>NC_140956.1:119574181-120174181 GCF_014529385.1 Adiantum capillus-veneris
CCGCGGCACTCATAATGCAGCACGACCTCGCGCAGATGACCTCGCGTATTGATGGGTTGCGTGCCATAGATTCTTTGCCTCCCTCCCTCTCACTGAATGGGTCTTTCCTGGAAAACCTCTTACACTCATGAGATTGTTCGATGCTAGGTGGCCGCTGCACCACCACAAGTGATTATTTTTTGGAGGTCTTCCTTGCCTCTTCCACTATATTAGGTGAGGGGTTCTTCCCTTCACTTAGGCTTGGATTCCCTTAACAACTTGGAGAAATTCTAGGGATTGTGACGCTCATAGGTTTTTTATCTCAATGCTTAAACTAAAACCCATGCTCTCTCATCTAATTATAAACAAGATTTTTTTGGAAGAACTGTTCTTTTGGATCTTTTGTTAGCAAAGGAATATGAAATAAGAAATTGGGTACAGATTTTTACTCATCAGCAAGGGGTTTTTTTGGCTTCTTGCCTGGTACTTACTGCATACATACTTAATCCTCTACTACTATGCTAGACAATGACATCAAATCTATCATACATATGGTTATTATTTTGATTTTTTGACACTGATGGTGAGTATTAGGCTGAATGTCTGGTGGTGGTGATGGTGCTGGTTATGCTGCCATGGATTTTTTACATTATGTAGCAGATCTGTACTTTTGGGATTTTCCTTAGCTAAAAGCAAATGGTACACATCAATAGAGGGTTTACATATATATATATACACTCACTCTAGTTTTTTTGGTTGCTTCACATAAAAATGGCATAAATTCTATGGTTACTGGAATGTGGTATACTAGTTATGCTACCAAATTTTGATAGTTGCAGTTGTTTATGGTACATTCAAATTGTAGAAAGGAAAAAAATGGAGGTATTACTTGATGATCTCATCTGGTCTTACTGGTTATAGCTAGACTTTATACTTTCCGTTTGATCTTGGGGGTGATGGGAAATTAGCCGAATTTGGTGTTCCATTATACAAATCTGGTATGAGATAACTGGTCTTTTCATATGGATAATGATCTGGGATTTTCTGCGTGCTTTGCTACCTTAGTTTGTTATGGTATTATGATTGGGAGAAGAACTGTTGTGACTTACAAAACTTCTAGACTTCACCTGTTGCTTAGATATCTGGCATAGATCTGGTTCTTTACTGATTCCACTACATCTAGTGATGATGCTACCTTAAAATAAATTTTGGTTTTTGCTGCTTTCTCTGACTTACTATTAATGGTACCTTTTGCTTGATTGCCTAGATGCCAGGCTTTGCTCTAGTCAGGTTTGATAAAACTGTAAATAGAAAAATCCTTTATTTAGCAGGGGGTACTGGTCCTTTTTGTTAAAGAATATGTCCATTTTGCTATGGGCGGCCGGACACTGACTATACTATGTTGTAAATATACTTTGGATAATAGTTCAAAGTGAAGAAGAGTGAGAGCAGTACGTTGAATGGCTACTGTAGGGTAACGATTGTGTGTGTGTGTCTCAATGTGTGTTGGTGTGTGTGTGTAGTCTTCTTTTCTACCTTCTTCATCACTTGCGCACTCTACAAAGTGGTATCAGAGCTCAGTTTAAGGAGCTACAGTCAATACACAGATTTCCGCAGATTTGGAAAACAGCATAAAAGAGAGGTTTTTTGGTCATAACTCCCTCACCCGAACTCGGAATACAGTGATCCAGGAGTCTATCTTTATGTTTTTGGGCATTCCGGACGCATTGGTACACTTAGATTTTCCAAAATCCGCAATTTTTTGCAACAAACAGGCAGCTCACACAAGCATAGGAGATTTCTAGTTTTGCACTCGGCAGTAGATTTACAGGTTACAGGTGAAGAATTCAGCATTTACACAGGTTTTGGAGAGAGACATAGAGCTTTTGCATCATGACATTGTGTTATCGAAGTTTATGTTTGGTTATTGTGGGTCCGTTATAGACAGCCGCCTATGTAAGAAAGGTCGTGGGAAGAAGTTGAGGCGGTTATATTGTCAGATTGAGTACTTTGTGGTTATGTATGGATATGCGGTTAATGTATTTTGGAAAACTGCAACCTTTGTGAGGGTCAAGTGAGGTTTTTTTGAAGTCTTGCCTTGGGAGCTTTGGTACCTTGGCAAGGTGGATTAGGTACTGGAGCGAATCCCCGACTAGCCCCGCGAAAGACCTCATATGTCGTTTACGACTATGGGAAGAAGGTGGATGTATGGATATGTAGTACAGGACAGCGTATGGATTGCATTTACATACAGGTCCATGTGGACATTGTTTTAGAGTATTTATGCATAGTATTGTGTCAGTCTGTGGCAAAGTGAGTCAGTGGATTTTCCCTTGGCAGTGAGAGATTTTCTGTCAATGTTTATGAGCACCTTGGTTGAGATTGTCGCTTGATACATTGTCCAAATACAAACAGAAATTTGCAAAAATTTTGTCAAAATCCTTTGGAAGCAATTGAGAGAGTGAAGATGGCAGAAAGTTCAACTCAAGTCACACAGATTGTTGGAGAGAAGCTAACCAGAGAGAACTACAACATATGGTCTTACAGGATGGGGAACTTTATCATGGGCAAAGGTTTATGGGACTACATTATAGGTGAACAAGAGTGTCCTGAGGTTGGTTTGGAACCAAACAGAGAGAATGTTGAAGCACATAAAATATGGCAAGCAGGAGTAGAAGCTTACAAGAAGTGGATCGAGAATTCAAGGAAAGTGATGCATTGGATTTCACTATGCATTAGTGACTTCTTTATACCACATGTGAAGAAGGCTCAATCTCCAAAGGAAGCATGGGAGATACTAGCAAGGATGAACAGCTCCAATACAGAACCAAGAAAAGTTCACTTGAAGCAAAGGTTACATTGTGTATGGCGAGGAAATAGATCCATATCAGATTATGTGACAGAGATAAAGCAAATAGAGGAATATCTTGCGAACATTAATGTTGAAGTTCCAGATGATGACTTAGTTTCAGTGACATTGAATGGTTTGGGACCGGAATACAAGTTATTGGATACATCTATATCTGTTCAAGGACACATTCCTGATTTTGAAGAGTTAGTAAACCTTTGTTTGCAAGAAGAGGTGAAGTTAAGCAAGTCAGGTCCTTCTACATCAAATAACAATTCCAGAGATCATGTTTTTTTCTCTAGAAGTTGTGGAAACAATAGAGGTGGAAGAGGAAACTATAGTCATGGAAACAATGTTGGAAGAGTTCAATGGCAAAACCAACAAAGTCAAAGTTACAATGATTATAGCCAAAGAGGCAGGGGGAGAGCTCGACCTCGTGGACGTGGAGGTGGACGATTTTTACATCCTCAAAGAGATGGATATTGTAACAGATGTGGCATTTATGGTCACTTTGAAAGAGAATGTTACACAAGGCTAAATCAAAATCGTGATCGTTGTGGAGGAGGCCGAGGTTATGGCAGACATGGAGGAAACTTTGTTGGATACAATCCTCATGATCAAAATATATATGACAATAGATCGAGTGGACATTTATTTCCTATGGAGTATGTTGTGGGAAGCATGGTGAATCCACATCATACAGATGATTGGTATTTAGATAGTGGTGCCACAAATCATATGACATATCACGGTGAATGGTTTGATAGAAAAGAGAAGTTAGAAGAGGATGAGTTTATCGCTACAGGTGATGATACTATGCACCGGATTATGCATGTTGGTTCAGTTCCATTGCTAGAAAAAGACAGGACATACAACACATTGGGAGATGTTCTATATGTGCCTTCAATCACAAAGAATTTAGCATCAGTTGGACAGATGACAGATCAAGGGTTGCAAGTCCGTTTTAATTGTTATGGATGCTTCATAGAGGAGTTTCACAAAGGTAGACCAGGCAAGATATTGGCATGTGGAAGAAAGAAAGGTCGCTTGTTCTCATTGGAAGCTGGAGATCCATGTTTACACAGCGGTATGTATGCAAACAAATCAGCCACTCAAGATGATTGGGCAGAGTTATGGCATAAGAGGATTGGTCATGTCAATTTTAGAAGACTAAAGCATATGCAATCAAATCAAATTGTGCGTGGATTACCAAAGTTTGGCAGTTGATCATGTTTGTGAAGCTTGTCATTTTGGAAAGCAATCTCGTTTACCATTTCCAAAGAGGGGGAGAATTAGCCAAAGTCCTTTGGAAATTGTTCATTCAGATATTTGGGGACCTTGTGATCATGCTACACCAAATGGTTGTTGATATTTTATCACATTCATAGATGATTATAGCAGAATGACATGGGTTTAATTTCTAAAGGCAAAGTCAGAGGCATTTGAGGTGTTCTTGGAGTTCAAAGTTATGGTGGTTGAGAAAGAGAATGGTTGTCAAATTAAATGCCTACGTACAGATGGAGGGGGAGAGTACATGTCACATAGTTTTGATGATTACTTACGTGAACAAGGCATAAGAAGACAGATTACTTGCAGATACACACCACAACAAAATGGAGCTGCTAGAGAAAGAATAGAGTCATAACAGAGATTGCAAGAGCCACGATGAATGAGATGAATATTCCATTAACATATTGGGCTGAAGTAGTTCATACAGCAGTACACATTATGAATCGAACACCAGCAGCTGCCATTCATGAAATTTCACCTTATGAGAGACTTTATGGGATAAAGCCAACAGTTTCCTACATGAAAGTTTTTGGATGTGTTTGCTATGTTCATGTGCCAAATGAAGCAAGAAAGAAGATGGAGCCGAAGGCAGTGAAGTGTATATTCTTGGGCTATCCAGTTGAAAAGAAAGGTTACAAGTGCTATGATCCTACGATAAGACAAGTTTATGTCAGTAGAGATGTCAGATTTTGTGAGCATGAACCATGGTATAAACCAAAGCCAGTGATGATAGAAGATGAGTATGAAGAGCAAGAGAATGTGCATCATATTGTTGATAAGCCAGGACCATCAACAAGAACTATTTCAGGACCACATATGGCAGAGGAGAGTACAGGAAGTGTCAACACATGGAGCGGTCGTTTGCGAGATAAGAAGCAAGACAAGAAAAGCAAGAAGAAAGTGGTTGAGGAGAGTTCTGGAGATGAAAGCCTCGATGAAGAGCATGGTTTACCACATTTGAGGACACCTGGCAGTAAGCATGCTGAGAAATATGTACCCCCATATGCAAGAGTTGAAGAGAAGAGTGCACCACAATTCAGAAGATCAGAGAGGGTGCGTTATCCAGTTGATAGATTGACATACAACAGTTACATGCGTACACATTATGCATACATGGTTTCATGTGTGCAACATAAAGAGCCTACATATTTTCAAGAGGAAATTGCAAAACTAGAATGGGAGTCAGCTATGGATGATGAGATGGATGCTCTTGTGAAAAATGACACTTGGGATTTGGTTCGCTTGCCAAGTGGAAAGAAAGTAATTGGTTCAAAATGGGTATACAAAGTCAAGTGCAAGTCAGATAGTAGTGTGGAAAGATACAAAGCGAGGCTTGTTGCTAAAGTTTATGCACAAAAAAAAGGTCTTGATTATGATGAGACATTTAGTTCAATTGCAAAGATGACAACAGTCAGATTGGTGATAGCAATGGCAAGTATCTTCGGTTGGAAGTTACGGCAAATGGATGTCGATAATGCATTCTTGAATGGTGACTTGGAAGAAGAAGTTTATATGATACAGCCAGAGGGTTATCAACATCCAGAGTTTCCATATTATGTGTGTAAGTTGAAGAAAGCATTGTATGGTTTTAAGCAAGCATCTAGAGCTTGGTGTGAGGGCCATACCCAGACTTGACCCTACTCACCTCCCTTAGTCCTCCAGACCATTCCAGGGAATGACGTAGATCTATCTGCAGGTATCCCTCCCACTTGGGACCGACATTCAAAAAGGACTCCGGCCTATCTCGAATGCCAACCCAAGGGGGTACAATCTGCTCTGATACCACTTGAGAGGGATGTACCCAGACTCGACCCTACTCACCTCCCTCAATCCTCCAGACCGTTCCAGGGAATGACGTAGATCTATCTGCAGGTATACCTCCCACTTGGGACCGGCACTCAGATAGGACTCCAACCTATCTCGAATGCCAACCCAAGGGGGTACATCCCTTCATTCAATGATTCTATCCGCTTCTCATAATCAATTTGTCTGTGACAGCCTTCCACACCCAAAATCGTGGTCCTTAGTCTTGATTCTCTTGATCTTTAACTTGAGGATCTGCTCTTGCTTTCTTGTTCTCCCTTGGTTCATGGCGATAACCCCTTTTTCCTCACAAGTAGGCATGGTAGTTATCACTCCCCCCTAAGAAGAGGGATCTTGCAATCCTACCTAGTCTCGCTCGTCCCCAATTACCCATTTTTATCCCCCGTAGTCCTAGCGTTTAACATAAAAAATTTAAATCAACATCCGGTCATCTGACCCTCCGGATCCGTCCACCCACCGAACCATTTCATGAAATTCCCTTCCCGAGGTAGTACTTAACTACTACAAAATCAGGGAAGACAGTCTATCAGACATTGTCAGACAACAAGCAGTATGCAGACTGTTGCATACCCTCGTTCAGGGAAATTCATCTGGTTGTTCCCACCAGATCTTTATTTAGAAACTTTTAAATTCATTTCCTTTCCTTTATCTGCTATAAGTAGCTTGTAACTAGATTTCTAACTAATCATGTAACACATTTAGTTTCCTAACTAATCATGTAACTAGTTTACTAACTAATCATGTAACACATTTAGTTTCAACCAATTCATCCTGCCTCCCCATTCAGGCCAAGATAATCGGTTACAAGCCATCGAAATGGCAGCACCTTCACAATATTTCCGAGAATTAAGTGTTTGGGAAAGGCTCATCAAGTAATTTAATCATTCCTTCCTAAACATTTTATTTCGAGAGGTATAGCACCATCTGGTGATAGATGCACAGGATAGCCCCTATATTCCTAGCCTTTCCAGTTCCTTTTTAAGAAACCAAGTCGAACAAATTTCCTTAATTAAATTCACATCATCCTCCCTGAGTATAACCTTCTCATCCAACTATTGGCATCAGGCCATACCCTGATTATGGCGGCGGATACTTCACCCGGCCGGGCAAAAATAAAACAAACCCATTTATCCCTTATCCCTCGGGCATGCATGACTTGGGTATAACAACTTGTCGGTTACACTACCCTAGCTGAAAAGGGCCCATCTTCGACAAGTTCCCCAAGAGAATCCTTGCAATGGGCCGACCTTTCAATCAATTTGACCCCAAGAAGATCCATCTTGGTTCCCGGTCATTTCCGGACAATCTTCAAAACTCCTAGTTAAATCTATGTTTTGCAATGGGCTATCCCTATCACCTCTCGAGATTCCTTTTTAACTCCTAGTTGGTAATTTCTAGGTTCATTCATTTATCAATCTTAATTCCTACTTTCATTAATTATCTACCAACTTTATTTAGAAAAGACAAGCGATTTTTTGCCATAAGCATTTGATGGTTAATGTCTCTTTGGAAATGCCAACTTTTTTGGTTCAATCCATGTAATGTCAGCTAAGGACGAAGCTCGACCCGCAGGCGCGTGGAAGCAAGCATAAAGTGTCAACCTACACTCGACCGACTCCTAACTAATTCTTACAGAGGTCTCTACCAATTGTCTAAGTCACAACCTTCAAGAGTGCATAAGAGGAAACTTCCTACAACGCTTTCTAGAGCGGAACACCGATCAAACAGTCTCGAAACACCATAGAACTTGAAGGAGACCCTATTAGTACCTATAGGTCGCTCTCCCTAAGGTCTATGAACCAAAATCCCAACCCAAAACACCTGGTGCAGAAACACGTAGGATGTCTGACCGAAATCTGCAGGTCTTCGTTTCCAAAATCTAAAGTGCCTAATGTGTAATTCTACTCAATGTGAATGCGTGGATATGCTGCAATGCAAAATCGGACAACGTATGCTCACCCAAACACCCCCGATGAAGCTAGTAGAAGGAGCTCGCAAAATCGAACCGTACGCACGCAATGTAGGTATCGGCGTGTAGCTCTTGTCGGGGGCAACACGCTGCACTTCTCCGCACTCGATTCCAATCACCAGAGCACATGTAGCATCAAGATGAATCTCACACTCTCTGTCTCGTACACAGTACGCTCAGTCACAGACCTCAAAACTTGTTTTTAAAATGACAAAAGGTTTTTTCATTAAGGTCAAAAAGTGGAATATATATCTTACAATTTCTCAAACCCTAAAGTTCCAAAATCAACCATCTACTCAATCTAACTATCAAAACTGGGATACAATCTGGAAACTTCTGTAAGTCCCAATAATTACAAGGTGAAAAATCAGGTTTTCCTCAATGAATGAATAATTACAAAAATAATAATCCTCCAAATAGTTAGATGCCGTGGGGTGTGTGCAGCTTCTAACACTCCCCCCCTCCTTGCTTATGTCATCCCCGACATGGCCATGATCTGATTCTTCATCGTATCGTTTCTCGCATCTTTAGTAGTGATTCGTATTTGGCATGCAGGTTCAACATTGTTGGGCCAAAAATGTCAGTGTTTATGGTGAAGAAGCCAATGTAGAACGCTTCTTCAAAAGCCTGGAGGTGATAGGATGGTAGAAACATTATCCTTTGATACAGCGCATGTATCACCTCCTGGGAAGGCTGACCTGACAAATCATAAGCGCATCTGTATGTATCTTGGAAGAAAAAGATGCTGTCAGTCACTTGGCCTGGCTTGAAGGTCTCGAACACTGCTAAGATGGTTCTGCAGATTTTTCTCATCATAATGCATGTAAGGTCAGGTGAGCCAGTAAGAACAACTTTATGGCTCCCGTCAGGGTTTTCACCATGTATTGGACACTTATTCTCTCACCTACCTGCAAGCCCGACAGCTTAGGGTAGTTCAGCCAAGTGGGTTGGCTCCTTTGCAAAATTTCCTGCGCTTTCCACGTTCTAATCCTTGGTAGAGGAAAAAATCTAAGATTGTCTTTGATATTTTTAGGTGCCTCTACCAAGTGGATTAGGTATTGTGGGTACTTTGTAAGCCAGGCCTTCCTCCACTTTGGCTGGGAATCCACAATGAGCTTGACCCCTTCTGGTTTTGAGGTATCTGCATTGTAAAGAGGTACAGCTGGCTCTTCTCTGTTCTGCTTGTTTATGGTAGCTGCTGTTACCATATACATGTGGTAGTGATGTGTGTGAACACACTAGGACAGCCGGGGCATTTTTTCCCTCTTTAGGAGGTTTTTTCCCCCGTGCATTGTATATACGCCCATCACTCTAGGGCTATCTATCTTTCTATTGACCTAAGTAACACACTCTCTATTGTGTGCCTTGAGCTTCCTTCGTCTTCTCCAAGCTGTGTGCGTTTCTCTGCAACCCTAATTCCAACAATTGGTATCAGAGCAGGTCACATCCTCTTGGGCTTAGTCGCCAGTTGCTCCAGCACACGCCTGCTCACTTTCTCCGATTTCAGTGAGCTTAAGCGAGCGTTAGCAGGTCGACAAAAATTTTGGGCTCATTTCGGCCTCCGTTTCCACTACAGGCAGTACTACACAGGCTATTTCGTCATTTTGTGCAGAATTTATGTTAGTGCCTTTTTCTGCATAACAGGTGTCTTATAGTCTTCTACGGTTTGTGCTATATAGCATAGGTTGTTCCCGCTCCGTTTCTCCTATTTTTGGGCAGTTTTCACATCAGGTGCAGCATTTACCATGGCTGACAACAACAACACGGATGTGTTCAAGATGTTTGCTGCTGAGGACAGGTTGGATGGGGACAACTACCCTATGTGGGCTTATATGATGCAACATGTTCTTGTGTCAAAGGGTGTCTGGAACATTGTGCAGGGCATTGATGTACGTCCTGGTTCTGAGGATGTAGGCGATGTTGAGTATGTTGTAGGTCTTGCTGCAAGGATTACAGCTGTTAGAGTTGTTTTGCCTACGACAGAACAAGCTCGTTGGGATGTTAAGGATGCGCAGGCTCATGCATTGATTGCGCTGTCTGTGAAGCGCACCATTGTTTCTCACATCCGTTCTGCAAAATCTGCAAAACAGGCTTGGGATATTCTAGCAGGTCTTTATGCAAGCCGCAATGAGGCTAAAATTGCTTTGCTGCATAAAGAACTGGAGTCGAAGATTATGCATGAGGAAGATGATATGGACACTTTCCTTGCTAGTGTCAAGAATATTAATGAGAAGCTTATTTCTGCAGGTGAAGTCATTTCAGACAATTCCCTTGTGCAGACGGTTCTTGATGCCTTACCAGATTCCTACCAGACATTTGCTAGTACTTGGAGACTGATGACCCAAGGAAATCCAGAAGTTGTCAAGTTTGATGCATTATGCACATTGCTGTTGCAAGAGTCACTTTCTAGAAAAAACAGGACTAGGCAGCGTGCAGTTGAACAGGCCTTTATTACTTCTCAAAGAAAGGGTGGTAACAGTAATGCAGCCACTTCTTATGGTTCTGTTGCGAGTGGCAAAAATTATGTTCCTAATGATTCTGCTGGCAGTACTTCGTCTGGTAATTCTGGTGATAAGGGAAAAAAGAAGATGCGTTGCCATTTTTGTAAAGCCAATGATCACTTGATCAAGTCGCGTCCTAAGTTGAAGGCCAAAGAGGCTAAGAAGAAAGAGGGTGGTTCCACTGCAAATGCTGGTTCCACTACAAATGCAGCCATTGTTGAGTCTTCTGTGAAAGGAGACTATAATGCTGATGTTGATGCAGAATGGGCTTTTAGTGCAGAGTGCACTTACAATCCTGCTATCCATGATGCATGCTTGTCAGTTGCTGCAGATTCACATGTGTGGTATTTCGACAGTGGTGCTACAAAGCACATTACCTCACATCGTGAATTGTTTACCTCTCTCGAGTCTGTCCCTCATGGGAATTCAGTCACTTGTGCCAACAATGCCTCTTATCCAGTTCAGGGAGTTGGAAAGATTGTGCTTACTGCTGCTAATGGCAGTTCTTTCACACTTGTTGATGCACTTTATGTACCTGGGATCAAGAAGAATCTCTTGTCTGTATCCGCACTTGCTAGACTTGGACTTGTAGTCAAATTTGTGGATGACAGATGTACGGTTCATGATCTCAGTTTTGGTGATGAAATTGTTGCATCTGGCCTTTTGTGCCGTGGGCTGTATAAGCTCACTTTGTATGACAAGTGTGGACAAAATTTTGCAAATGCTGTTGTAGATTCAAGGGCTATTTCAGATGCAAAACTTTGGCATGCACGTTTTGGTCATCTGAATTTTGCCAGTTTGCTGTGTTTGCAGAAATTTGATATTGTTGCTTCTTTGCCGCCTCTTGAAGCACTTGTCAAACATGTTTGTGAAGGCTGTATTTTGGGTAAGATGCAGCGTTCTAAGTTTCCAAAGGATGGTTCAATTCGGGCCACATGCAGGTTGCAGCTTGTGCATAGTGATGTTTGTGGGCCCATGCAAACTCCGTCCTTGGGCAATTACATGTACTTCGTGACTTTCATTGATGATTACTCCAGGCAAGCATGGGTATTTCTGCTTAAAGCGAAGTCCGAAGTTTTTATGTGCTTCAAACAATTTCTGGCTATGGCTGAAAATGTGTCGAAATGTACTATGGGCACCCTCCGTTCCGATCGAGGGGGGGAGTATATGTCTCATGAATTTAATGCATTTCTGGCTAGTCGTGGGATAAAACACCAATGTACAGTGCCTTATACGCCTCAGCAAAATGGTGTTGCTGAGAGGAAAAACAGGTCACTGGCGGAAATGGCACGATGTATGGTCAAAAGTCAAGCTTTACTACATTCTTTTTGGCTTGAGGCCATTATGTGTGCCACTTATGTACTTAACAGGTGTCCTACAAAAGCTTTGCAGTCTATTACTCCATATGAAGCATGGCATGAGAGAAAGCCTTCTATTGAGCACATGCGTGTTTTTGGCTGTTTGGCATATGCTTTGGTGCCAGAAGTGCAGCGCAGAAAATTGGATGATAAGGCTGTCAAATGTATTTTTGTTGGTTATAGTGCTGAAAGCAAAGGTTACAGGTTGTATCATCCGAAAACAAAACGTATTCTGGTTTCTCGGGATGTAGTGTTTGTGGAAGATTCTGTTCATCCCTTGCTATCATGTACTAGAGACACTAATGTAAGCTCACAGGACATTTATGACACTTTGTTGCCTCTTTTCAGTGGTGGAAATACGAATGTAAGTTCCAATGAGGCAAATGTACAGCCTATGGGGGTTTCTGAAAATGTTCTAGATCAGCCTATTACTGATGTAGATGTACATGATGTACTTGATGAGGAAAGGGCTGAAAATGAGCACGCTAGAGGTATGCCAAAATGGCTGGTGCACACTTTGCGTGACAGTAAATTGGATGCACCTTTTTCTAGTCGTACTCGTTCAGGCTCTCGCCATGCATCTTATGCATGAGATTGTTATGCTTTGGCTCTGCCTAGCTTACATGATGTTGAGGAGCCTCTGACTTTTGATGAAGCACAAAATTCAGAAAATTGGATGACTGTCGTGCAATCAGAATATGATGTACTTATAGAAAATGACACATGGACTTTATGTGATTTGCCTCCTGGCAAAAAGGCCATTGGTACGAAGTGGGTTTACAAGTTGAAACGCAAGCCGGATGGTGAGATCGATCGCCATAAGGCTCGACCTGTTGCAAAGGGTTATGCACAACAAAAAGGCATAGATTATGAAGAGACTTTTGCTCCCACTTGTCGTATGACTACTGTGCATTTTCTATGTGCATTGGCTGCTCATTTTGGTTGGGATGTACATCAATCAGACATTGTTACTGCTTTCTTGAATGGTGACATATTTGAGGAAGTTTATGTAATGCATCCTCGCGGTTTTTTCATAAAAGGACAAGAGGACAAAGTGTGCAAATGTAACAAGGCTTTGTATGGGTTGAAGCAATCTCCTCATGCTTGGTATGAGAAAGCTGACACTCATTTGGTCAAACAAGGCTTTCGTAACAGTCCAACAGAAACCACATTGAATGTAAAGCGTGAGGGTGATGTATTTCTCATCGTGGTTCTTTATGTTGATGATTTGCTAATCACTGGACCAAATGAGAGACATATTGCTGAATTTAAGGCTGATTTGAATGCTACTTTCAAGATGAAAGATTTGGGGCTGTTGCATCATTACTTGGGTATACAGTTTAAGCAGTGTGATGGTGGTATTGCCTTGTGTCAGAAAAGTTACATAGAGACATTGCTATGTAAGTTTGGACTTGAGGATTGCAAACCTATTGCCACTCCCATGGAAACAGGTTTGAAGTTGAGTCTACATGATGCTGGCGATCCTGCTGATGTCACTCTTTACCAAACTGCTGTTGGCTGCCTCATTTATGTATGCAACACGAGGCCGGATATTCAATTTGCAGTCTCACAAGTCAGCAGATTTATGCATAGCCCAGGGTCTAAGCATTGGCAGGCTGTCAAGAGGATTTTCCGCTACCTTAGTGGCACTTTACATCCTGGCTTGTTTTATCCCAAGGGGGGATCATTGCTGCCAGACTTACATGCTTTTTCGGGACTCAGATTGGGCTGGTTGTTTTGACATGTGAGTGTCCACAAGTGGTTTTTGTTTCATGCTTGGCAGTTCATGTATATCATGGTTGAGCAAGAAGCAACCTACTGTGGCCACTTCGAGTTGTGAGGCTGAGTAAAGGGCAATCTTCACAACTACGGTTGAGTGTGTATGGCTCAGACGCCTTATGGTTGATTTGGGTGTTGGACAGGACACTGCCAACACTATCTACACTGACAGGCAGAGCGCATTGGCAGTTGCGAGGAACCCAGTTTTTCATGCTCGTACAAAGCACATTGAAGTGCATTACCACTATGTCAGGGAGAGGCTCTCAACAGGAGAGATCAGCTTGGCTTATGTGCCAACACAGGACAACCTTGCAGATCTTTTCACAAAGGCATTGTCTCGTGAGAAGCTTGAAGCTTTCCGCAAAGCTTTGGGCTTACTCCCCTTTGTGGACTGATCCTGTCCTCAGGTCATGGCACTTCCCTTTACTCATGTGCCAGCTCTCGTTCACCGCATCACTCTAGGGGGGATTTGTTACCATATACATGTGGTAGTGATGTGTGTGAACACACTAGGACCGCCGGGGCATTTTTTCCCTCTTTAGGAGGTTTTTCCCCCCGTGCATTGTATATACGCCCATCACTCTAGGGCTATCTATCTTTCCATTGCACACTAAGTAACACACTCTCTATTGTGTGCCTTGAGCTTCCTTCGTCTTCTCCAAGCTTTGTGTGTTTCTCTGTAACCCTAATTCCAACAGCTGCCTCATATTTCAGCAATGGATATGGGAGAGAGGGTTGAATCCACTCGCGCCTAAGGTTGCTGGCGTCGATCTTCTGAATAGTCATAGAGTTGAAGACCCTCTGCTCCCACTCCAAGGCTTCCTTTGTGGTTTCTCTCAGCTCCACCTCTATTGCTTTACGCAATTTTTCTTCCTCTTCTTGTGTTAGATCCTATTGATCTTGAGAGGATCCTTCTAGGATTTCCTCTTGCATAGGCGTGTCCACCGGATCTGCCACATTTTCTAGGTCAATGCCCTCATTGGGGGCTGGCCCAGTTCTCTCTGCCTCCCCTCCTTGCTGGCCTTTCAACTCCTCAATTTGCCTGAGGAGTATTTGCTTTTCCGTTTCCGCTTCTTTGCCCATGTTCACGAGGAGGTCATTAAGTTCGGTGTTTATTCTTTCCGCCTCCTCGAGCTTTTTCTTCATGCTTTCTACTTCTTCTTGCAGGGCTTTTTGGCCTTCTTCCATTCTCGTTTTCATGACTATAGATCCTTCTGGCATCATCAATCTCTGCTTTTTCTCTAGAGTCAGCTCTTTCTGAAGTTCTTGCATTTGCTCCTCATAGAGTTGACTCTCAGTCATGATTTGAGTTGAGCTAGTAGCTCTGACTCTAGCAGGTGATGCTCGCAGCCTCTGGATGGTTTGATCTTTGACTTTTAGTTGGTCCTTGAGCTCAAGGACCTCATCCTGGCTTGCTTCTTGATCTATCTCTGCTCTTTCCTTGGCGTTCCTCATGGCTTCTACTTCTTTAGATTCTTCTGCCAGCTGTAGTGTCAGATTATCTCTTTCCTTCTCGGCATCTAGCAGTGACTTGCTGAGCTGCTGACACTCTTCTTCAACTGCTTGCATTCTTTGTGCGGTTTCTTGATTGGCTTCCTCCATTGCCTGGAAGCTTTGTAGTGCCCTTGCTAAGCTGGCCTGTAGGTTAGCTTCTCTCTCCTTTTGCCTTTGGCTTTGTGTGTGCAGAGAATGTACTTCCATTTTGATCTTTTCTTCAGTGGCCTTGAGAGTTGTCATCTCTTTCTCTGAAGCCATGGATTGTGCTCTCAATCCTGTTATCTTTGTCATCACCACGTCCCAGTCATTGGAGGGCGGGTGCAGGTCCACTGTATCTATAGCAATTTCCTTTAACTCCACTAGCCTGATGCCATGCATCTGTTCTTTAGGCCCTGTCTTCGCCAAGTCGAATGCGACTGTGGTGGCTTCTTCCTTTGTATATCCTGCAGCTAGCAGGTCCAAAAATGCATAGTAAGAATCATCTAATTCTTTTTGCTCCCTTTGAGGCTTGGCGTCTTCTTTTGGATCCGGCTCTCTTCTCTGCTCTTGCTCTTCTGCTTGATTTTCTTGTTGTTTGTCCTCAGCCTCCTTATCTTCTGGGAGTCTTACCATACCCCGAGCGACATTTTCCGAGCGAACACAGATCCGAGCAAACAAATTCAGGAAGTGAATCTTAATACATGAAAATGAACTCAACAAGTTATAGTATTACAAACACTGTCCCATTTGTTAATAACTAAACCCTACATCACAATTACTTGCCAATAATTCTCTAAATTCTTTAAGGAGTTTCTTTCATCTCATCAATGACTTAATGTTTATCCATAACACAAATTACGTTGTCAAATCATTGATATAAGAGAATTCCATAAAAAATGGACAAAGTTTTCTTTGTAAAATGAAAAAAAATTCAAACTAACCATGGTCCATTGGACACCTCACATGAGGATTTCTAATTATTCACTTTCAAAATCATACAAGGAATGACATGTCCATTTGTCAATACTTAAACTCTAGATCATAAGCACTCGATAATAATTCTAGACTCTATGAAGAGGCGCATCCGTCATTAATGAAAACATTGCGTTTATGACGGGTTTCACAGATATGAAAGTCGTATCGCAATTGCTTCGCCATCCTTTGAGCTGCTGCCTCTACATAGATCGGCAATGCACTTCCACAAACAAGCAAAAGTGAATGTAGTCAATCTTGTGCATCAACATATGTCTCGAGTTCGCTCAAGTGGTGTGCCATACACTCGTGGGGGAAAGTCTGTTTCGTGGGCCGCATATTTTGTCTTCTTGGATCTTCCTTTTGGTGGATTGCATATTGGTTCTTCTTCTCCATCTCGTTGGGATATTTGCACTGAGGAGCATGTACGATCTGCTATCCATTTGACTTTTTCTACACTTTTAGATTCTGGATGGCTACTCATTATGGCTTCTACTGCAGGTATTTGTGTTGTGTTTGATTACTTGCATTAATATTATTTCATAATATCTGTAGTTTTTTCTTACAAGACCTATGAATAGGAGAGGTTATTGGATGGGTGGAGAGGTTCTGTCGTGCTTCAGAGATGGTGGTACATCGTCGCATTATAGTGCTCCATCATAGTTCATATGGATATGTTGAGAGTTTATCTGGTCGAATTCAGGTATTGTTTTCACTTCAGTATTGTATAGTTTTGTTGAGGCTCTTTCTTCAATGTTTCTTCAATGTTGTGGTTTTGTAATTTGATTTGTAGTGCCAGTGCTCTATGCTACTTATGGTACACAGGATTGGGATGCAGCCAGCATGCTTTGTGGCTGAGAGCACCACTATGTTCTCTCGCTTGGGTCTCCAGCCTTCAGATTCATTCATGACACACCATTTTCCGGAGCCTTCCTTAGCTAGATTAGGAACAGGGATGCCTTGGCAAGGTGAGATGCAGTGGAGCCAGGCTTTTGTTGCACCTTTTGTTGAGCTGCTTTGTCGACGGGATGTATTTGTTTGGAGCTTGGGTGTGGTACAGATCCCGTTTTGGCTGCATGCTTATCATCTGAACGAGCATGTGCTGCGCTTGACACCGATGAGTCTCTTATTAGAGACTATGTGGTTCCCTTGCTTTGCCCTAAAAAGCGAAGCCGAGAGGAGGCATCTACCTCTCTAGATGTTGAGGATGAGGGTGATATGCCATCGCGTGTCGACCCTTATGATGACTAGTGAGAGTTCGCTCCTACTATGACATTGACATTACTTTTGTGTTTTTTATCTTTATGTTGTGTTTCACTTTTTGGCATTTATGTATCTTGCGTAAGAATTACGTCTAATGTTATTAGATCCATAGATTAAATTTTGATTACATGCATAATAACTACATATACTTTTGTTTGTTTGTGGAAGTGCATTGCCGATTTATGCAGAGGCAGCGGCTCAAAGAATTGCGAAGGAATTGAGATACGACTTTTGTATCTGTGAAACGCGTCATAAACGCAATGTTTTCATTGATGACGAATGTGACTTTTCATAGAGTCTAAGAATTATTAGCGAGTGCTTATGATGTAGAGTTTAAGTATTGACAAATGGACATATCATTCCTTCTATGATTTTGAAAGTGAATATCTTGAAATCCTCATGTGAGGTGTCTATTGGACCATGGTTAGTTTGAAATTTTCTTCATTTTACAAAGGAAGCTTTGTCCAATTTTTTTATATGAAAGGCTCTTGTATTAATGATTTGACAACATAATTTGTATTATGGATAATACATAACATTGTGAATTGATGAGACGGATGCGACTCCTTCAAGAATCTAGAGAATTGTTGGCAAGTGTTTGTGATATAGGGTTTAGTTATTAACAAACAAGATAGTGTTTGTGAAAATGTATCTTGTTGAGTTCATTTTCTTGTACTATGATTCACTTCCCTATTTTGTTTGCTCTTTGTTTTGGGTCTTTATGTTATGTTTCACTTTTTGGCATTTATGTATCTTGCGAAAGAATTACGTTTAATGTTATTAATGAGATCCATAGATTGAATTTTGAGTGCATTGCGAGTACCCTCTCTATAGTTTGCAGCGATAGAAATGTAATTGCCAACAATAGCAATACATCGTGTATCAACAAGAAGCATTGGGTAACGCAAAGGAGACTCCAAAACATAGACAAATTGTATGCTCCTCCTAACAACAATCAAGCCCGAGGAGTCCGACAACATATTTATGATATGTGAACTTTTTCACAAAGTATTAATAAAAGTCGACAATAAAAATTCCGACACTCACCATGCTCTAGAACATCCTTCACAATAGTGGTATCAACCACAGACTATTTGGGTAGGATGTCTAGCAATTTCAGTCTATCTGGCCTGATCCTGTCAAGATATGGTCAAATTTCCACTTTCCAGTTGAAATTGGGGTAAACCCTACCTTCTGAACACACTGGTCAACTCAAAATCCCAAAATTCCTCCCAGATTATCCTGTAGACATCCTACGCGTAGGATGTCTCCTGGCTTGAAATGAATTTTTTTTCTGATAGAAATGCTTCTGATGCTCTGTAGATCTATCAGAAACACTCACAATAACTTTTGGACTTCAATTAGGCTTTAAAACAAACTTTTTCGTCTTTTACAAACTTGTGATGACTTTACCAAGCAAGTGTACATGCATGAAATGCTCTAGATCCTAAATCATGATGTCCTACTTACTCTACTCCTACTTATCATGTGAAATGGTATTAATGGTGTTATTGGTTGCTTTTAGGTCTCTTCGGACTCTCAAGCTCTCCTCTCACTGCTTCTACCACTCCAACTTTTCTTCTAGAACTCGACTACTACCTAAAACTACTTTGGTCTACCTAATCATAAGTCGAAGGATCTAGGCCAGGCACACGCTTCCTAGACTCCCTCTAAGACCTAGAGAGTCCTCCACCCTCTGATCCTATCTAAATGTAAATCAAGACTCTTGGCAAGCCAAAAAGCCCAATCCTCAAGGATTAGTCTCGGTCACCTACCTAAGGTTTTCGTCCCCGGCAGTGGAGCCAATGTTGGACGAATACGCCGCGACGAACGTCAGCACAGCGAGAACTCACCTAACATGTAATGTCAGCTAAGGACGAAGCTCGACCCGCAGGCGCGTGGAAGCAAGCATAAGGTGTCAACCTACACTCGACCGACTCCTAACTAATTCTTACAGAGGTCTCTACCAATTGTCTAAGTCACAGCCTTCAAAAGTGCATAAGAGGAAACTTCCTACAACACTTTCTAGAGCCGAACACCCATCAAACAGTCTCGAAACACCATACAACTTGAAGGAGACCCTATTAATACCTATAGGTCGCTCTCCCTAAGGTCTATGAACCAAAATCCCAACCCAAAACACCTGGTGCAGAAACACGTAGGATGTCTGGCCGAAATCTGTAGGTCTTCGTTTCCGAAATCTAAAGTGCCTAATGTGTAGTTCTACTCAATGTTAACGCGTGGATATGCTGCAATGCAAAATCAGACAACGTATGCTCACCCAAACACCCGATGAAGTTCTTAGAAGAAGCTCGCAAAACCGGACCGTATGTGCACAATGTAGGTATCGGCGCGTAGCTCTTGTCGGGGGCAACACGCTGCACTTCTCCGCACTCGATTCTGATCACCGGAGCACACGTAGCGTCAAAATGAAGCTCACTGTCTCTCTGTGTCTCTCGTACACAGTACGCTCACTCATAGAACTCAAAACTTGTTTTTAAAATGACAAAAGGTTTTTTCATTAAGGTCAAAAAGTGATATATATACCTTACAATTTCTCAAACCCTAAAGTTCCAAAATCAACCATCTACTCAATCTAACTATCAAAACTGAGATACAATCTGGAAACTTCTGTAAGTCCCAATAATTACTAGGTGAAAAATCCGGTTTTCTTCAATGAATGAATAAATACAAAAATAATAATCCTACGAATAGTTAGATGGGGTGGGGTGTGTGCAGCTTCTAACATAGGTTTTTTTGCAATCCTTTGCCATCCATGGGCATCTCCATGGAAGCTTGTAGAGTTTTCGGTTCAAACAATACGGAGATCAATTCCGCGAAGTTATCCCCTATCTCCCTTATCCCGTATTTGCAAACAAACTTGAAATTGAAAACTTTAGAAATACTTTTCAATACCAAAAATTGAACTACTTCTATGGAGCTTAGACAACTACTCTTTTCTTATGGTACCTAGCTTTCTATTTTAGGAAGTTAGAAGGTCATCCTATAATTTATGTGTTTTCGAGCTTTTCATTAAAGCTTAAACCTAAAATACAAGATAATCACTAAAGCTTACACCTAAGTGCAAAGTTACCACTAATGCTTAGCTTAAGAGCAAATCTACCTTTGAAACTTAACTTAATGATGTATAGATACTCTTAGCACTTAAGCTAATTGTGAGGTTTCCATTAAAGCTTAAACCTAAAAATGCAAGCTAGTCACTAAAGCTTACATCTAAGTGCAAAGTTACCATTGAAGCTTAGCTTACGAGAGCAAATCTATCTTTGAAGCTTAACTTTATGATGCGTAGATACTCTTATCACTTAACCCTAATTGCAAGGTTTCCATTAAAGCTTAAAACCTAAAAATGCAAAGTAATCACTAAAGCTTACACCTAAGTGTAAAGTTACCATTAAAGCTTAGCTTACGAGTGCAAATCTACCTTTGAAGCTTAACTTTATGATACGTAGATACTCTTATCACTTAACCCTAATTGCAAGGTTTCCATTAAATCTTAAAACCTAAAAATGCAAGGTAATCACTAAAGTTTACATCTAAGTGCAAAGTTACCATTAAATCTTAAACCTAAAATGATGCACATAAACCTTCCTAATATTGAAACACATAAATTAATTAATCCTATTGGAAATGAAGATTACATCCTCTAAACAAGAGGGAAGTGGGGTTGAAGTCCTTCTTGAAGAGATGTGTTGCTCAAGGAGGAAGGAAAGGGATTTAGGATGAAGAGGAAGGAGAGAGGAGGTTCTTCACAAAACCCTCAAGGGTTTGGCCTTCAAGAGAGGAAGAGAGTTGAGGGTTTGGCCTCTCAAGAGAGGGAGAGAGCAAGAGCAAAGTTTAATGGAAACCTTGATTTACTTAAGCATAGTCTTGAGATGGCAAGTATGCAAGTAGCTTAGCAATATATGTGTGAAAAAATATAAAGGAGAGGGGGTGCTTATATAGAAAAAAGGTGGGTGTAATTCTCTTCTCAATTCCTATTGGACCCCAATTTCTCTTCTCAATTCCTATTGGACCCCAAATTCTCTTCTCAAATGCTATTGGACCCTATTTCTCTTCTCAAATGCTATTGGATCCCAATTCTCTTCTTAATTCCTATTGGACCCCAATTTTCTTCTTAGTTCTTATCTCTTAACTTTATCTTTCAATCAAGTTAGTCCCTTTTTCTCCCAGTTCCCGATCTAGATCAGTTCCCACGTGGCTTTTGACGAAGAAGTATAAAATAGTCTTAATCTTTTTGGGAAAATATAGGGATGACGTAATTTCTTATCCGAAATATCCTTGTCTTTTCATTCTAGAGTAAAGTCTCGTCCGTATAACTTCTTTGTCGATCTTGCTTCTTCTAAATTATTTTCTAGACTGAAGAAGCTCTAAATGGCTCTAGGGTTTAGGGAGGGACCTTACAAACTCCCCAACAAAAAGAAAGAGTTGTCCTCAGCTCGGGACATGCTTTAGAGAGTAGATAGAGTCAAACTTTGGTCAACTTATGATTGAAGATGTTTAGTAACTTTAGGGTATTTAGATTAAAGGGCAGTGAAATTGGTATGGACCTTGAATAATACACTTTTTCTTCCATTTTGAGTGCTGACTAAAAAATCTTAATCATAAAGAAGTCTTAATGACTCGGGGTTACTTTAATTACTGAGTGTGATCTTACTCAACTAGGTATTTTTTCTTTGGTGTGACCGGATTGTGTTTCTCTTGTTACGTCTGAAGATCATTTCTTCACTTCGCTCTCTATCTAAACTTAATACGCTTACCATTCTTACCTAAAGTTTAACCTTTTTTTTGTTGTTTTGAGAGTTGACTCATTTCTCCATTGATATCATCCAACTAATACCATGTTCTTGATAGTGAAAGGATTTCATACTCATCTTTCAATCAAATCTTGCAATATCTCCTCCCTTGTGTACCCATTTTATTTTCTCCATCCTTATTTCTCTTATGTCTATAGCTTATCTTTCAATTGATAATCAGATATTCCATGTATCATAACAGTTAGACTTGTAAAACACCATAAACGATTTGAATCTCAAAAGAATTGATTGGCTAGAGATGCTTGAATTCCAGAAAAAAATTACATCAAAGTTCCATCAATATCTTGAAGAATAATTATAATTTGTTCCGAAGAACCAATAATATGATCAAGGGTTTGGACAAAAGGGAGATATTGGTTTGATTCCAAAAGGTCCATAATATTCAAATGCAAGCTTACGGAATTTCCCTAGCTTTAAGGAGCTGGGTTTCGGTTTTTGACTCTGAGGAGAACATATTCGTCTTTGCTAAAGCTTCTAGTGGAGCGGTGAAGATCAACGTCGCTCTTTTGCCTATCACTAGCTCTCTTCAGGTTGTGTCTAATGACTAGAAGTTGATGATCTATCTCTTCTATGGTAGACTTAGCGGTAGGAACATGAAGAGTTGGGTTGGCTAATCAAAGAGGGACTAAACATTCCTGACCATACAAGGCTTTAAAGGGTGACATTCCGAGGCTGCGATGGTGAGAAGAGTTATAAGCAAACTCAACCAGGGGAAGAAACTTGATCCATTGTTGGGGCTGTTGGTTGCAGTATGCTCGAAGCATATCTGCAATGACTTGATTCACTTGCTCAATTTGACCATCAATCTCCGAATGATATGCTGAGATGAGATACAGTTGGGTACCCAGAGATCGAAACACGGCTCACCAAAACTTAAAAGAGAATCTGGAATCCCGACCACTGATGATTCTTGCAGGGATTCCATGTAATCTTACTACCTCTTTGAAAAATACTTGGGCTATGTCGATGGCGGTGGCTGTCTGATTCACTGGAATTAGATGAGCCACCTCAGTGAGCTTATCTACTATGACAAAAATAGAATCATAGTTTCCAGTTGTCTTTGGAAGAAGAGTGATAAAGTCCATACTCAGACATTCCCACTTCATCTGAGGAATATCTAGGGGCTGAAGCTTTCCAGGTAGTAAAGAAGACCATCTGCTACATATAGTCAGTTAAGTGTTCCCTCTAGTTCTGAGCTTGAATCTCTTGCAGAAGAGGTCTAAAATAGGGGTCTACATAAATTTCTTGTTGAACTTCCGCAGGTAAAGAAGAGCTAAGGAGTGAATTAGTCAGGATTGATGAGGACAGGACTGTTGGTCTTTCCTTTATCTGCTATAATTAGCTTGTAACTAGTTTCCTAACTAATCATGTAACACATTTAGTTTCAACCAATTCATCCTGCCTCCCCATTCAGGCCAAGATAATCGGTTACAAGCCATCGAAATGGCAGCACCTTCACAATATTTCCTAGAATTAAGTGTTTGGGAAAGGCTCATCAAGTAATTTAATCATTCCTTCCTAAGCATTTTATTTTGAGAGGTATAGCACCATCTTGTGACAGATGCACAGGATAGGCCCTATATTTATAGCCTTTCCAGTTCCTTTTTAAGCAACCAAGTCGAAAAAATTTCCTTAATTAAATTCATATCATCCTCCCTGAGTATAACCTTCACATCCAACTATTGTCATCAGGCCATACCCGGATTATGGCCGATTTCCAATGAGATACCGTGGGTACTTCACCCGGCCGGGCAAAAATAAAACAAAACCATTCATCCCTTATCCCTCGGGCATAAATTACCTAGGTATAACAACTTTCCGGTTACACTACCCTAGCCGAAAAGGGCCAATCTCCAACAAGTTCCCCAAGAGAATCCTCTCAATGGGCCGGCCTTTCAATCAATTTGACCCCAAGAAGATCCATCTTGGTTCCCGGTCATTTCCAGACAATCTTCAAAACTCCTAGTTCAATCTATGTTTTGCAATGGGCTATCCCTATCACCTCTCGAGATTCCTTTTTAACTCGTAGTTGGTAATTTCCAGGTTCATTCATTTATCAACCTTAATTCCTACTTTCATTAATTATCTACCAACCAAATTTATTTAGAAAATACAAACGAGTTTTTTCCATAAGCATTTGATGGTTAATGTCTCTTCGGAAATACCAACTTTTTTGGTTCAATCCCCGTTTTGTCGATTCCCAGGTTTTCTTGCAATCCTTTGCCATCCATGGGCGTCTCCATGGAAGCTTGTAGAGTTTTCGGTTCAAACAATACAGAGATCAATTCCACGAAGTTATCCCCTATCTCCCTTATCCCGTATTTGCAAACAAACTTGAAATTGAAAACTTTAGAAATACTTTTCAATACCAAAAATTGAACTACTTCTATCGAGTTTAGACAACTACTCTTTTCTTATGGTACCTAACTTTCCATTTTAGGAAGCTAGAAGGTCATCCTATAATTTATGGGTTTTCGAGTTTTCCATTAAAGCTTAAACCTAAAATACAAGGTATTCACTAAAGCTTACACCTAAGTGCAAAGTTACCATTAATTTTTAGCTTAAGAGTGCAAATCTACCTTTGAAACTTAACTTAATGATGTATAGATACTCTTAGCACTTAAGCTAATTGCGAGGTTTCCATTAAAGCTTAAACCTAAAAATGCAAGCTAGTCACTAAAGCTTATATCTAAGTGCAAAGTTACCATTAAAGCTTAGCTTACGAGAGCAAATCTACCTTTGAAGCTTAACTTTATGATGCGTAGATACTCTATCACTTAATCTTAATTGCAAGGTTTTCATTAAAGCTTAAAACCTAAAAATGCAAGGTAATCACTAAAGCTTACATCTAAGTGCAAAGTTACCATTAAAGCTTAGCTTATGAGTGCAAATCTACCTTTGAATCTTAACTTTATGATGCGTGGATACTCTTATCACTTGACCCTAATCACAAGGTTTTCATTAAAGCTTAAAACCTAAAAATGCAAGGTAATCACTAAAGCTTACACCTAAGTGCAAATTTACCATTAAAGCTTAACTTACGAGTGCAAATCTACCTTTGAAGCTTAACTTTATGATGCGTAGATACTCTTATCACTTAACCCTAATTGCAAGGCTTCCATTAAAGCTTAAAACTTGAAAATGCAAGGTAATCACTAAAGCTTACATCTAAGTGCAAAGTTACCATTAAAGCTTAGCTTACGAGTGCAAATCTACCTTTGAAGCTTAACTTAATGCTACATAACTATTATTAATACTTAACCCTAATTCCCAAGGTTACCATTAAAGCTTAAACCTAAAATGATGCACATAAACCTTCCTAATATTGAAACACATAAATTAATTAATCCTACTGGAAATGAAGATTACCTCCTCTAAACAAGAGGGAAGTGGGGTTGAAGTCCTTCTTGAAGAGATGTGAGGCTCAAGGAGGAAGGAAAGAGATTTAGGATGAAGAGGAAGGAAAGAGGAGCTTCTTTACAAAACCCTCAAGGGTTTGGCCTTCAAGAGAGGAAGAGAGTTGAGGGTTTGGCCTTCAAGACAGGGAGAGAGCAAGAGCAAGGTTTAATGGAAACTTTGATTTACTTAAGCATAGTCTTGAGCTCGCAAGTATGCAAGTAGCTTAGCAATATATGTGTGAAAAACTAGAAAGGAGAGGGGGTGCTTATAAAGGAAAAAGGTGGGTGTAATTCTCTTCTCAATTCCTATTGGACCCACCCCAAATTCTCTTCTCAAATGCTATTGGACCCTATTTCTCTTCTCAAATGCTATTGGACCCCAATTCTCTTCTTAATTCCTATTGGACCCCAATTTTCTTCTTAGTTCTTATCTCTTAACTTTATCTTTCAATCAAGTTAGTCCCTTTTTCTCCCAGTTCCCGATCTAGATCAGTTCCCACGCAGCTTTTGACGAAGAAGTATAAAAATAGTCTTAATCTTTTTGGGAAAATATAGGGATGACGTAATTTCTTATTCGAAATATCCTTGTCTTTTCATTCTGGAGTAAAGTCTCGTCCGCATGACTTCTTTGTCAATCTTGCTTCTTCTAAATTATTTTCTAGGCTAAAGAAGTTCTAAATGGCTCTAGGGTTTAGGGAGGGACCTTACACTTGGTGTGAAAAGATAACCCAATTCTTGAAGAAGATTGGATTTAAACAGTCTACTGCTGATCACTCATTGTTTTTGAAGCATGTTGGTGGAGAGATCGTCGTTATTCTTATCTATGTTGATGATTTGATTCTCACTGGAAGTCATGATGATAAAATCTTGCATGTCAAGAAGAGTTTGTTGAGAGAATTCAACATGAAGGACCTTGGTGAGTTGAGATATTTTTTGGGAATTGAAATTGTCGACACTTTATCAGGAATTTAGATGATACAAAGACAATACACGTTGGATATGCTTGAGAAGTATGGAATGACAGCGTGCAAACCGGTTGATACACCTCTTGTGAAGTTGTTTGATGATGGACATTACATTGAGGATGTCACTATGTATCGAAAGATGGTTGGAAGTTTTATTTACTTCACAATAACAAGGCCAGATTTGAGTTATGCAGTGGGTGTTGTGAGTCAATTCATGCAAAAGCCATGTAAAAGTCATCTTGATGCAGTGAGACGGATTATGAGATATGTGAAAGCCACTGTCAGTTATCGAATGTTTTATGAAAAGAATGGGAAGCTTTGTCTTTATGGTTACATAGATGCAGATTGGGCAGGAGATTTTATGGATAGAAGATCTACAAGTGGTTATGCATTTTCCATCGGAAATGGTATGATAAGTTGGAGTATCAAGAAGCAATTAACTGTCGCATTATCAAGTACAGAAGCTGAATATCGTGGAGCAGCTTTGGCAGCATGTGAAGAGTCATGGTTGAGAGTACTTATGGTAGACTTTGGTTTTGACAATCTTGACAGTGTCATTATATATTGTGACAATATTAGCAGCATCATGTTGGAAAAGAATCCAGTTTACCATGCTCGCACTAAACACATTGAGGTACATCATCACTTCATTAGAGAAAAAGTTTTGGCGAGTGATTTGGTGTATGTGAAGACAAATGATCAAGTTGCGGATATATTTACAAAAGCTCTTGGAAAGGAGAAGTTTTGCTACTTCTATGAAGCATTGGGAATCCATCATATGCAAGCTCATTCTGAGCTTGAGGGGGAGTGTTAAAGAATATGATGTTAAAGAATATGTCCGTTGTGCTATGGGCGGCCGGACACTGACTATACTATGTTGTAAATATACTTTGGATAATAGTTCAAAGTGAAGAAGAGTGAGAGCATCATGTTGAATGGCTACTGCAAGGTAATGATTGTGTGTGTGTGTGTGTGTCTCGATGTGTGTTGGTGTGTGTGTGTAGTCTTCTTTTCTACCTTCTTCATCACCTGCGCACTCTACACTTTTTTCACTACTCTTGGTCTTCTAAACCTGCTCTCCACTTACGATTAAGGATCTGGTGTTGTAGATACCTAAGCTTTCTGGTATTATGATTTGGGAAAATGTTTTAGCTTACTAATTTGACCGTCACCTCTTGCTTGGTTGTCGGGCTAAGATCTAGTTTTCCATTATAGCTTGTGCATACTGATCTCAGATTTGGTCTGGTATAACTGGATAAAGCCAAGCTTTATACCTTCTTCTTGATACTTAGATTGTCGGCTTAATACTAGTTCTTTTTTTCACTACATCTGGTTAGAATCTTCTTGGCCAACTATAGCTTAAATCTGGATAAAGATACTTTGGACCTGCTCACTATAACTTGAGTAAAAATCTATCTAAAAAACCTTTGTTTTTATACCTTATGGTTGGTTCGTTATAACACCAATTAAGGGATGACTTGAAAAAAAAATTTACCAGTCTTTTTTCACTCTAGATGACACTTTCTGGGCAGTCCAATCTAACTGCTATTTGGATACCAATCTCTTAAATGGGTGTTGATAGGTAAGCAGGCCTATTACAAAAGATTACTCGTATAACTAAGGTTTCTGCTGGATGAACTAAACCTTGTTTATTTCATACACTGCTTAAACTAAGGAAATTACATATGATGATATGGAGTTGTTGACTTCCTCTCACAGTAAAAGGTTATTTTAATCATATAAAGCAATTCTAGTAGGATTACTTTGTATAGGACAGTAGCTAGTCTAAATACTTTTTAAGTTTGACATGGATAACAACTGATAGGTTCTTCAAGTCTAACATATCTGTTGTCTTGACTATATGGATGCATGTGAGAATTATATATTGGCTTAAAGAGGTTTAATTTGCTACAGTCCGACTTTGGAAACATTTAATGATTCAATTGGGATTATCTTGATACCTTTGTACAAATTCCTTTGGAATGATACTTCATTCTTATTATGTTGTACAATTATGATGTCACACACTGAATTGTTTATGTTTTTATCTTTGCCTTGACATCTTTAGCCAGTTGTCCTTTTTAACATCTTGTTCATTGGTGTGTTATTTATTTAAGTTAAACAACTACACACACGCAAGTGTGTCCCTTAAGTTTATGTACTATTTCATACTACAAATTGGTTTGCAATACATATTAATGGGTCTGTTCTTAAAAAAGTGTCTTAAGGTAGTGGCTCCAATTTGTTGTTAATCATAATCACATGGAAGCAAAAGCTAAAATGGCAACTATTTCCTATGAATTCACTTTTGTTTGTTTCACACCACCCTAAATAGAGAGTTTGATAGGATTCAATGGCTTAATTTATAGTTGTGCAAGTGTTTTATCCATTTACTTAAAACCCACAAGTTGAAGAAGTGAAACTGAATGATGTTGGCAAAAGCGTTCAGATGAATTTCTAACTATATTTTTCAAATATCAAAATTTATAAGGTAGTGAAAAAAACTTAACCACGTGCTCAAAGGAGAATGCAACGACAATTACATATAAAAGCCATTTGATTAGTCATCTTAGGTATATGAGACATTCTTACCTCTTGTAGTGATGGTGAAATGTTGGTTTTGACCTTATGGTCAAATTCTTTTACTATGTTCAATTGCAACTATTGTTTCTTTAAATCATCTCCTTCTCACAATCATCAACTTATGTGTTTAACAATTGAAAAACTCACTCATAGGCTTTGAACATATGGAAGAACACACTCACCTAGGGTTTGACCATGTAGAGAGAGTAGTCGCACTTCAAAAAGAGAGTAGTTGATCGTGCGGAGAGAGTAGTTATAGTTCAAAAAGAGTGGTCAAAAAACAAAAGAGAATGTTTAAAAATGTTACCACGGGTTGAAAAGCTAAGCAAGTGCATTTTAAAATGCTCAAACCTCAAAAGAGAAACTTCCTTGCAATCAATACATGTGCTTGTTTTGACCACATGGTCAGAAACTAAGTGAGCAAGTTTGTCCACATGTTCAAAACCTAAGTCAGTGTGTTTTTAAATGTTCAAAACCCAAATGAGTAAGTTTGCTCCACATTCTCAAAACCTATGTATTTGGTATTTAACCAAGGAAGTTTTAACACACATTTCATCTTCAACGATGAATATTAGGAATAGGATGGGGTCTAGGAGGGCCTCTTTATTTGTCATGATCTTATGGAGGTGATTGAAATTTTGACCAATATGTATATGCCATGTGTGCAAGAATGGTGGTTGTGTAAGAGATGTGTAAGAGTGGTCAAAGGATGCACTTTTCTCCCAAAAAGGAGGTGGACAATTTTATGATTTTTGGTCCTCTATAACTTCCACATATGATCTCCGATTTGAGCAGAGATCATAGATCTGCAATCTATACCTTGAGCTCTTTCCATAGATAGGCTACATGATATGGTTTTACTCGCTAGATTTTAAATTTCATTTTGGGGGGAAATTTTGAATTCAAATAAACTAGCCATTTTGCTTGTTTGAATTCAAAAACTGTCCTTTGATTACTTTATTAATACTAAAGGTTTGACTTCATTAAACTACCAAATAAAGAGGCCCTCCTAGACCCCATTCTCTTCCTAATGAAAGGATTTATTTTTTCAAATAGCGTGTTATACCTTCCTTTGTGTACGAGGTATGAGTTGTCAATAATCAAGCGTGCTATAGACATCAACAAGGTGCATTTGTATAAGTCTACCTTGCTGAAGAATCCTTGGCTAGACATTCTTGACATAATACAAAATGACATATGGTCCATGACAATAGATCTAAATATATGCACGAATTATCCTTGGAATATGAAAAAGACATCTACTTGAGCAAATTTAACATCTAAATACATATCTGTCTTATTGCGTCAAATTGTTAATGACCCCAAAGTTGAAAATATAATTGTTAAGTATAGAAGAGAGTTAGCACCACTCAAACAATTGTTTGCATTATTGAGTGAAACTATTTGGTTGTAAGGAGAAATTATAGATGGTACTTTTTGTCAAGCATAAGCCTTCAAGAAAGATATGATTATGGAATTTTGACTAAGCAATGTGTCATAATAATCAATATCTAATTCTCCTAAATGATTTTCTCATATTAAACTGATCATTTAATGTGGGGAAGTGCCAAGGGAGAAAAAGCTAGAATATTGGTTAAGTTAGCAGACCGGCCACAGTAGGGATCCAAAGGAGGGAAAATAGGGATCCAAAGGGGGGGCCATCTGCAAAAGAGCCATGTGAAACAATGGGCCAAAAAGACCCTAAGGTTCAGCCCATTAAGACTTCCAAAATGCTAAGGTTCCAAAATTCAAAGGTTGTGTCCAAAGGTCAACCCTAGGGAAAATTGGATGCTTAGTGTGTGCCCTAAAAGTCTTTGCATATCCCTACATGGGAGGGGGCGAGCCCCAAAGCTAGGGGATGAGAGAGAAAGCCACACACACACACACAGGCTCCCTTTACACAAAGGGAATGAGGGACACATGTCAGCTCCCTAGGCCAGATGCCCACAAGGTGTGCCCAATTCCTATTGGAAGACCCTTGAAGTGGACCAATGAGAATTAAGCTAGAGTAAATCTAGTTTAATTAATTTAAAAACATTTAATAAAAGAAACCAATAAGAATTAAGTGTCCTAGAAGACTATTGGGCAGTCTCCCAAAGGGTCCAATGAGCATTCAGGAGCCCCAAGGCTTGCCTGATTCCTATTGGCCAGGAGGCAAAGGGGTCCAATGAGAGTTTAGTTTAATTATTTAATTACCTAAAGCTCTCACAAAAGGGGAAAGGGGGACACATGTCAGAAGGCTATCACTTATGCTGCTTAATCCCTATTGGCTTGACCTGGGGAGGTCCAATGAGGCAAAAGCCAGACTTATTTAGCAGCTAGGGCTCGCCCAAGAGAGGGGGGGGGCTGATTTTTGCTTGGTGTATGAAGCTTCCATCTTCATTGCACTAGCTAGTCTTGAAGGAACACAAAGAATTGTATTGTACAATGTCTCTCTTGATGGGAGAAACCATAATACAAAGCCTTTTGGAGGGGGGACCGGCTCCATGCAAATCCGGTCCTCAACTGTTGTCAATAGCTTAATTGCTCTCTCTTTTGAAAGTATTGTCGATGCTATCTAACTAGGTGTTATGCTTTTTGTTGCTCTCTCCACCCAAGCACTCTTGTAATTCTCATTAGGAATCAACTCTAATGAAATGCCCACTATGTTCATGCTAAATTCCGCTACACAAAAGATTTTAGGCCATTAAATGTTACATTGGTATCAGAGCTCAAGGTTTCTCTTTTCTTGCTCAAGAAGGGAGGTCCTCAAGCTAGCTACAAATGGTTGGTATTATTAATTGCCTGTGAGTAAGTAGAATAGGGATTTTTCAGCCTTTCAGTGCGCCTGCCTTTGTGCAGTTAACGGGGCATCACCGTCGAGAGCTATGGTCTTAATAGTGGAGTCCTACGGGGCTTGCCTACGGCTTAACCACTATTGAGCTATTAGAAGCTTGACAGGAGCCGGTGCTATTTTGGTGTCGAAAGACCCTCTCTTCTATTCCTTGCAATTAATGGTATTCGAGCCGCGGGTACAGTAGCTTGAGTGCTTTTTCTAAAGGGGTAAAGAGGAGTAGCAACTAGGGCTTGAAGTGCCAAAGTACACCTAAAACGTTTACACCTAAAAGTTGTTAGAATGGCTGACAATATTAAAGAGAGTGAAATTAATGTTGATAACTTTGATTTTGCTCATGAGCAAGCTACTAATGATGCTTCAATGCTTGTTAATTATCTTGTTTCTAGGCTTCAACAAGCCATGGGCAATCCATCTCTCCAAAGTGAAGTGCAACGGCAGCTCCGTGCTCACGGGATTCTCCAAGCTCATCACCATGACGAGAGAACACCTAGGAAGCCTCCTTGTGAGACTACCAAAAGAGGTCTCTCTCCGATTTGGGAAGAAGAAGAGAATCCATATGAAGGGCTCAAGAACTTACTTCTTGATGATGCATCTCCTTCCCAAAGGAGAACTCAAGAGCCTCCACCGAAGGAACGAGAAAGAAGCGAGTCTCCCGCCACCTCGGCGGAGATGGCTCCACGAAGACGACGGGCTAAACGCTCTCCATCACCACCAAAGCGGAGAAGACCATCACACTCTTCTCCACGCCATAATTCAAAGAGGGATGATAAAAAGCAAGAGAAGAAAAAGGCGAGAAAGAGGACACCCTCTTCTCCATCTTCTTCATCCTCTTCCTCTTATGAAAGCTGTGGTGAAGACGACAAAGATCAAGACAAGAAAAAGGCGAGAAAGAGGTCACCCTCTTCTCCACCTTCTTCAAATTCTTCATCTTCTGAAGAAAGTGATGGTGCAACTTTTGAACCATCAAAAAGAAGAGGCCATAGAAAATCCTATGCCGCATGGAAGAGGTCGTCCAAGCTGAAGAAATTCAAAGAGGGAGGGAAGAGCATCTCTTTCCTTACCTATGATGGCACCTTCGGTGCTACAGACAAAGTTTTGGCCTTTATCCAGCAATTCGATGCGGCGTTTGGAGATGAGGGCTTCACAGAGTCCTCTAAGCTACGCCATGTAGCTATGCACTTTCAAAAGTCCGCCAGACAATGGTGGTCTAGCCTACGAGCCAACGGTGAAGCTCCACGAACATGGAAGGCTTTAAGAGCTTCCATTATGAAGCAATTTTTGGCCACCGATGCCAAAGACAAAGTACTCACCGAATGGCGAAGCTTAAAGCTCTCTCCCAATGAATCCATCCACAAATATGTAGACAAGTTTTGGGACCTACAACTCAAAGCCACTGTCTTCAAAAAGTTGGATTTTGGAGAGCAAAAGCAACAATTTTGTGCGGGCTTAACCGAAGAAATGGCGGAGTATGTCAACTCCCAAAGGCCACGTACCATATCGGCGGTAATACACCATACTATGGTGGCCTCGCGAATCAATTTCCAAACGGGGGGTAAAAGAAATAATAAGCCCCCGGAAAACAAGGGTTCCAATGAGCCTAAGGGGAAGGACAATGTCCAAAAGTCTCCTAAGGGCAATTCCAACAAAGCTAAAGAGAAGGGAGTTTACAAAGGAAAGAATAAACTCTCTCCTGAAGAGCTTGAGCGTTATCGTAAAGATAACCGGTGTTTCAAGTGCGGCGAACAAGGGCATGCGTACCGCGCTTGTCCCCAAAAGAACAACCGCCAAGATCCTCCTAGAGCTTCTTTGGTTGAAATCCAAGAGGAGGAGATTCACCAAACTCACCACAAAGGATCTCCTCTATGCCATGCTTGGGGAAAGGTAAGAGAACATGATGCTTTTATTCTCTTTGACCCTGGTTCTACTCACAATTTTATATCTATGGAGTTAGCCACCAAGCTAGGCATACAATCCTACGAGATGGGAGATATCCTACCCGCAGACAGTGCCTTCAAGGGGCAAGAAGCTTCAGTCACTCCCTTAATCGGGAAATTGAGGCTTCATGTCCAAGGCTATGTGGACAAAGAGGACTTCTTTATCTCTCCTCTCAAGCATGAGGATGTAATCCTAGGGGCACCATGGTTTGACCTTCTGGCTGCCCATGTTAAATTTCCTGAAAGGAGAATCTCCTTTAAGTTCAGGGAAAAGGACATGTATATAGATGCTAGGGAGATGGGTAACACCATCCCCATTGTACATACACCAGCTTTCAACAAGTCAATAAAGAGCTCTATTTCCGTGTACATGATTTTTGTTAAAGATTCTCAAAATGAACCTAATGCTTTAGCAAAAGAAAATAAAAGCAACCAAAAGGAATTAGAGTTACCCAATTTTCTCAAGGGGTTTCAAGATGTCTTTATTGACGACATCCCTTGTGAGCTACCTCCTAAACGAGGTAATGACGACCATGCAATTGAACTTCTTCCAGGAAGTTCACCGCCTAACAAACCTCCTTATAGAGTTTCTCAAGCTCAACAAGAGGAGATTATGCGGCAAGTGCATGAGTTAATTGAGAAGGGCATGGTTAGGCCTAGCTCATCTCCATTTTGCTCACCTGTGCTATTAGTGCAAAAGAAAGACGGCACATATCGTATGTGTGTCGACTATAGAGCACTAAATAGGATCACTATCAAGAATAGGTTTCCCGTTGCACGGGTAGAAGACCTATTTGATAAGCTACAAGGATCGACCTACTTCAGTAGGATTGACCTAAAAAGTGGCTATCATCAAATAAGGATAGTTGATCAAGACATTGTAAAGACCGCATTTCGTACTACATTTGGTCTTTACGAATACATTGTCATGCCTTTTGGCTTGACTAATGCACCAGCCACATTTAACCGCTTGATGGAGAAGCTGTTCAGACCTCATCGAACCTTCACTGGAGTGTTCTTTGATGATATTATCATCTACTCTAATTCATTAGAGGAACACAAGCAACACCTCCAGGTAATATTTCAAGTTTTAAGAGAGAATAAACTTTATGTTAATCGAAAGAAAAGTGAATTTTTCTTGCAAGAGATTCAATATTTAGGTCACATTATCTCTCAAGATGGAATCCAAATGGATCCATCCAAGTTAGAGGTAATAAAAGGATGGCCTAAACCAAGGAATCTTCATGAACTAAGAAGCTTTATAGGTATGTGTGCATACTATAGACGCTTCATAGAAAAGTTCTCACAAATTGCGGGACCATTACATGACCTAACAAAGAAAAATGTTAGGTATACGTGGTCTGCTAAGGAGAACAATGCTTTCGAAAAGCTTAAAGAAAAGCTTATCTCTCAACCTGTGCTTACACTACCGGATCTCTCAAAACCATTTGAGGTCCAATGTGATGCTTGTGGTGATTGCCTTGGGGCTGTTCTGCTCCAAGAAGGGCACGCCATAGGCTATGAGAGTCGAAGGCTCGACCCTGTTGAGCAATCTCTAGGCATATACGAAAAAGAACTCCTTGCAGTTCTACATGCCTTAGACTCATGGAAGCACTATTTATTGGGGACTCCTTTCATTCTGCGAACGGATCACCAAAGTCTTAAGTACTTCATGACGCAGACCAAGCTCTCCGACAAACAAATGAGGTGGGAAAATTTCCTTTCGCAATTTCATTTTCATATTGCTCACATTGCTGGCAAGCATAATCAAGTAGCCGATGCACTCTCAAGACGACCGAGAGTGAATGCGGTTTCCATAGCAACTCACAATGATCTATCTTTAATGATAGATGAGTATGCTATTGATCCCGATTTTAGAGATGTGATTTCAGCCCTTGCATTAGGGAAGAAAGAAGAACCATTTACTTTACAAGATGGTTATCTTCTCTATGGCAATAGACTATGCGTTACTAACTCACTACGTGAGAAAGTAATGTATGAATCTCATGCTCCCCCATATGCGGGGCATAGAGGGATTCAGTCTACCCTAAAGGGAATTGAAACATATTTCTATTGGCCTACCATGAAAGTGAACATACATGAGTATGTTTCCAAATGTGTGGTATGTCAAAAGACAAAATTTGATAGAGGGAAGCAACTTGGATTGCTTCAACCCTTGCCAATCCCTAATTCACCGTGGGAGAGCATATCCATGGATTTTATCTTTGGATTGCCTAAGTCTATCCATGGGAATACGGGAATATGGACGATAGTAGACAGGTTCAGTAAACAAGCTCATTTTATACCTGTCAAAAAGACTATCAAAGCCCATCAAATGGCAACCCTCTTCATTTCACAAATTTTCAAGTACCATGGCTTGCCAATGTCCATAGTGTCGGATAGAGATCCTAGAATGACCAGTAATTTCTGGAAGGGTCTCTTTGAGAATTTAGGAACAAGGCTAAACTTCTCTTCGGCCTATCATCCACAAACTGATGGCCAAAGTGAAATAGCTAACCTAACTATTCTCGATCTACTAAAAGCCTATGTAACGGAAGTAGATCAAAGATCCCCATGGGAGAAGTACTTACCCTTAGTAGAGTATGCTTACAATAACACTGTACATACTTCTACAGGAAAAGCACCTTTCGAGGTAATTGAGAGAAGATCAAAAAGTCCCTTGCTACTTAAGGTACATGGGAAGATCTTCGCTGCAGATGAGTATAGCCGAGACCTACAAGAATCTTTCCAAAAGATTAAGGATGCTATCTCTATCTCACAGCAAAGGCAAAAGGCTGCTGCTGACAAGCACAGAAGAGCCCAAGCCTTTAAAGAAAACGATTGGGTCTTGTTAAAGTTTCCCAAGGCTCGATTAAGGCACACTACGGGCAAGAATCCTACGGGCCACCAAAAGTACTATGCTAAACTAGCAAAAAGGTACTATGGTCCCTTCCAGATTCTTAGGCCAATCAATGAGATGGCCTATCAACTTAAGTTGCCCAATCATTGGCTCATACACAATGCTTTTCATGTGAGCCTCTTAAAGCCTTACAAAGGAGAGCCACCTCAAGAACCAATTATTGAAGACCCACCGGAGATCGAGGACCACGAGGAGGTGCTGCAGCCCGAGTCCATTCTCCGACATGAAGACAAGGTATTAAGAGGCGGTAAGACTATCAGACGATATCTTATTAAGTTTAAGAATTATCCTTTTGAAGATGCTAGATGGATGCAAGGCATACAATTAAAGGATAACCTAAACCTTGTCAATGCTTACAATGCTTCCCAAGAGTAAGCAAATGTACAAAATGTTAAAAATGAACAAAAATTTTTTGTCTTATAAGACTCTCTTTTTCTTTATTTGTGCACAAAAATGAAGTAGTATGCATGCTTAGATCAAGTTTGCGGAGACGACGTCTCCCGAACACCAAGTAGAGCTTGTCACTCTACTATGGAAGACTGATAGGACTAATGTGCAGACATGCTTGCGGCAGCCTCAGGCTCTCAAGCGCCAAATGGACTAGTCATCCATTATGGAATGATGTCGTAGGGTAACATAGGGATCCTCTACCCGCTAAGAAAAGGACTCATGCATATGCTTTATCTTCTCTACACCATAGTCGAGGACGACTATGATTTCAAGAGAGAGGTAATGTCATAATAATCAATATCTAATTCTCCTAAATGATTTTCTCATATTAAACTGATCATTTAATGTGGGGAAGTGCCAAGGGAGAAAAAGCTAGAATATTGGTTAAGTTAGCAGACCGGCCACAGTAGGGATCCAAAGGAGGGAAAATAGGGATCCAAAGGGGGGGCCATCTGCAAAAGAGCCATGTGAAACAATGGGCCAAAAAGACCCTAAGGTTCAGCCCATTAAGACTTCCAAAATGCTAAGGTTCCAAAATTCAAAGGTTGTGTCCAAAGGTCAACCCTAGGGAAAATTGGATGCTTAGTGTGTGCCCTAAAAGTCTTTGCATATCCCTACATGGGAGGGGGCGAGCCCCAAAGCTAGGGGATGAGAGAGAAAGCCACACACACACACACACAGGCTCCCTTTACACAAAGGGAATGAGGGACACATGTCAGCTCCCTAGGCCAGATGCCCACAAGGTGTGCCCAATTCCTATTGGAAGACCCTTGAAGTGGACCAATGAGAATTAAGCTAGAGTAAATCTAGTTTAATTAATTTAAAAACATTTAATAAAAGAAACCAATAAGAATTAAGTGTCCTAGAAGACTATTGGGCAGTCTCCCAAAGGGTCCAATGAGCATTCAGGAGCCCCAAGGCTTGCCTGATTCCTATTGGCCAGGAGGCAAAGGGGTCCAATGAGAGTTTAGTTTAATTATTTAATTACCTAAAGCTCTCACAAAAGGGGAAAGGGGGACACATGTCAGAAGGCTATCACTTATGCTGCTTAATCCCTATTGGCTTGACCTGGGGAGGTCCAATGAGGCAAAAGCCAGACTTATTTAGCAGCTAGGGCTCGCCCAAGAGAGGGGGGGGCTGATTTTTGCTTGGTGTATGAAGCTTCCATGTTCATTGCACTAGCTAGTCTTGAAGGAACACAAAGAATTGTATTGTACAATGTCTCTCTTGATGGGAGAAACCATAATACAAAGCCTTTTGGAGGGGGGACCGGCTCCATGCAAATCCGGTCCTCAACTGTTGTCAATAGCTTAATTGCTCTCTCTTTTGAAAGTATTGTCGATGCTATCTAACTAGGTGTTATGCTTTTTGTTGCTCTCTCCACCCAAGCACTCTTGTAATTCTCATTAGGAATCAACTCTAATGAAATGCCCACTATGTTCATGCTAAATTCCGCTACACAAAAGATTTTAGGCCATTAAATGTTACATTGGTATCAGAGCTCAAGGTTTCTCTTTTCTTGCTCAAGAAGGGAGGTCCTCAAGCTAGCTACAAATGGTTGGTATTATTAATTGTCTGTGAGTAAGTAGAATAGGGATTTTTCAGCCTTTCAGTGCGCCTGCCTTTGTGCAGTTAACGGGGCATCACCGTCGAGAGCTATGGTCTTAATAGTGGAGTCCTACGGGGCTTGCCTACGGCTTAACCACTATTGAGCTATTAGAAGCTATTAGATTTGCGTCATCTCGACTCTTGGCACAATGAGCCCTTTATTTCAATTCTCTTAATAAGAGGGAGTGGAGAGTTTTTCGATTAATCGAGACCACCCATCCTTGGCTGGCAACTTGATCCAGCCCCCACTTTCCACCCCACACGCACACTTTTTTTCACATTGTTTACATATACTGATAGCCGTTTTTTGGCTCTCCGTAATTGCCATAGTGAGTTAACCCACCCTACCAAAATCCTCCAAACACTGTGGCTATGCCTACCATTTCATTGAACATAGGTGTGTGTGAGTTAGGGGACTTTTCTCATATCTTCTTAAAAATCCTCAATTAGCTAGTCACTGGGCTAGTTGATCCAAAAAAATAAAAAATATAAAAAATATAAGTATATTATGGCCTATTTGTGTGTAAATATTTCATTGTATATAGGGTCTAAATATAAGGATTTTTCATAATTATTTTGGTATTTATTTAGATATTTATACTTATGTGTGTGTTATTTATGCTATGTACATTGACTCACCATTACCATATTTTTTCTTACCATTTTGCATACTCTTTATTCCATATAAAAATAATTTCATGCAAGCTTCTCTTATTTTTGGTGTAACTCCATCCCAATAAAAATCCAAAAAAACTAGTTTTATTTATGTGTATATTTTTTCACTATTGTCATTTTTTCCTTCCTACATCTATTCTCTATTACTCTCATAAATTAGAACACCAAAAATATTCATCCTTTTATGGTAGACTTATAATGAGAGAGATTTATTTTGACCCCTTTATATTTTTTCCACCTATATTATTTATATTTGGCATGTACATATTTTTTTAGACCCCTCAATATTTGATTTTCTTAGTTGTACTATTCACTTATATCATGATCTCAATAATATCTTCAATTATAGATCTACCAAATAAGGTCTAGGGTATGTGGCATGCATGCATGCACCATGGGGAGCTCACTCTTGGAGGTATTCAAAAGAATCATCCAAAGAAGGACCTCACAAGGACTTTGTGCAGTGGAAAAAACAGTCAGTTTTACTGAATTTTTAAAGATCACATGCTCCCCGAATTTGAAAAGGTGATACAAACAAAAGTTGTAGCTCATGAGCTGAACTTTCACCTCAAAGTTTTTCATATTTTTTGGAGCTACGAGATGTGAGCTATGATTTTATTGGTGGACCCCAGTTTGCCCATGCTATGTAGCCACACTCCCTCTTCCACTTTATCATTTTCCTCTTTCACACACACTCCTCCCTCTCCTTCCCACTCCCAAACCTGCAACTCCCATGTCCTAATTCACCCTCTTCACCATTGCCACATATCTCACACCTCCATTTCTACACCCTATGTGTCCCCCTTTCTCTCTACATATATGTCCATATTACCATACTCTCTTCAACTTTGTAAAGAACTTCAAAAAAGCAGCAAAAATCCAAGGATAACCTCTGCAAATGAAGGCTTTTATCATGAATTTTCCAAGGTTTGAAATAACATAGCTTCATCGACACGCGCTGCTTTGCCATGCTGACTGCTTCTTCTTCCGGTGCTGTAAAGAGGTGAATGTCAACTTCTCGAAAGCTTCAACCTCTCTTTACAAGCTCATCCCTTCTCTAACTTTTCTCATCATATATCTCACCATTTGGTGAATGATTTTGTAAATATTTTGTAGTGATAATTACTAACTACTAACCACTAACCTTATTGTAAAATGCACCATCTACTGAGTAGGCCCTCCCAAATTATTCACTCAATCCCTCTCTCCTTTCATCCTCAATAATTATCTTTCCTTGAGCCCACATCCATGTGACTCAAAGGACAAGAGAGACCCACCCTCATTAAAAAAAATAAAAATATGCATAATCTTTTATTCCTTCAAATAAACTTGATTAGGCCTAATCCTAATCGGGGCTTCTAAAACCTATAAATAGAGCCCTTCTCTCCCTTGTAAAACATCACATGATCACACTACACCACACCATTCTCAACACATAATGCACCACTCTTCAAGCCTAGTTGTGTAGAGTGTGTGCATTGTGAGTGATCTATTCCATCACTACACATAGGTGCATGGAGAAGTTTGAAGTTAGTTATGCCATCTAGAGGAATGGAGTGATACTATACTCTGCAATCACACTTGTAGCCTACTCTTGTCCATAAATAAGATTCATAGTTTTGGGTGCAATTGTATGCTGCAACTACAACTCTTCTCTCCAAATTGACTTGATAAGTTGGCTCATCAGGTGGTTGAAGGTATATTGTCCTTGAAGTTTGCTATGCCATTTCATGCTTGGTGGTTTGAGGGCTTGTTGAATTGTTTGCCAAAACTTTCAATTGTAAGAGGGTGCTCGGTGAGAGGGCTCCCATGACCCTAAGACAATTTGTGTATTGGCAACAAGGTCAAGTTTTGTGTTGTCTCTCTATCAAGCTTTGTGTGCATCTAGTCTTTAAGGCTAAGACTGAGTTGCTCAAGTTGATTTGTGCTCTTTACCTCTCTCTAGTGTGGTGAATGTTTGTGTTTGGTGTGTGTGGCTATCTTGTATTCCCCTCTCTTTGTGCGTTTGAGTACAAGGAGATATCACGTGCGTCCTAGTTCGCATCTACAACTAGGTGGTGCCCCTTTTCTTGTTTGGTTTCTGGCTGTGGGTTGTTGTTGTCTCTAATTGTGCTTGCCCTAGCCCCAATTGAGCAGCACGAGAGCCTCGAAGGGTGTTTAGAGGCCGCTCTTCTTGTTGCCCGCCTCGGACCGCCTCAATACAAATAGTGTTTCTTAATTAATTCCAAACATAGATTCTTTTATACAGCCCTTCAAACAATACCAAAACAATTCAAACAAGGCCTAATGAAGACAGCCCTATATTTCAACAAAAACAACTTTTCCAATTGCTCATGAGTTTGCCGCTACTCGCGGACTCCCTCTGTCTAACCAACACAGCCTGCAAAGGATTTATTCGCTAACCGCGAATTACGCAACCTTCACATCTCGCTAACTGCCAAGCATCCCGCTATCCGCAAGGCATCCCGCTAACCGTGAGGAACAAAAGAGAGCCGATAACCTCAGCTTAATCTCCGCTAAACGCGGAATCATCTCGCTACCCTCGAGGAACAAAAGATATCCTTTTAACAATTCTTCTCTTTAAATGATTCTTCAAACATGGTCAACCAATTCTTCATATCAATCAGAATCCACTTATCAAATAATAACAATTTGTTAAGCAATAACAATTCAACAAACAGTGACAATTTATTAAACAGTTCTTTCATTAATCCATGAAAACATATGCTTATTTCTTGTGATAGGATCACGTTTCTCGGACAGTTTAAGGGGTTCCCTATGCTTAGCTTCCCAAGTCAAACATGAATAGCAATGCAAAATTATAAATTTGTCCTACCAGATTTGGAACGCGTGCGGCTAACTCAAGGTTGGACGGCTTCGACTTCTTCTTCGGTTGATGCTTCCGCATGAGATATGTTCGGAGTAGACACCTTTCTTCCCACCAGGAGATGGCACATTGACGATTGGAGATGGAGATGTCTTGAAAGTGAGAGGTTAAGGGAGAGAGGCTTCCTCCGGCACGTCGTTGCAAGAGAGCTTTCGCTTCTATAGATGTTTGTGTTCAAAGTGAGAGGAGAAGGGTCCTTTATATAGGTCATAGGGGGGTGCTAAGAGTACTGAGAGGTTTCAAGAATAGGAGAAGAAAAAGCTCGCGCATCGTCGCAGCTCTATAATTTTTGCAAAAAAAAATTTTGACGTTCGCGAATCCTATGCGCGATTTTTAAAAAGCTCTATACTTACAAGTTCCCATTCTATCTTGAGAGAGAGAAAGAAAGAAGTATCCTAATTTTGACTCACCTCTCTTTCTTTCCTAAAAATACTAGCTCTAAGCTTTTTCTTCACACATAGATTAGGTTCCCACATAAACCTATTGTCCCACATAAAGAAAGATCATAAATAAATAGATTCTAAAGCCGATTTAAATCCGATTGCTCTGATAAACTCATGATGACTCACAAAATTGAGAATCTCAATTACTTTGAAAAATAACTGAAATGACTTATATGGATAAATGTTGGGTACATTACAATGCACGTGGGGTTGTCAAATTGTATCGCTATGGTCAAGAGCCTATTCAATTTGGACATGCATTGTATGAGCACCTTAAGAGTGTTATTGATGGTTGGACCAAACCTAGTGATAGTGATGTCTCATCTTCTCAATCAGTTCAATCCAAACTTCTTGGCAGCAAGCATGGAAGATTTGTTCAATCCTCTATCACCTCTTGCTTTAAAGGGCCCTCTCTATCACAAGGATTGGCTTCATCAATCACGACCACAACAAAGCATGCTCTTTTTCCATCAAATGGTTCTCAAAGATCGAAGCTACATAAACTTCCTTTGACCTCAACTTTAAAGGACATGGAAGCTATGCACATAGCTCAAGAGTTGGGCTATAACAAGAGTTACATAAATGGAGGTTCTGGTAAACGTTTCATAGATAGCTTACGAAAAATTTATTCCCACCAAGGATGATATGAAAGCCACATGATGTAAATTTCACTCTGATAGAGTGAACAATGCTAAGTTGTAATTACTTGACACTTCACACAATAGATTTTCATCAAGATGCACCTTTGACAACACATTTTTACATTACTTTGTATTTTGTACTTTTGTGATTTCAAGTAGATATACTTGTAAGTTAGTTTATTTTGTGTATCATTGTTTGGTGTTTCTTAGCACCACCTTCTAAAAGACAAAATAATCTACTCTTATGCCCAAGAAAAAGCTTCACTTAAGAACTTATCACACTTGGTTGCATCCTTTTGGATTTACTTATAATGGTTATAAGTGACCGGGATAATGTGTCATCATGCTTCATGCCACACACAATTGTCATACATGTTGTGGTCACCTATGTAATATTTATTGGAGAGTAAACCTCTATGTGTATGAGTGAATTTACTCCTTAATAATTTTAAAGCTCTATGTACACAAACACATTGTCACGCATTGCTAGTTGTATATTATTTCCATCATTTGTTCTTGTATCTTGTCTCATTAGTGAACTAAGTAAACAAGCCTGTACCTTCCTTCTGGCGTTAGACATTTCACAATCTTGCTGATATAGTTTGATGATTATTTTGGGACAATATAAAAGGACTATAGTAACAATATGCATGTATTAAGAATTCTAGAGAGACATGACATTGCTTGGGCTCGATCAAATAGTTCGGTGCAAAATTTTTTCTCATAATGTCAAACCTACTCAACAATGGATCTCATGAGGTTGAAGTGATTACTCAAAAACTAATGCATTTTGGGTGCATTTTCAAATTTCCATAGTAACTTACCATAGTTTGATCTAAGGATCTATGGTCTTTCTAAAAGTTTTCTCTACACATTTATCCACATTTATGATAATAAGTTAATAAGACAATTCAAATATACAACAAGTAGTATCGCATTGACAATTTTTGTGGTTGGAAAGAAAATAATGATGATTGAAACACATAGCAAAGTACTATATCATGGATAAAACTTCACCACATTTACAAAGTGGGAATTAGGATATTCCCATATTTACTAATAAGGTGCTATGCTATTAGAGTGATTATGTGAGGAGAATACTTCTTTCTTGTAAGATACATCTTCTTCCTCTCAATCTATCCTCATTCCCTACTAGGTCTCACCATTTTTGAAGGTCTGTGAGGTCTTGAGACTGAGGCTAGGGACACTAGGTGTGTTTTTCAAGCATGATTTGGTGTATGAAGATTCCATCTTCATTACACCAACTATTTTTATCAAGGAACACAAAGATTGTATTGTACAAAAGTCTCCTTTGATGGGAGAAGATATAATACAAAGCCTTTATCGAGGGGGGACCGGCTCCATGTAAATCTGGTCCTCAAATGTTGTTTGTTCTATTTCTCTCTCTTTTCAAGTATTGTCAATGTCAAATTAGCTAGGTGTAAATAAGTTTCCATGTTGCTTTCTCAAATTAAATACACTCTCTATGCTCATTAGGAACTTGTCCTTAATGAAATGCTCACTATGTTATCAATTTCCACTACACACAAGTTATTAGCGCATTAAATGTTACATTGGTCTCAGAGCTATTGGTTTCTCTTTTCTTGCTCAAGAAGAGAGGTCCTCAAGCTTATTTCAAATGTTTGGTGTTATTGATTGCAAAAGAGTAAGTAGAATAGGGATTTTTCATCCTTGAAGCATGCTTGCTTTATGCAGTTAACGGGAATAGCGTCGAGAGCTATGGTCTTAATAATGGAGTCCTACAAAGCTTGCTTATGGCTTAACCATTATTGAGCTTTTAGAAGCTTGATAGGAACCGGTGTTGTCTTGGCTCTGTTGAACCCTATTTCCTATTCCTTGAGGTTAATAATATTCAAGCCACGGGTATAGATGCTTGCTTTCTTATCTTTGAAGGTAAAGATGAGTAACAACTAGAGCTTATCTTTGAAGGTAAAGATGAGTAACAACTAGAGCCCCTATGCTTGTGAAATATCTTGTTTCTAGGCTTCAACAAGCCTTGGGCAATCCATCCCTCCAAGGTGAAGTGCTACATCAATTGTGCACCCATGGTATTCTCCAAACTCCCCACCAAGAAGAGAGAGTACCTATGAAAGCTCCTGGTGAGACTTCCAAAAGAGGACTCTCTCCAATAAGGGAAGAAGAGTAGGATCAGTACAAAGGGCTCAAAAACTTACTACTCGATGATGCATCTCCCTCCCAAAGGAGAACTTGAGCCTCCACCAAAATAACGAGAAATAAGTGAGTCTCCTACCACCTTGGCGAAGATGGCTCCACGAAGACGGCGTGGACAAAACGCTCTCCAACACCCCCTAAACGGAGAAGGATAGCGCATACTTCTTTACACCATAATTCAAAGTGGGAAGAAAGAAAACAAGAGAAGAAAAAGGTGAGAAAAGGTCACCCTCTTCTCCATCTTCTTTATCCTCTTCCTCTTCTGAAGAAAGTGATGGTGCAGACAAGGAGGAACAAGGGAAGAAAAATGCGAGAAAGAGGTCACCCTCTTATCCATCCTCCTCATACTCTTCCTCTTCTGAAGAAAGTGATGGTGCAGCTCTTGAACCACCTAAAAGAAGAGGCCATAGGAAATCCTATAGCACCTAGAAGAGGTCTTCCAAGCTCAAAAAGTTCAAAGACGAAGGAAAGAACATCTCTTTCCTTACCTACAATAGCACCTTTTGTGCTACGGACAAAGTCTTGGCCTTTATGCAACAGTTCGATGCGGTGTTTGGAGATGAGGGCTTCACAGAGTCCTCTAAGCTACATCATGTAGCTATGCATTTTAAAAAGTCCGCCAGGAAATGGTGTTCTAGCCTACGAGCAAATGGTGAAGCTCCACGAACATGGATAGCTTTAAGAGCTTCCATCATGAAGAAGTTTTTGACTACCGATGCCAAAGACAAAGTACTCACCGAATGGAAAATCTTGAAGCTCTATCCCTACGAATCTATTCACAAATATGTAGACAAGGCTTGAGATTTACATCTCAAATCCGTTGTCTTCAAAAAGATGGATTTTGGAGATCAAAAATAACAATTTTTTGCGTGTTTAACTGAGGATATGGCGGAGTATGCTAACTCCCAAAGGACATGCACCATATCTGCGGTCATGATACACCATACCATGGTGGCTTCAAGAATCAACTTCCAAGAAGGGGCTAAGAAAATGTTAAGCCCACGGAAAACAATGACCGTAACAAGCCTAAGGGGAAGGACAACGTCCAAAAGTCTCCCAAAGGCAACACCAACAACAACAAATCTAAGGAAAAGGTAGTTTATAAAGGAAAAAATAAAGATAACCGTTGTTTCAAGTGCAGAGAGTAAGGGCATTCCTATCGTGCTTGCCCCCACAAGAATACACATAATGAGCCTCCTAGAGCTACCTTGGTCAAAATTCAAGAAGAGGATGCTCATCATAGAGGATCTCCTCTATGCCATGCTTGGGGAAAGGTAAGAGAACATGATGTTTTTATTATCTTTGATCGTGGTTCTACTCACAATTTCATATCCATAGAGTTGGCCACCAAGCTATGCATCCAAGCCTATGAGATGGGAGATGTCCTACATGCCGATGGTACTTTGAAGGGGCAAGAAGCTATGTGGACAAGGAGGAGTTCTTCATCTTTCCTCTCAAGCATGAGGATGTAATCCTAGGGGCACCATGGTTTGATTGCATGGCTGCCAATATTAAATTCCCTGAAAGACAAATCTACTTTGGGTTCAGGGAAAAAGATATGTACATAGATACTAAGGAGTTGGGTAACGCCATACCTATTGTACATAAGAAAGCTTTTAATAAGTCAATAAAGAGCTCTATTTCCATGTACATGATTTTTGTTAAAGATTCTCAAAATGAACCTAATGCTTTAGCAAAAGAAAATATAAACAATCAAAAGGAATTAGAGTTGTCCAATTTCCTCAAGGGGTTCCAAGATGTTTTTATTGAAACGAAATCCCTCGTGAACTACCTCCCAAATGAATCAATGATGACCATGCATTTGAACTTCTTCCAGGAAGCTCACCGCCTAATAAACCTCCTTATCGAGTTTCTCAAGCTCAACACAAGAGAAGATTATGAGGCAAGTGCATGAGTTGATTGAGAAAGGCATGGTTAGGCCTAGCTCATCTCCATTATGTTCACCAGTGTTATTAGTGCAAAAGAAAGATGACACATATCGAATGTGTGTCGACTATAGAGCACTAAATAGGATCACTATCAAGAATAGGTTTCTTGTTCCAAGGGTAGAATACCTATTTGTGATAAGCTGAAGGGGTTGACCTACTTCAATAGGATTGACCTAAAAAGTGGCTACCATCAAATAAGGATAGTTGATCAAGACATTGTAAAGACTACATTCTGCACTATGTTTGGTCTTTACAAGTACATTGTCATGCCTTTTGGCTTGACCAATGCACCAGCCACATTTAACCGCTTGATGGAGAAACTATTGAGGCCTCATTGAACCTTTACTAGAGTGCTCTTTGATGGTATAATCATCTACTCTAATTCATTACACGAACAGAAACAACACCTCTAGGTAATATTTCAAGTTTTAGCAAGAATAAACTTATATTAAATGAAAGAAAAATGTTTTTTTCTTACAAGAGATTCAGTATTGAGGTCACATTATCTCTCAAGATGGCATCCAAATGGATCCATCAAAGCTAGAGGTAATAAAAGGATGGCCTAATCCAAGGAATTTGCATGAACTAAGAATATTTAAAGGTATGTGTGCATGCTATAGAAGCTTCATAGAAAAGTTCTCACTAATCGCGGGACCATTACATGACCTAGCAAAGAAAAATGTTAGGTATATATGGTCCACCAAAGAGAACAATGCTTTTGAAAAGCTTAAAGAGAAGATTTTCATTTTGCTCACATTGCTAGTAAGCATATTCAAGTGGCCAATGCACTCTCAAGACGACCAAGAGTGAATGCGGTATCCATAGCAACTCACAATAATCTATCTTCTATGATAGATGAGTACGCTATCGATCCCGATTTTAGAGATGTGATTTCAATCCTTGCACTAGGGAAGAAGGAAGAACCATTTACCCTACAAGATGGTTATCTTCTCTATGGCAATAGACTATGCATTACTAACTCACTACGTGAGAATGTAATGTATGAATCTCATGATCCTCCTTATGCGGGGCATAGAGGGATTCAATCTACCCTAAAAGGGATAGAAACATATTTCTATTGGCCTGCCATGAAAGCAAAGATACAAGAGTATGTTTCAAAATGTGTGGTATGCCAAAAGACGAAGTTTGATAGAGGGAAGCAACCTAGATTGCTTCAACCTTTGCCAATCCCTAATTCACCATGGGAGATCATATTCATGGATTTTATCTTTAGATTGCCCAAGTCTATCCATGGGAATACAGGAATATGGACAATAGTAGACAGGTTTAGCAAACAAGCACATTTCATTCCTGTCAAAAAAACTATCAAGGCCCATCAAATGGCAGCCCTCTTTATATCACAAATCTTCATGTACCACGGCTTTGCAATGTCCATAGTGTCTGATAGAGATCCTAGAATGATCATTAATTTTTGGAAGGGTCTCTTTGTGAATTTAGGTACAAGGCTAAACTTCTCTTCGGCCTATCATCCCCAAATGGATGGCCAAAGTGAAATAGCTAACCTAACAATTCTTGACCTACTAAAAAATTATGTCACAGAAGTAGATTAAAAGTCCCAATGGGAGAAGTACTTACCTTTAGTGGAGTATGCTTACAATAACACTGTACATACTTCCACGGAAAAAACACCCTTTGAGGTGATAGAGGGAAGATTAAAAAAGTCCCCTATTACTTAAGGTACATGGGAAGATCTTCGTTGTTGCAAATGAATATAGCCAAGACTTGCAAGAATATTTTCAAAAGATTAAGGATGCTATATCCATCTCCCAACAAATGCAAAAGGCTGCTCCTAATAATCATAGAAGAGCCTTGGTCATTAAACAAAATGACTGGGTCTTGCTTAAATTTCCCAAGGCTCGATTAAGGCACACGATGGGCAAGAATCCTACGGGACACCAAAAGTACTATGCTAAATTAGCAAAAAGGTATTATGGCCCCTTTCAGATTCTTAGAGCAATCAATGAGATGACCTGTCAACTCACGTTTCCCAACCATTGGCTCATGCACAATGCTTTCCACATGAGCCTACTTAAGCCTTACATAGGAGAGCCACATCAAGAAGCAATCATTGAAGACCCACCGGAGATCGAGGACCAAGAAGAGGTGGTAAGACTATCTGATGATATCTTAACCCGAGTCCATTCTTCGGCACGAAGACAAGGTATTATGAGGCGGTAAGACTATCTGATGATATCTTATCAAGATTAAAATTATCCTTTTGAAGATACTAGATGGATGCAAGGCATACAATTAAAGGATAACGTAAACCTTTTCAATGCTTACAATGATTCCCTAGAGTAAGCAAATGTAAATATGTTTAAATGAACAATGTTTTTGTCTTATATAAGAATATCTTTTTCTTTATTGTGCACAAATTTCAATGAGTATGCATGCTTAGGATCATGTTTGTGGAGACAACATCTCCCGAACACCAAGTAGAGCTTGTCACTCTACTATGGAAGATTGATACGGACTAATGTAAAGACATGCTTGCGGCAGTGCTCTCAAGCACCAAATGAACTAGTCATCCATTTTGGAACGGTGTCATAGGGTAAAATAGGGATCCTCTACCAGCTAGCAAATGGACTAATGACTAGGCTTTATCTTCTCTACCTAATATCATAAAAAAGTAATATCTAATACTCTCAAATAATTTTCTCATGTTAAACTGATCATTTTCTCATGTTAAACTGATCATTTAATATGGGAAAGTACCAGGGGAGTAAAAGCTAGAATATAGGTAAGGATGCCATACCAGTCTCTGGCAGGAATCCAAAGGGGGACAGTGTGCAAAAGAGCAATGTGCTTCAATGGGTCTTAAAAGACCTAAGGTTCAACCCCATTATGACTTCCATAGGCTAAAGTTCCTAATTTTAATTGTATTGTCCAAAGACCAAAGTAGGGGAAATATTGGATGGTCATGGGAAGACTAAAAAGTCTTCCCACATCCCTAGGAAGGAGGGGGAGATCCCTTATTGTATGGGATGAGAGAGAAACACACACACACACACACACACAGAGACTCCAAATCTCCCCCTTTACACAAAGGGAATACTGGACAAATGTTAGGCTCCTAGCCCAGTTGCTCCCAATCTCCCCTCAAATCCTATTGGATGGCCATAGAGGTGGACCAATGTGAATTAGGTTAGAGTAAATTTAGTCTAATCAATTAAAAAATGATTGATAAAATAACAAATAGAAATTAAGCTCCCTAGACTATTGGACAGTCTACCAAGGGTCCAATGAGCATCCAACAGCCCAATGGCTTGCCTAATTCCTATTGGCCAGAAGACAAAAAGGTCCAATGCGAGTTTAGATGAATTATTTAATTACCTAAATCTATCACAAAAGGGGAAATGGGGACACATGTCACAAGGCTATCAATTATGCTTCTAATTTGTGATTGGCTAAGCTTTGCAGGAGCCAATGAGAGGCCAACATGAGAAAAAAGAAAGAGAGGTTGATCAAGAGAGAGAGAAAGCTTGGCATTTTCAGTCTTACACACTTTGCTACACACATGCATAAGTTATGTGTTGAGCAAGAACTCCATCTCCTTCTTCAAGCATTGAGAAGTAGAGGCATACACCAACAACTCTTGGCTATGGGATGCAAATCCAACCAAGAGCCAATCTTCAATGGCATGCTCATTTCCTCTACCATGCTAATTAATAAGCTAAGCTATGCTATTAGAGTGATTATGTGAGGACAATACTTCTTTCTTGTAAGATACATCTTCTTCCTCTCAATCTATCCTCATTCCCTGCTAGCTCTCACCATTTTTGAAGGTGTGTGAGGTTTTTGGACTGAGGCTAGGGACACTAGGTGTGTTTTTCAAGCATAATTTGGTGTATGAATCTTCCACCTTCATTACACCAAGTAGTTTTATTAAGGAACACAAAGATTGTATTGTACAAAAGTCTCCTTTGATGGGAGAAGCTATAATGTAAAGCCTTCATGGAGGGGGGACCGTCTCCATGTAAATCGGGTCCTCAACTGTTGTCAATTATCATTAGGAAAAATATGAACCTCAAAAGGGCTCTTTAGCTAAACGGGTGATTAAGCATGGACCAATAGGAAGAGGGTGGTAGCCATAGGTATAGCCTCAAAAAGTAGGGTAGGAGGGGGACATGGGGGCCTATTTGTTCCCCTCATTATAGATTTGTCCCCTAGAAAGAGAGAGAAAAGAGATTTGGGGGGGTGGGGGGCTCCCTCCATTTTCATGGGTGGCCATAAAGTAACCTAAAATTTCATAAAATTTAAAAAATCTCTAAATCTCACTTTTCACTCCCCAAAAGCTCCCCTAACCAAATACATGGTCAAAAATTTATTTTCTTTCACCAAAATTTGCATTTTTCAGTCATTACCCTCCTTCGCTCTCTCTCTCTCTCTCTCTCTCTCTCTCTCTCTCTCTCTCTCTCTCTCTCCAAGCTTTCCATAGCTACAATAGATATGGAATCTTTCCATAGCTACAACACATATGGAAGCTTTCCATAGCTGCTCACGATCTAAACACACTCTCTCTCTCTCTCTCTACGTGCTTTCCCATTTTCATCAATACCTCCACTGTTGTCTCTCCCCAAGAACTCCATGGCTGCCGCACTTGTGGAGATTTTACCAAGCACCTCTTCTACCTTTTCTTCTACCACTTCATAGCCCATCATCTACAAGCTATACATGGCTATGGTTGCAACACATATGGAAGCTTTCCATAGTTGCTCACAATCTAAACTCTCTCTCTCTCTCTCTCTCTCTCTCTCTCTCTCTCTCTCTCTCTCTCTCTCTCTACATGATTTCCCATTTTCATCTACACCTCCACTATCCTCTCTCCCCAAGATCTCTATGGCTATAGCACTTGTGGAGAATTTACCAAGCACCTCTTCTACCCTTTCTTTTATTTCTTCATAGCCCATCTCTACAAGCTATCGATGGCTATGGTTGCAGCATTGAGATAGACTTCTCTAACCCTCTTTTACCCTTTCAAGTACACCTTCTGAACTCATCATCTCCAAGCTTCCTATGGCTGGAGCACTTCAGGTCTTCATGCAACCTGCAGCCACCGAGACTCATCGTGTTCGAGATTGTGACAACTTGGATCAACATTGGAAAGGCAGGCTGCTTGGGTTCAAAGACCATAGGATCAATGGGATGGTGTTTGCGATTCAACATGTGTACTCAATGCCTAATATGCTTTTGGGGCACACTAATGCAAGACTTTTTCCACCTAACTGTAGGATGCTTCTCTTTGTTGTTGCAATAGACATATGCTGATGGGAGAAAAGCGAACCCCGAACCCCGACGGCCTCTAAAACACCGGGGACCGAATGGCGCGCCTCGAGCCTGTCATGGTAAAGTAAACAGGGGGCACCACCTAGCTTCAGCGGCTAGGACGCAAACAACACAGCACCATAACAAAGTTTTCATCCAAGAGAGATGGATGCTTGGGAGTAATGATGAAGAGGAAAGGGAATGAGATCAAGTGAGAGAGAGAGAGAGAGAGAGAGAGAGAGAGAGAGTGAGGGAGGGGGTATAGCGGCTTAGTACTTAGGCACCACAAAAGGATGGCGAATCCGCACACCCTTCACACATACACAAGCTCACTACAAACACAAGACCAGGTGGCGATTCCGCACACCTCAGATGGGCAAAACATTGCAAGAAAACATACTCACAAAACCTCAAGCTTTATTTAGAGAATAAGGTGATGAAATTGGGAGCATAGGGTAGGGGAATGAGAAGGGAGAGAGTGGTAGAGCACATGGCGAATAGGTGGGAGTTGATGGCGAAGACTCGCACGAGGGTTATGGCCATCATCCTTCATTTAGTTGCCCTTCATCTTCCATAGCCAAGGGTGTAGAGGTCATGCTCAAGACGAGCATGGTGATTGCGGTGATGGTGATGGTGTGGGTGTGTGTGTGTACACTAGGCGCACACAGTGCATAGTGTATTCTTTGGTGATGTTGTGTGTGTCTTTAGTGTGATGGTGACCCCTCTTTATATAGGGGAGGAGGGGGGAGAAATTCTAGAATTGAGAAATGAAGAAATCATTATCTACATAGGCCATGTAACTGTGGGCCCCACTTGTCTGGCTGTGTGTATATGTGCCAAAACAGCAGTCTCATGAGAGAGAGACTAAGAGAGAGAGATGGGTGGATGAAAAAAAGTGAGAGGCGACATGGAGAATAAAGTAATTACAAGAGGGGAGAGAGGGGAGTGTGTTCAGAGGTGAATCTGTGTGCAGATGTGTGTGAACACAAGAAAAATCATGTAACCACCAGGTGGGGATGGGTCTATGGGAACCTTTTTTAGTGAAACTGAGTGTGTGTGAGTGTGGGGGAGGTTATTTAGCTACGAGACAAGAGACATGGAGCCCTTTAGAGAGAGGGGGGGGGTATTTGGGTCATGGGATATGATAGGAGAGAGAAAGGGGGGGTGGGGTATACTATTTTGAAAGATAGGATAAGTTGCATGTGAGTTAGGGTGCATTATTGGTGAGTTAGAATGCATTATTGGTGAGAGGTGGGGTAGCTTGAGGGGAGAGAGAAAGGAGAAAGGACAAGGGGAAGAGAGAGGGGGTTGACCTTTTGAGTGAAGGAGAGGAAAAGGGACACACGGCAGGGCAACAGTGAAGAAAAAGGAGGCAAGGTGGGGATGGGCTGCCCCGCAGGCATGAGGTGGCCTATTTTACCTTTCTCATATATTTACATAATCATACTTTATTTTTTCTTACTTTTTTCCAATGCCTTTTATCACTCCCTCCCTAACAGGGGGTTTCCATGGGGTGGGGACGAGAGAAGAGGGGTATGGGAGCTTGGCTTGTGACAATCCCCCATCAATGCATTGAGTGAACGTATGTGTTCAAGTAACTAGTATGTTTATTTTGGGTCATTTGATGTCTATGTATATATATTTCCACCAAACTTGGTGAGCAACAATAATTAAGAACTATCTTTGGAACCTTTTAAGATTTTCATGTTGACATTGATGCCATGATGCTTCCTAGTGTGCAACCATCGATGCTACTGCAAAGCAGAATCATCTTCTACACACACACAAAAGTGCTTACCTTTAAGCATTGTTATGGTAAGATAATCGAAATTGATATGCGATCACTTCTTAGCATGGAGTGGCTACAGCCTGATGTTTGTCATCCATCTTATCCATAAAGGAGAAGATGTTTTTTGACATTCTTTCCTTGTTGAAGTTTGAGAAGGATTTTAGGTCTGTAGGTATAAGTCAATGTTGTCACATGCATGTTTTTGTGCATTTATTTAAGGTCCTGCCATTCAATGTCACACCCACCATATTTATATGCAAGAATATGTCTTTTGAAGCATTACAACCCTTGTTAGGAGAGAATTGGGGATTTATAGAGGGTATGCAACAGGGTTATAGATATTGATGCAAGCTATGGGCTTTAGGTATTGGGATACAATACTTAAAAGTTTTCACAACTTTGTATATACGCTTCCATCTAGAGTTGTGGATGTGTAAGACAGGGAAATGGATACCTTACAAAGCCTTGAAGGGAATCTTGTGACATTTAACATTCATATTAGAATACCAAATGATGTCTGTGAAACTGTGCAAGTTAGTCATTGCACAAGCTAGGGGCTTTGGATATGGTACATAAAATCTTGCATAACTTTGTATATATACTTCCACTACGAGTGGTGGATGTGTAAGACTGGGAAATGGATACCTCTACAAAGCCTTGAAGATAATCTTGTCACATTTGACATTCATATTACAATGCCAAATGATGTCTCTAGAACTATGCAAGTTAGTGAACACAGTTGTTGACACAGTTGCCTTTGTCACTTAAAATATTACAGCTGTAGAGTAGACAAACGTCATGGAGGAGGAGTTATTGGCAACCCAAGCCAAGCTTGTGGAAAATCAACAACCTATTCATGTTGAGTCATTTGACTATGATGCCCCAAACATTGTTGATGAGAGGAGATCATCCCTCAATCTTTACCTCACACCAACTATGGAAACGACAACGACGACAGGCAACATGCAGTAATTGTCTTCCTTGTGTGATTGGCCATCCCAATGTATTTTCCTAACACAAAATCTAGGTAGGATCTTTTGGACATGGCGGTGTGGGCAACTCGCAAGGTGGGAGAGAGCAATGTTTTTGGCACAAAAGCAACACTTGCAAACTACATTGGCAAACTAACCATGGGTGACATCTACATTATCCACTAGGGCTGCTCCCTGGATGGACATTTTTCTTTGTGGGTCTTGAAGGCTGTCAACAAGCTCTTGTGCTTGTCTACTATACCTCAGACTATGCAAGTAGTTTTTTTTTGTAAACAAATCCCTTGCAATGGCCACTTTTGGCATAGGTTTTTGTGGCAAGGTCTTAGCCCGTGTAGCTATCAATCAAGCCTTAGGACTGGAAGACCCACAAGCCATAGCGGCCTCAGTCCTAGTTTCCATTTTACCTAATGCTGAAGCAAGACGCAAGGAAGTTTCACAGTGCCTCCTAACAAAAAACCTATAAGGAGCCCCTTTTGTAATTTCATATATCAATATAATACTAGTTCCACGTATACTTTCCTATCTTGACTTACAAATTGGTGTAAATACATGGATTTCAATGAAATTTAATTTCTAGTTCTAAATGGGCAAGTTCATTGTGAGTTTTATTGGCTACCTTGAATCTTTATTTGGTGTAGAGACATGGTGTTCGTTAGATCAATTTAAAAGCTATGATTGTGCAAGTGCTTTGTGGGTAAATCTCTATCTACTATGATGATGTCAAGGGTCCCAACTTGCCAGACGGGGGGGTTCAGTGTACACGTAAGTAATTGTCACAGGATGTGGCATTAGATTTCAAATGTTATTCTTAATGCTAATGTTGTATTGGATTTGTCCCAAAAACTGTAAAAAAACCCGTATCCCCACAAGGCACCAATTTTGGGCAAAACAAGTGCACTTGTTTTGCCCAAAATTGATGTCTTGTGGGTAGGGGTTTTTAATAGTGTTTGGGCAAAAACAAACATCTCTGGTGCCTTCCAGATGTCAATCAAAGGCATTTTGATTGTCTCTCAGTCTTCCACAAGTACAAAAGGTTGGGAAGGCACTAGTAGCAAGAAAACTATCAGTAATTACTTTGTTGGGTCTTATTTGCCAGTTGAATACACACATATCATCTTCTTTGGCCTTGGTGGTGCAGAAGGCCCTTGTCCACAAGGCAGTGAGTTTGGGCCAGACAGGAGCCCCGTCTGGCCCAAACTCGCTGCCTTGTGGAAAGAGGCCTTCTGCACCACGAGGGCCAAAAAAATATTATGTGTGGATTTCAACAAGTGGCACTTGAAGCCTGTTGTGAAGGTTTTGTAGCACTAGCCATCAAATTACTCATCCACAACTCCCCCCTCCCCGTCTCTCCCTCTGTGTTCAATCGCATGGTGTGCAAGGACCACCTGACAATGTACAATAGACTTATAAAACATTATTGAAAACAAATTAGATACAAATAGCTTAAATGACATAAGAAGCGATACATTCCAAAATGACTAAGCATCATTTCATTTCCAAATTTGAAGTCATTACATATCCATTGCAAAAAGGTGTTGTTGTACACATTACTAGCTACAAGTTCACTTGCAAAAAGTTGTTGTTGTAAATATTACTAGCTACAAGTTCGCTTGCAAAGAGGTGTTGTTGTACATATTACTAGCTACAAGTTCGCTCGCATTTGACAGATTAGTGCCAAATATTTTTGCATTATAGTTACATGCTTGGCATGGATGGCACACAAGTTGGTATCCTCAAATAAACCCAGCAAGTATGCCTCTGTGGCTTCTTGAGTCCTTCCAGGCCAATGGACTGCATGCATAACTGAGTGTTGTAGCTTTTCACAATATCTCCACATGTTCGCGCAAAAGGAGCCCTTCAAATGAGAAGTTCCACACACTTTTAATAATGTCAAATATTAGCAAAGGCTCTACTAAAATGGCGTACTCTGCCAGCTTGCCTATGTAGTGCCGCTTGCCCATCTTGCAGTAAAACATTTGTTTTCTGGCAGTGCTTGGAGGGTAGGCTACATCCTCTAGGACAAAATTTTTGTTGCTAGACTTGTATTCTTGAGGTCTTAACAATAAAAATATGACACTCATCCTCTCTCACCTTCATTGATTCACAATTTGGCATGCGCCAAGCTTGAAAACAAACACCAACTTAGTTCCAAACACTGCAAGAGAAGAAAGGCAAAAAGTGAAGTTCATACAACTACAATGAAAGTGAAACGTCACATGATTCTTTCCTCACCATTAGAAGGTAGTGCATAAAAGACAACCACTGCTTGTTGAGGACTCTTCCAATGGACAAAATATTATTTGACATAGAGTAAAGAAACCCCTTGTCAATATTATCAGCAAAATTCCTTTCATTGGTAGCTTTCTTAGCACTTTGTGGAGGTTGTACAAATATAGATGAGGGCATTGTCTCCTCGATGCGCAAATAGGACCTAGATGTGAGAAAACATCTTCATTGGAAGCCCCTCTAGCAAGTTTCACCTTGTGTGGCACTGGGAATACGTTCTCAGTAACTCCTCGTTCCCTCAAAACATTCTTGAAGAGGCCATGTAGTGCATTGTAACCCTTTGTACTATTCCAACTTCATCACATTCCTTCTACAAATCAGCATCACTCACAAGATTAGAAAACTTACGCATCACCTCCTTGATTACAACAATATAGATATGTTTTCCTTTTGGTGTTTGCATGAGTACTATGATATCTGACTTCTTAAGGAAACTAGTAAGAAAATGAATGGGATCCTCTTGGCTTTGTGTCTCTTGGATGATATTCCTACAATAAGAATAAAAAACAAAACAATCACCACAAAAGCAAATCCATACATGTAGGAAATGTGATAGGGTATTCAAAAATGCACCTTGTAGCTATAACTCTTCTCTTCCAAGCACCACCTTTGGGAGCAATGGTCTCTATTGATGAGAAGATCCTCTTATGCTCCCTTGCACCTAAAGGTGTCTCTTTTAAACTCAATATGGTACCCTCAAGCTTTGCAATCTTACCATCCTTCTCTTCCACATGTTGCTAAAGAGTTTGTGCTTCTTTCTCCACATGAATGATCCTCTATTGCATACTAGAATTGTTATGAATGATAACTTGGTGTTGATGTATCCACCATTGCATACTATGAGCTCTGATAGTGGACAGCCGCTTGGAGTAGCCAAGTAGATTTCACTCCCCTCTACCTACATATTGCAAGAAAGTAGGGAGACTATTGAATGTTGGCTACACATTAACCAAAGGGTCATTGGGGTAGAGGCAACCATCGACAGAAAGGTCCTCATCTGTGTGACCTGCACTGTGGAATTTTTGTGTTGTATGTAAGTCATAACGCTTGGAGGGTGCAAGCTCGTTTGACAATCAGATATGTACGCATTTTTTTTTTGGCCACGACGATCGTGTTGTGGATGGGAGATTTGTATTGTCATTTGGATCCAAATCATGGAGAGATGGGGTTGTATAGAATAGAATGAAGGAGTTAGAGAGGGGCCAAGGTAGAGATTATGGGTTCTATATTGTGGGATGCAAAGACCATTGTGTGCTATCAGCTCCAATAGATGACAATCTCTTGCAGTATCCAAGAAGATTGTGCTCCCCTCTATCTACATATTGTAATAATAAAGCATGGCTATTGAATGTTGGATACACATTGATGGCTAGATCATTAGGATAGAGGAAACCATGCACCCAAAAGGTCCACATTGGTGTGACTTGCACCACGGCGTTGTTGTGCAGTTTGCAAGTAATGACGCTTTGAGGGTGCAAAGTCCTTTGGCAACCAAACATGTAGAGAAACCATTTTTGAACTTGACGATCCTATTGTGGATGGGAGATTTGTAATGTCTCCTAGATCCATGGAAAGGGGAATAAAGCTGGCCTCAAGCAAGAGTGGAGAGTTGCAGCAGAGCCACGGAGGGGATAGATGATCTATGGAATAAAGAGCTATGGGATGGAGAGCTACAAGAGAGCTATGGAGTGGAGCTCTTTGGGATGGAGAGTTGCAGGAGAGCTATGGGATGGAGAGCTGCAGGAGAGCTATGGAGTGGAGAAGAGGGCTATGGAGTGGAGACCTGCAGGAGAGCTACGGAGTGGAGAGGAGAGCTATGGAGTGGAGAGCTTTGGGATGGAGAGCTGCAAGAGAGATATGGAGTGGAGAAGAGGGCTATGGAGTAGAGAGCTACGGGAGGAGAGCTGCAACAAATCTATGGAGTGGACTTGCAAGAAGGAGAGGGAAGGAGGAAGAATGTGTGTTGGAAAACTAGGAGACAGAAGAGAGAGGGAGAGGAGTGAGAGAGGGAAGGAGAAAGAGTGTGTGGTGAAAAGTACGAGAGAGAAGAGAGAGGGAGAGGAGTGAGAGAGAGGGGAGTGATTTTGGAGGGAAATAAAAAGGTGGGAAGTTTGATAATTAACAGATTTAGCAGTGAGATTTTGAAAGAGAAATTTGATATACATATAGGTTGGGGAGACGTTTTGAGGAAAAGTGAGGTTTTTTTGAAAAAGTGCTTTTTTGGACTGAGGCTATGGATGCCCTTGATGATGTGGCAAAAAGAGGGGGAGGGTAGTTATTGTCATAAGGACCACCACTCTTTTGGGTAGAGAGAGAATGTTGCATATCATCCAAAATATACATTAGAAAATTTCGGAGGTCATTTGGAGGGCCTTGTAAGAAATTGTATTTCTCTCTCTAGAAACTTTTTTTAAAATGCACTTGCACCTTGTGAGTACGTCCAAAAAGACAACCAGACACTCTAAAAAGTAGATTTATATTCCCAATCGTCCTTGAAAACGGTCACTTTTTTATTTAATGCAAGCGTCTTTTTCAGGAGGCAGGTGCGGCGCATTCAATGCAGCTTACGTCATCAGTGAAAGTTGAAAAGTCACAAACTGTCAAAAAGTGATAGATTTTGAGGCTTTTGACACCACCAATGCGTCCGGAACGCCAAAATACCCTAAAAACGAATGTCTACTTGTCTCATTCCGACATCCGGAGAGGCAAAAAATGTCAAAAAACCCCAAAAAAATGGGCTTTTTACTTAAGGCGCGCGAGGAGGCATTCTAAAATTCTAGAATGCCCCTCTGTGCGCCGTTAGTACAAAGCTCCTTTTAGTGATTTTTGGACAATTATCTTTCAAGAAAGCCCCTTTTAAGAGGTTTTTTGACATTTTCCTCTCAAAAAGCTCCCTAAAAGAGGAAAAAAGGGGCTTTTTAATAACGGCGCGCAAAGAGGCATTCCAAAATTTTGGAATGCCCCCTTGCACGCCATTAGTAAAATGTTCTTTTAGGGGTTTTTGACATTCTTTGCCTCTTTGGATGTCGGAGCGAGGAAATTGGACATTCATTTCTAGGATATTTGGGCGTTCCGGACGCATTGACAGTATCAAAAGTTTCAAAATCTTCCACCACTTGATAGTTTTGTAAGTTTTTGAGTTCTAGTGATGACGTAAGCCGTATCAAATGCACCGCATCTACCTTCTGAAAAAGGTGCTCGCATTAAATGAAAGAGAGTGATCGTCTTCAAGGACCACTAGATTATTAAATGAGGAGAGGGACACCTTTTATATTTTTGTTAATATCAATCTATTTTTCTACGTAACGTAGGCTCTTCTCTCATTGGAGGAGCTTATTTTCCTCTCTCTTCCAAAAAGCCCTCCAAAAGACCTCCGAAATCTCCTAATGTCCTTCACAAGTCTGCTTAGAAAATGTTTTAAGAGGTGACAAAGAAGCAAACATATTAGATTTTTGCAAACGTAGCAAATTGACAAAATTCGGATACCCAAAAAGTGGATGCCAAATTTGTGCATTTTTAATTAATAGGGAATTTCAATATTTATTATAACCTTCTTCTTACAAAGAGAAAACAGATACACTTCAAAGCAATAGAACTTGCATCTATGATGTGTATTGTGATTAATTTTTTAATTTTGATGATTTTAAACCCAAATTTTTGCAAACTCATTTTTATTTGTGGATGTTGTGTGAAGCCCAAGATACTGAAGCGGTCCGGGGCGGGCAACAAGAAGAGCAATCTCTAGACACCCTTCAAGGCTCCCGTGCTGCTCAATGGGGCTGGGGCACAACACAACACAAAACAAAACAAGAAACTCCTAGCCCAATCCCAACTATACAAGGGGCACCACCTAGTTTAAGAGCGAACTAGGACGCAAAAGAGGAGAATCGTTAGAGCAACCCACAAACAAGCAAGGAATTTACACTAACCCTAACACCAATGGAACACTCTCACACACTAAAACACGAGAGAGAGAGAGAGAGAGAGATGGTGCTCGGGCTGCTTTGAAGTGTATCGTTAATGATCAAGCAAACATAAATATATATATGTAAGAAAGAGAGAGAAGGGGGAAGGGGGTGCTTGTTGCACTAATGCCTTCTTACAAATCTATCATGACCAATCAAAGTGAGATTAGTATTTGTTCAACATAGCCTGAGCAAATTACACCACAACACATCACAAGAAAAAAGCCACCCCAATCACTGTCTTAAGGCCAGGGGAGTCCTCTCCACCCTGTCGCCATCTTACATCATGTGGGATTTATGGCTAAATTGATAACAATACCCGGAGACAAGCTATCAAGAACTTAAATAAAACACCAAGACACTTACACATCATTATTGTCCATGACTTCACATTGGAAGGGAGACAAGGTATCCATGCTTAGTCCAAATTCACCCTCCTTGATTCAGCAAATGTTGGGCTTACTCTAGTAGGAGAAATGATAGATTTCCTACTCTCAATTTAATGATCACTCTCTCTTACAATGGCATAGAGTTCCCTTGCTAATCACCCCTAATACAACACATACATATGCCTAATGCCAATGAGATTCCACTCAAGAGCTCCTTCTCAAGAGGTTGAGCTTGGCTTCTCAAGCTATAGCATAGTGCTCTTTCTTCTCCCCCCCCTTTTGTGCTAGCTACACCCTCCTTTTATAGCAATTTTGAAGGCTAGGGTTACTCCTCTAACCATGGTTGGGTTAGATTTTCAGCAATTTATCTAATTTCTTTTGCTTGGAATTATCAAGAATTTGGTGGGGAAAGAGAGAGGAGAGAAATGGAGGTGATAGGACTTTTCATAGTGGGTTAGCGTTAGTAGAGTTAGTATTAATTTACAAATGGAATTGGATATTTACAATGGGAGTATCCATGTAGGATACAAATAAAGAAGAAAAAATCTTAAGAGGTAAGAAAAGGTGGATTTCTTACAAGGTTGATGCTCCAAGTGTCTTGAGTAGGGCCAATTTTGACGCTTGTTGACGGTCCACTAGCTTTGACGGTACATTTTTTCTCCACTCTTGACCTTCCTTGAGAGACAAGGTAATTGAAGCTGAGTAATCAACCACCATGATGTTGTCTTTTAAGAGAAGAGGCTGAATTTTTGGTTTTTTTGGATAAATATGGGTAATTTGGAGGAGGAAAAATGAGACTAGGTGGTCAATTTTTGAATGGAATTGTGTGTGGGAGGTATGAGTTCACCATGGTTTCTCTTATTCTTCAAGGTTGAGGAGAAGGTGAGTAGGGTGTAGAGAGGAGTGGTGAGAGAGGTGGGGATGATGAGTGGAGAAGTGTGTGTGAAAGAGGAAAATGATAAAGTGGAAGAGAGAGTGTGGCTGCATAGCATGGGAAAACTGGGGTCCACTAATAAAATCATAGCTCACAGCTCATAGCTCAAAAAAATATGAAAAAATTTGAGGCAAAAGTTCAGCCCACGAGCTACAACTTTTGTTTGTATCACCTTTTCAAATTCGGAGAGCAAGTGAACTTTAAAAATTCAGCAAAACCCATCGTTTTTTTCCACTGCACAAGGTCCTTGCGGGGTCCTTTTTTGGATGATTCTTTTGAATACCTCCAAGAGTGAGCCCTCCATAGTGCATGTATGCATGCCACCTACCCTTGACCTTATTTGGTAGGTCTATAATTGAAGATATTGTTGAGATCATGATATAAGTGAATAGTACAACTAAGAAAATCAAATATTGAGGGGTCTAAAAAATATGTACATGTCAAATATAAATAATATAAGTGGAAAAAATATAAAGGGGTCAAAAGAAATCTCTCTCATTATGAGGCTACCATAAAAGGATAAATATTTTTGGTGTTCTAATTTTTTAGAAAAAAAACAAAATAGATGTAGGAAGGAAAAAATCACAATAGTGAAAAAATATACACATAAATAAAACTAGTTTTTTTGGATTTTTGTTGGGGTCGAGTTACACCAAATATAAGAGAAGCTTACATGAAAATATTTCTATATGGAATAAAGAGTATGAAAAATGGTAAGAAAAATTATGATAATGGTGAGGCAATGTACAGAGCATAAATAACACACACCTAGGTAGAAATATTTAAATAAATACCAAAATAATTATGAAAAAATCTTTTATTTAGGCCCTATATACAAGAAATATTTACATACGCATGGGCCATAATATACTTATTTTTTTTATTTTTTTGACTCAACTAGCCCAATGACTAGCTAATTGAGGGTTTTTTAAGAAGATATGGGAAAAGTCCCGTGACTCACGCACGCCTATGTACAGTGAAATGGTAGGGATAGCCACAGTGTTTGGGTGATTTTGGTAGGGTGAGGTAACTCACTGTGGCAATTACAAAGAGCCGAAAAACGGCTATCATTAGCCCTCCCCCTGGATGATGGTATATTCATGTACCATCATAGAGCATCTTTTCCAAAGAGAGTGCTTCAAAGTCCTTGACGAGATCTTTATTGTTTGGCCCCTCAGAATTTTGGCTAGAGTTACACTCATGCTTCATGTAACAATACTTACATGAGACAGTGGCCTTTTGACAGATCTTTGGTAGATCCTTTGGTAGAAGGCGACTCAAATAGGGCTTCAAGCGATACCCGTTTACTTTCCTGGAGTGCTCTTTACCATTCAAGTCCATAAACTGATAGTAACTTGAATTGAAAGCCTTCTTGACTATGTATGGCCCTTGCCATCTTGTTTCAAATTTGGCATCAAAACGATTATCGAGTCGATTTTCATACCTTAGCACAAGATCTCCTTCATTGATGCCTTTGTCCTTCAGTTTCTTGTCAAGCTTCTCCTTTGTCTGTGTGGCTTTCCTCTTATAGAACTCGTATGCTGCTTCTCTTTTCCACTCAAGCTCAGCTAAGGTAAGAAGTCGATCCATCCATGCTTCTTGATCATCTTGTGCTGATTTGCCATGAAGTCGCATTGTTGGAATGTTTAGCTCAATTGGCTGTAAAGCCTCTTGACCATAGACCAAGTGAAATGGTGTGAACTCCGTGGCTTCCCTATATGTGATTCGATACGCCCACAAGGCACCATCCAAGAAGTCATCCCACAACTTTGTCTTGTTTTTCACCATCTTTCTAATGATGCCTGCAATGACACCATTAGCTTTTTCTACCAAACCATTTGATTGGGGATAGTAGGGTGTACTGTGACGATGTAGAATGTGAAGTTCTTCACAGACTTCTGTGAGAAATCCCTTTCTAAACCCTGGACCATTATCAGAAACAATCTCCAAAGGTGTGCCAAATCTACAACAAATGTGAGTGTTGACGAATTTGCTCACTGTCCTCTCATTTACCTTTGCCACACTTTGTGCTTCCACCCACCTAGTCATATAGTCTACAGCCACTAGAATGTAGAGTTTACCATTTTTTGTCATAGACAGAGGACCCATAGCATCAATGCCCCACTTTTCAAAGGGTCCATTTGCAAGCACGATTTGCCTTGGACCATAAACCAATCTTCTATTCCCATTTACCTGACAATTGTGACAACTTTTACACCAATGTTGGACATCCACATGAAGACTTGGCCAAACATACCCCGCAAGCAAAATCTTCTTCACAGTTAATTCTTGGGAAAAATGACCACCACATGCCTCTTCATGCAAACCTTTTAGAATGGTTGGAATTTCCGCGATAGTTGGTACTCTTCTGCACACTTTATCCTTCCCTCTTTGATAGAGGGAGCCTTCTAGGAAGAGATACATGCTTGCCTTCTTCATGAGTCTCCTCTTCTGAGCTTTTATGAAGTCTGGTGAAAACTCACCCTCCAAAATGTAGCCAATAATGGGAGCCAATGACTCCAATCCCTGGTATCTCGGTTGCTTGACAGCTGCTGCCACCATGATGACCTGCACTTTTCTCTCAACACATGTAACTGCTTGTTGTGCAAGTAAATCAGCATCTTCATTTTGTTTCCTAGGAATATGATATAATTGCACCTCCTCAAATTGATTAAATAGCCTACTGATGGTATGAACTTTGGCCCTTAGTCTTTCATTTTTGCATGCCCAAATGCCTAAAATCTGCTTCAAAATGAGAAGTGCATCCCCTTTTACCATGAGACGTTGTATACCATGGCCAATGCATATTTTTAAACCATGAAGTAGGGTGCCATATTCTGTTTCATTGTTGCTAGCTGAACTTGGTAGATTGAACTTCTCTTTCATGACCACCTCTCCACTTGGGTTGAGCAACACTAGCCCTCCCCCTGCTTTTCCTGTGGCTCGACGAAAAGCTCCATCAAAGAACAAAGTAAAAGCATTAGGAATACTTTTTGGTGGTGGCAATGGTAGGGTCTTTACTTTAGGCACCTTAATCTCCTTTTCATGCACCCTATAAGTGAGAATCCCTGCCAATTGTGCACGCACACTATCTTCTACCTTGAAAGAGTATTGAAACTCTTGCAACTCCATAATCCACTTTGAGATCCTAGTACTAAGATTCATTTGAGATGACACCGAAGGGAACAAATTCTCTGCGGTGAGGATTACAAAAGGTTTTGGGAGCAAGTAGGATCTAAACTTCCTTATCGCAAACATGAGAGAAAGCATCATGAGTTCTGCCTCCGTGTAGCCTCTCTCTAAAGCATTCATGACCCTACTAGCAAAGTAGATGGGCCGCATCCTGGTACTATAGGGATCTTGTTGTAACAAAACTGCACCAATTTTTTCTTTCCCAGCACTAGAGCTAACAAAGAATGTGTACTCCCAACAAGGAGGCATGAGTGTTGGTAGCTCTAACAAAATGGCTTTAATGTTACAAAAGTACTCTTCAAGCTCATCAGACCATGCAAATTCTACTTGTTGTGTCAACTTTTGCAAAGGGTGAAGTAACTCCGAGGCTAAGTGAATGAAGCGTGACATATACTTCACCTTTTAAATGAATGAGATGACCTCCTTAAGACTCTTGGGTGATGGTAGCTCAATAAGAGCCTTTGCCTTTGAAGGATCCACTTCAATGCCTTGGTAAGAAACTTTATGACCAAGCAAGATTACTTCATCCTCACCTATATGGCACTTGTCGGGGTTGAGTTGACCTCCCATGTCGTAGAGCTTCTTTAAACCTTCTTCTACCCTTTGTAGATGCAATGATTTTGAGCTATAAATACAGAAATCATCAATGAACACCCTAATTGACTTTCCAAAGAATGCTTGAAACACCATATTCATGAAACGTTGGAATGTTGCAGGAGCATTTGTCAGACCAAATGGCATGACTCTAAAAGCATAACAACCCCAAGGAGTGATAAAGGTTGTTTTCAATTGATCCTCCAATGCAATCCCTATTTGAAAGTAACCTGAGTAACCATCGCACACAGTGTACTTCTCATGACCAGCTACCTCATTTAGTATCTCATCCTGGAATGGGAGGGGAAAGTGATCTCTTTTTGTTGCCTCATTGAGGGACGGTAATCCACACACACCCTCCACTTGCCATTTTTCTTAGGAGTGACAACAACAGGAGAGACCCACTCTGAATTCTCCACTGGATAAATGAAACCTGCTGCTAGAAGCTTTCTTACCTCCTTGAGTAGAGCCTGCTCCTTTATAACTCCTAGCCTTCGTAGCTTCTGAGCTTTAGGTGTGGCCTCAGGCTTTAACTCAATCTTGTGTTGAACAACATCTACCCCACGCACGCCGGTGTAGTCTTTAGCAAAAAGCCTAGGAAACTTCCTTAGCACACATTTGAACTCCTCTCTTTCATCCTTTGTAAGTGTTGTTGATAGCATACCTTCCAGCATCCCTTCATCTTGAACACCTTCGTTCTCTTGAGGACCTACCTCCTCCAAGCCTTGACAAGAGGTCTCTTGGTTGCTTGGCTTAAACCTTACCCCCATGACTTCAATGGAAGACTCCTCTTCAGTAATGCTGCCGCTACTTTCTTCTTCTGAAGTGCTATCGGTCCAACCTTCTTCCGTCTCACTTTGAGATGATTCTTCATGGAGCTCCTCTTCGTGTTGCTCCTTCATGTCAAGGACAACCTTCTTATGATTGTCGTTCCTGCAAATTAGCTTTCCACTCTCCCAATCCTGCAAAGCTCGCATTTTCATTAGCCATGGTCTCCCTAGGATAAATGGGTGACCATTTCCTTTGGTAGACATGACATAGAAATCCACTGCCTTCTTAATGCCAAAGGCCTCTACAAAGACATTTTTACAAATGCCTACACACCTAGCCTTGCTATTGTTTGCCATCTTGACTTTGATTTCAGGTGTCTCATGGATGTGCATGCCTAGTCTTTGCATGAGTCCCTCTGTCACGATGCAAATTTGTGCACCCCCATCCACTAGACCTTTCCTAACCAATCTTCCTTTGATGTAACAGTCTAGCACCGATGTAATGTCCTCATTCATTTCAGCTTGTGCAATTTTTACAACAGGCACACTCTCTTTTACCTTTCTCCTAGTGCTAACTGCCCTTGTTAAATCCCTCCTAACTTGTGGACATAATGCAAGAAATTGAGGCCATGAAATATCAGGACCCTTACCTCTCATGTCTTCCAACAAGTTGTACGGAGCCATACCATGTCCAAGAGGGAAGTCTTGGAGGTTGATACGACGTCGAGTCCTCTTGGTTTCCTTGGTTTCCTTTGCCTTCTTGCCTTGTCCATGGTCACTCTGTGATGTGACTCCTTCTTTCTCTTTACCTTTCCCTCGGCCACGCTTAATGCCATTGGCTTCCATGTCAACCTCATTTGAATTTGTCACCTCTACCACATGCACATTTGGATCTGGCAAAGGTGGAACTCCTTCTACCCCTTGTGGAGGTGGTCTTGCTCCATTTGGCCTTTGTATAATCCGTGGTTGCTGACTAGTTCCTTCACCTACATTCATCACTGGGTAATTCAAGTTAGGTCTCCTTGGCTCCCCACGGGGCCAAGGACAATTATACATCCCATGTCCAGACTCTCCGCAATTCCAACATTGCAAGACTCTCCTAGGTCGTGGATCTCGCTCTTCAGACTTCTTTGCTTGTCCCTTTGGACCTACAGCTTGTGCAAGGTGAATTGACAGGCTGCTTAAAGATTCGTTTAACTTCTCAATTACTTCCGCCGTTACCTTAGGAAGCTCCCTCGATGTTGATGCTTGTGACTTACCTTTGGGTCTAAGACCTTCTATTGGAACCTCTCCCCTTAAGCACTTGAGTTTCCTATATTTCTCTGCAGCCCTAGTTTCAGCTGCATCAAAGGTAGCAGGTGCACCCGCCTCAACTTTTACCTTAAGGTCAGGAAAGAGTCCGGCTATGAACCTCTCCTTCTTTAGAAATTCTGCACCATCACCAGGGTTAGCAACATTTCGTATCCATAGAGCCCAAAGATGTAGAAACTCTTGCTTGTACAAGTAGTAGTCATCTAAGTCTTTTTGCTTATGAGAAACAATGTCTTGCCATAATTTTTGAGTGTTTTTGGGATCAAAGAAGTATTTCTTGAAACGATTCAAAACTTCGATGTAATTGCCCTTAACTTCCTCAGGCAAAGAGTCAAACCAAGTGCTAGCATCTTTCCTAAGGACCACCTCAAACATTTCTACACGTTCTTGATCAGTTATTATCCTCTTGATACGGCAAGACATCTTGAAATTCGCTAAAAATAATTCTGCATCCTCTCTAGGCTCTCCAAAGAAAAGAGGATACCCAGACATTTGGCGTTGGCTTTCCATTGAATTGATTTCAAAGTGACACCCGTTTTTGTTTTTCTTTCTTAAAAAGATTTACACAATAATGTTTTCTAACTTGCAATCTATTCTACAACAAAATAAAGATATTCACATCAAACGACCTATGAACACCATACGTTGTTGAAAATGGATTTTCCTACTAATTGCAATGTTTATTCTAATGTGTGGAGTGAAATGGAAGGGGAAAACCTCTATTCCTGGGCCATTATCCATGGTCTATGCATGACCTAATGCTTAAAACAAAACAAAAATATAGACGTCCAAACTAAGGTCGTACCTAATGAGAGGCAAAATAAAACGATTTACTGAAGCGTTTATCTCGGCCAACCTAAGAGGACCTAAAATTCTACGAATGACACGTTGAAATTGCAACTTAGTACTAACAATTATGTGTACCTTTTGCCTTGCAATGGGAATAAAGGGATCATACAAATTTTCATGATTCGTGCAAACTACTTGCCTATGCTAAAGGTTGATTCTACACAAAAATACACAAGCCGTCCTCAGTGGGGGCACCAATTTGAAGCGGTCCAGGGCGGGCAACAAGAAGAGCAACCTCTAGACACCCTTCAAGGCTCCCGTGCTGCTCAATGGGGCTGGGGCACAACACAACACAAACCAAAACAACAAACCCCTAGCCAAATCCCAATTACACAAGGGGCACCACCTAGTTTAAGAGCGAACTAGGACGCAAAAGAGGAGAATCGTTAGATCAACCCACAAACAAGCAAGGAATTTACACTAACCCTAACACCAATGGAACACTCTCACACACTAAAACACGAGAGAGAGAGAGAGAGAGAGAGAGATGGTGCTCGGGCTGCTTTGAAGTGTATCGTTAATGATCAAGCAAACATAAATATATATATGTAAGAAAGAGAGAGAAGGGGGAAGGGGGTGCTTGTTGCACTAATGCCTTCTTACAAATCTATCATGACCAATCAAAGTGAGATTAGTATTTGTTCAACATAGCCTGAGCAAATTACACCACAACACATCACAAGAAAAAAGCCACCCCAATCACTGTCTTAAGGCCAGGGGAGTCCTCTCCACCCTGTCGCCATCTTACATCATGTGGGATTTATGGCTAAATTGATAACAATACCCGGAGACAAGCTATCAAGAACTTAAATAAAACACCAAGACACTTACACATCATTATTGTCCATGACTTCACATTGGAAGGGAGACAAGGTATCCATGCTTAGTCCAAATTCACCCTCCTTGATTCAGCAAATGTTGGGCTTACTCTAGTAGGAGAAATGATAGATTTCCTACTCTCAATTTAATGATCACTCTCTCTTACAATGGCATAGAGTTCCCTTGCTAATCACCCCTAATACAACACATACATATGCCTAATGCCAATGAGATTCCACTCAAGAGCTCCTTCTCAAGAGGTTGAGCTTGGCTTCTCAAGCTATAGCATAGTGCTCTTTCTTCTCCCCCCCCTTTTGTGCTAGCTACACCCTCCTTTTATAGCAATTTTGAAGGCTAGGGTTACTCCTCTAACCATGGTTGGGTTAGATTTTCAGCAATTTATCTAATTTCTTTTGCTTGGAATTATCAAGAATTTGGTGGGGAAAGAGAGAGGAGAGAAATGGAGGTGATAGGACTTTTCATAGTGGGTTAGCGTTAGTAGAGTTAGTATTAATTTACAAATGGAATTGGATATTTACAATGGGAGTATCCATGTAGGATACAAATAAGGAAGAAAAACTCTTAAGAGGTAAGAAAAGGTGGATTTCTTACAAGGTTGATGCTCCAAGTGTCTTGAGTAGGGCCAATTTTGACGCTTGTTGACGGTCCACTAGCTTTGACGGTACATTTTTTCTCCACTCTTGACCTTCCTTGAGAGACAAGGTAATTGAAGCTGAGTAATCAACCACCATGATGTTGTCTTTTAAGAGAAGAGGCTGAATTTTTTGTTTTTTTGGATAGATATGAGTAATTTGGAGGAGGAAAAATGAGACTAGGTGGTCAATTTTTGAATGGAATTGTGTGTGGGAGGTATGAGTTCACCATGGTTTCTCTTATTCTTCAAGGTTGAGGAGAAGGTGAGTAGGGTGCAGAGAGGAGTGGTGAGAGAGGTGGGGATGATGAGTGGAGAAGTGTGTGTGAAAGAGGAAAATGATAAAGTGGAAGAGAGAGTGTGGCTGCATAGCATGGGAAAACTGGGGTCCACTAATAAAATCATAGCTCACAGCTCATAGCTCAAAAAAATATGAAAAAATTTGAGGCAAAAGTTCAGCCCACGAGCTACAACTTTTGTTTGTATCACCTTTTCAAATTCGGAGAGCAAGTGAACTTTAAAAATTCAGCAAAACCGACCGTTTTTTTCCACTGCACAAGGTCCTTGCGGGGTCCTTTTTTGGATGATTCTTTTGAATACCTCCAAGAGTGAGCCCTCCATAGTGCATGTATGCATGCCACCTACCCTTGACCTTATTTGGTAGGTCTATAATTGAAGATATTGTTGAGATCATGATATAAGTGAATAGTACAACTAAGAAAATCAAATATTGAGGGGTCTAAAAAATATGTACATGTCAAATATAAATAATATAAGTGGAAAAAATATAAAGGGGTCAAAAGAAATCTCTCTCATTATTAGGCTACCATAAAAAGATAAATATTTTTGGTGTTCTAATTTTTTAGAAAAAAAACAAAATAGATGTAGGAAGGAAAAAATCACAATAGTGAAAAAATATACACATAAATAAAACTAGTTTTTTTGGATTTTTGTTGGGGTCGAGTTACACCAAATATAAGAGAAGCTTACATGAAAATATTTCTATATGGAATAAAGAGTATGAAAAATGGTAAGAAAAATTATGGTAATGGTGAGGCAATGTACAGAGCATAAATAACACACACCTAAGTAGAAATATTTAAATAAATACCAAAATAATTATGAAAAAATCTTTTATTTAGGCCCTATATACAAGAAATATTTACATACGCATGGGCCATAATATACTTATTATTTTTATATTTTTTATTTTTTTGACTCAACTAGCTCAATGACTAGCTAATTGAGGGTTTTTTAAGAAGATATGGGAAAAGTCCCGTGACTCACGCACGCCTATGTACAGTGAAATGGTAGGGATAGCCACAGTGTTTGGGTGATTTTGGTAGGGTGAGGTAACTCACTGTGGCAATTACAAAGAGCCGAAAAACGGCTATCAATACAACCAACCAAAGATATTATGGATGTAACCTTCTTTGTTTTATTGAGGTTATATTATTCCATGAATCAGCCTCTAACTTAATTAGGCTAACTTTGAGGTAGTATGGCCCTTTTGAATTTGTAGATTAAAATAGCCTAATTTTTCTCTTGTGCAAAATCACAATAGCCAAATTTGCAACCTAACAATACGTATGAAATCAATTGCACACAAGAAACCACAATCTCCTTCAAAGGAGATTTTAGGCCTTGGATATTCATAGTGTCTTTGCACTGAAAAGATGATCCACATTTCTTTGATGTCACTAGTTTCAACTATATTTCCTATTATATTCTCAATGCCTATTTTATAATTGGGAAAATGATAGGATGATAAACTTGCACTTTTTAATGAATCTTCTCAGTAGTTTGCTTCACAAATGATTTAGTGTAGTAGATCTTTGGGATAATAAAAGTTTTGTATTATGCATTTTGAATTAATGCTTTCTTTACTAAGCTGTTTTATTTTTTTCTTTACTTTTGGATTTTTAGCCATATCTTTTAGCCTAAGGAATCTTTGAGGTATGTTAACTTAGTGATGATGATCTTCATGAGTATCTTTATTTCTGGATGTTACCATGCTTTGTATATACCAATATGCCTATATAGCTTCTATTTTACATTGTTTAACACTCTAGCAATGTCATATTGATGGGATTATATTAAGAGAAATGTTGTCAATTGCCTCTTGTTAACACAAAATAGACACATTCTTGACTGATTAATAATACTTTAGTGTGAGTTTGATAGATAAAGAAATATCTACCTTTTGTAAGAATTCTAATTAAGAAGTATTGGTCTTGACATTTTAGTTGAGATCACATCAATCATAACTCTATACACATGCATATTGTCAAGACAAGGGTAAGACCAATGGGGGCATGGACCTTAGGCAAGGCTAGCTAGAGGTTCCTATATATGCTTGCCTGTAAGAGGATAGCAATGGGTGGAGATCAACATGTTGTAGTTTCGATATGCCTTTCATTGGTATCAAAGCTACATGGTCTTGGGGGGAGGAAGCAAAGAGGGCATGGAGGTATTAAATGGGGTGTTTCATGGCTTTGTTGTCTTCTCTGATGTTGACGCCAATAACGTGCAGCGTGGGATCAATGGCAAGCTCAATTGCCACGTGGAAATAGAGCCCTTGAAAGGAAAGCATGTTTCTTTTGACATTGGCCATTTGTTGTGGAATTTCATCCACCTTGAATGTCGTGCCGCACAATGAAAAGATGCTTCTTGAGTTGTAGAGATGGAGAAACATGTGCTCTTCTATGAGCAAGTATAATCTTTGACATGCTATGAGGTTCTCTAATTTCTCACCATGGATTCTATTCAAAAGACATTACATACTTACGGCACCCTTTGTCCCCCCCCCCCCCCCCCCCCCAAGATTTGGGAGAGATTTCCCATGGTACATGCAATCAATTGTGGCTATTTATTAATGGCAACCAAAGGATCTTGCATGTGTGTTGCATGAACAGGGATTCTACATAAAGGTGCCCCAAAACAATTTCATAAAAAATATGGATCTGTAGAGTTGTAAGGTCTCAATGATTAGAATTATCGCATGGTCGAAGTTTCCAAAGCTTGTTGAAAGTGAGGAATTGAGGGTTTGAAGGTTGTTTGATAATCTCTAGGGGTTTTTAAGTCACACGCCAAGCAAGAAGGTGGGAAATTTTTCTCAAGGAGGAAGACACCATATGAGGTTAATGATGATCAACCACTAGCCAAAGAAGGTAGCTCTAGTGAGGGAGCCCCTTTTTTCCTTGAACGATCTAGGTTTAGTACTCAGTGCCAATTTTAGACTTGGCTCAAAGTGATTAGCAAGGTCGGAGCCATGATTGTACCAAGAAACATTGTTGGTAGAACTTGAGTCTCCTAAGGAGAATTTCTTTTAAGTACCTTCTATAGACTAGTGTTAGGATCAAGGATTTGGTTCCGTTTTACTCAAAGATGGACTTGATTAGTTTCCAAGATTAAATAAGCAAGTACTTTCACATTTATACATTCCTTTCAAATTTATATAGTTTGATTTGTTAAACTTTTGTAGCATACGACAAAATGTTGTGGGAGTAGTTTTGCATGCCATCAAAGAGTTCGAGGGTGGGGAAGATATAGGATTGGCTATTTCTCTTTTCCTATGGTAGAATGCCTACAAGGCTTGTGTATTATGTGGGTGTAATTTTCATTGGTTAACATTTTAGTCTTTGATGCATCCTCTTTGTGCTAGTTCTCCATTGAAGTCAAGCTTACCCAATTCTCTATCCTTTTGAAGGAAAAAGCAGGGATAAGCTGGCAAAGGCAACTAGGTACATCATATTGTTTGCATTTTTTTGCAATTTTAAGTTTTGTAGGATAGACTAAAGCATTAAAGTTTTCAAAACTTTTAAAGTTTTATCAAATAAATCACAACAAGTTTGCATATAGTATGGCTACATGGCTTGGCCCTTGAGAGTTTTATCATGCATGGCATGTGAATGTTTAATGATGAATCAAAAGGTTTAGAGAAGAGAATCTTCAAAAAAAATCATTCTTAAGATGTCATCTAAAGGAAGGCTTTAGTTTTATTAATATAGCATGGTAGCTTTCACAGTTTGAGTATGCTATCAACATACAAACTCGAGGTAGTTTTACAAGTGTATATGAACGGTTATGTAATGGCATGAACCAATCCAAGGGGCTTATAAGGTACACGAAACAAGCCCTAGGTATACTAGAATCCCTGGCTATGAGCTAGACTCAAAGTAATATACTTCAAAGTCCATGACAAGAAGATGAATACACCAGGGACTTTAAGCCTCAACACATGCAAAAAGCAAGGCTTCTCACATTAGAGTTGATAGTTGAGTTAATATATGCTATTAAATTGCAAGGACTACAAAATTCATGGATCCAAAATTCATTATCAAGAGAGTATTTTCTTCTAGATTTTGAGACAACTAGCACAAGATGGAAAATGTTGGATAATTTCAAGCTTTTATTGGTAATTACCTTTAATTTGGAAAGAGTCATAACTTGCAAAGCAAGTTGCTTTGATAGCCATGGCAAGAAGCAATGCTTCTAGACCATGCTAATGTCATGCTCGTTGAGTTAAGATCTACGGCAATGGATGTGAATAGATTTCTTGGGATACAACTTGTACCCATTTTATGCATGACAATGTCAAATCACACTTGAATGTATCACTGCCAATTCTAGATAGTGTAAATGCTTAATATTAGTGGCTAAAACCATTGAACCCATCATTGTATCCAAGGGCTTATCAATCTATATTTACTAAGTTTCATGAAAGGTACCTCGCCTTCTAGTTGTAGTAGTGGTATCAGAGTACAAGGCTACACTCTTGGTAAGCTCTGTAACTTGGAATTCAAGAAAAATTGCCATGATTTTCCTCCTGAGAACATAGATCTTTGTGATTCTGCACTAGAGATAAGTGTAGCTACATAATTCTTTTGTATTTTGTTTAAATTTTTTGTTTTCTCTTTCTTTTATGCTGGTAAAATCTTTGCAACCCTTAACATTAATCTTTAATTAATTTGTGATTAGTAAAAGAGATCCAAATAAATGGTAGAAGTAATGATACTTTATATAATAAGAAAAGCAAAAAAAATGATAATATCATAGTTATCACTATGATCGATATATTTAACATATTTGTAAGGTGCATATGAGGTTTCATATGATTAATAGAAGAACACTTAATTAGATAAAGGATGTGTATGGTGAGAGGAGAAGGAAGAATATCAATTAGATAGTAATGTTTTAACATGAAGCTAGAGAAGAGGGAGAAGAAGAATCATGATACTACTATCGTCCAATAGCTCATAGTAGTTATACTAGCGTAGGAACTATCTAATGAGTCTCCGCCGATGTAGCTCTTGATCATGGGAAAAGATCCTAGGCATCCACCTTATAGCTGCTTCAAGAATTCTCTAAATGATAATAATAATAACAACAATTCATAAATAATTAAACAAACAGGCACATAGACTCCAGAGTGCGAGAGCACTTGTCTGGTCAACTTTCTCAATTTAGGGATGCCATCAAGATGAGCATGAGAAAAATTTTAATCTCTGTGCTGCAAAACTACAAAGCCAAGTGCATCTCCTCCTGGATCTTCTTCCTTTGCTTATCCTTTTCGAGTAGTTGTGCATCAGATGAAGATTGCAATGAGAATGTAGACAGCTAGAATTATATTTAGGAGGTGATATCTCCTCCAAATTGAAGGGTTTCTTTTTTGGGGGCAAGTGTGACTCTCTGTAAGCCGTTGACCGTAATGCAGACTACATATGTTGTTGGGCAAGGAAGGGATGCCGTGTTTTTTAAGTTTAGAGCTTGAAGCGTTGCCTGGTGGTTCTGGAACGCTTGCTCTTGATCTATTTCATAAGAACCTACTACATCCTACCCATTCTCAAAAGCACGTGTCGTGCAATTCTAGCAAGACTCCAAAATTTTGACTAGTGCATGGCATGAGTCTAGAAACTACGTGCACAAGGTGGAAGTTAACTCCAAGGGTGGTGTCCCTAGTTCCTTGACTTGTCTCAACCACACCATGGTGCGCACCACAATGGCCATGCATTCCACTTTCTCCCTTTCAATTGCATACATGCAACAACCAGGCCTTTGCACCCCGTACAAAATCATTCTCTCTCTCTCTCTCTCTCTCTCTCTCTCTCTCTCTCTCTCTCTCTCTCTCTCTCTCTCTCTCTCTCTCTCTCTCTCTCTCTCTCTCTCTCTCTCTCTCTCTCTCTCTCTCTCTCTCTCTCTCTCTCTCTCTCTCTCTCTCTCTCTCTCTCTACCAAACACCGGTGTTGATCATTGCTTGCATTAGCCACACTAACCCACAAACGGTAGCCACTCACCCCCAACCTTTTTGCAGCTTATGAACCATACAGCCTACATCACTTTTTGGATACTCAAAGTTGACCCCCATCTCATAATTGCCAACCCACAACCACCAACCTCTTTAAACCTTTGAGTGGCTCATGCTATGCATGCCAACTCCCAACCACAACAAAAGAAGAAAACACACATACACACCCGTACAAGGTAGCAATACATAGTTTTCTACCTCTCTCTCTCTCTCTCTCTCTCTCTCTCTCTCTCTCTCTCTATATATATATATATATATATATATATATATATATATATATATACATATATATATATATCTCACTTCTTCTCTCTGATCTCAGCCTACCAAATCTCTCTCTGAGCTGAATGCTCTCTCTCTCTCTCTCTCTCTCTCTCTCTCTCTCTCTCTCTCTCTCTCTCTCTCTCTCTCTCTCTCTCTCTCTCTCTCTCTCTCTCTCTCTCTCTCTCTCTCTCTCTCTCGTTTTACCTCTCAACAATGAAAGTTGCACTTGGCCGGGACATGGAGGATGGTACAACGAGTACAACGTCCATGGGCGTCATGGACATGAAGAATGATCCTAATGATACTTCGTGTAGGCAACACTCGGTCCCCCTCTAGATGTTGATTTCTTCAATATATTTGTTGATGATGACTTTCATGACTAAAACATTGCTTTAGCTCTCTCTTCCATTACACAACCCCTTTTGGAAGAGGAAGAATTGTGTAGTCACGTATGGAGTGATCTCATAGTTTACAAGAGCCAATTATATGTGATTTGTGTCCTCTCTCTTAGTAGGTGGCTTGTAGTTTATTCTTATTGTATGGGAATTAAGATCATTTAATTAATTCTGGCTTCTCTCCTTTCATTTGGAGGTTTTTGAGTTGTTGGTCAATCAATTGAGGTGATTGTATGGGAGCGTCACTCTTTTTGGTGGTTAAATTCAGAAACTAACAAAGTGATGTCAATATATTGAGTTATGTTGGTCTCTCTCTCTCTCTCTCTCTCTCTCTCTCTCTCTCTCTCTCTCTCTCTCTCCCCCCCCCCCCCCCCCCCCCCCCCCCCCATTTTAGAGAGTTATAATGACACAATTTTCACCACCGTTGTGAGAGACATCCCACAGGGATCTTCACAGTTTAGGGCTTATTGAGTATAGTGAAAAGACACATTTTGTAAGACATCCACATTTGGTCGGCGGTCAAAACCTTCCTCACAAACTGACATATCATCTGGTCAGGGCAACCCATATACTAACCAAATTTTAGTTATTCTTTGAAATACTACCCACACAGGTTCTAGGGACACATGTCACCTACACATAATCAAATCTTTAGAAGATTAAATTCTAACCATAGTATCTACAACATGCTAGGTAACTGTCTGCACATGGTGAAATTCTCTATTTTGCATGCTTCACTTTTGAAGGTGACGGGAGCAAAGCGAACCCCGAACCCCGACGGCCTCTAAAACACCAGGGACCGAATGGCGCGCCTCGAGCCTGTCATGGTAAAGCAAAGAGGGGGCACCACCTAGCTTCAGCGGCTAGGACGCAAACAACACACCACCATAACAAAGTTTTCATCCAAGAGAGATGGATGCTTGGGAGTAATGATGAAGAGGAAAGGGAATGAGATCAAGTGAGAGAGAGAGAGAGGGGGAGAGAGAGAGAGAGAGAGAGAGAGAGAGAGAGAGAGAGAGAGAGTGAGGGAGGGGGTATAGCAGTTTAGTACTTAGGCACCACAAAAGGATGGCGAATCCGCACACCCTTCACACATACACAAGCTCACTCCAAACACAAGACTAGGTGGCGATTCCGCACACCTCACATGGGCAAAACATTGCAAAAAAACATACTCACAAAACCTCAAGCTTTATTTAGAGAATAAGGCGATGAAATGGGGAGCATAGGGTAGGGGAATGAGAAGGGAGAGCGTGGTAGAGCACATGGCGGATAGGTGGGAGTTGATGGCGAAGACTCGCATAAGCGTTATGGAAATCATCCTTCATTTAGTTTCCCTTCATCTTATATAGCCCAAGGGTGTAGAGGTCATGCTCAAGACGAGCATGGTGATTGCGGTGATGGTGATGGTGTGGGTGGGTGTGTGTGCACTAGGCACACACAGTGCATAGTGTACTCTTTGGTGATGGTGTGTGACCTTAGTGTGATGGTGACCCCTCTTTATATAGGGGAGGAGGGGGGAGAAATTCTAGGGTTTAGAAATGAAGAAATCATTATCTACATAGACCATGTGACTGTGGGCCCCACTTGTCTGGCTGTGTGTATATGTGTCAGAACAGCAGTCTCATGAGAGAGAGACTAAGAGAGAGAGATGGGTTGATGAAAAAAAGTGAGAGGTGACATGGAGAATAAAGTAATTACAAGAGGGGAGAGAGGGGAGTGTGTTGAGAGGTGAATCTGTGTGCAGATATGTGTGAACACAAGAAAAATCAGGTAACCACCGGGTGGGGATGGGTCTGTGGGCACCTTTTTCAGTGAAACTGAGTGTGTGTGAGTGTGGGGGAGGTTATTTAGCTACAAGACAAGAGACATGGCGCCCTTTAGAGAGAGAGGGGGGTATTTGGGTCATGGATATGATAGGAGAGAGAAAGAGGGTGTGGGGTATACTATTTTGGAAGATAGGGTAAGTTGCATGTGACTTAGGGTGCATTATTGGTGAGTTATAATGCATTATTGGTGAGAGGTGGGGTAGCTTGAGGGGAGAGAGAAAGGAGAAAGGACAAGGGGAAGAGAGAGGGGAGTTGACCTTTTGAGTGGAGGAGAGGAAAAGGGACACCCGGCGGGACAACAGTGAAGAAAAAGGAGGCAAGGTGGGGATGGGCTACCCCGCAGGCATGAGGTGGCCTATTTTACCTTTCTTATATATTTACATAATCATAATTTATTTTTTTCTTACTTTTTCCAATGCCTTTTATCACTCCCTCCCTAAGAAGGGGTTTTCATGGGGTGGGGACGAGAGAAGAGGGGTATGGGAGCTTGGCTTGTGAAAAGCCCCCATCATTAGCCCTCCCCTTTCGGCTACAGGTATTCATGTCTCTAGCTCATCTGTTTGATCATTATCATCGGAGGTGGCGACTGATGGTGTGTCCTCATCTGGAATGTCAATTGGTGGAGCCTGGTCAAATCGAAGAAAATAAGGTTTAAGTCGCCAACCATTTACCCTGGTTTTATGAAGTTTTCCATCAGCCTCCATAAGCTGGTAGCTTCCATTGGCATACTTTTTCCTGATGATGAAAGGGCCTTACCATCGGAGTAGGAGTTTCTTATCCTTGCGCGTGTCGAAGCGATTGTCTTAGCGGAGCACCAACATTCCTTTCTTCAATTCTTTTTTCCGAAGATGCTCGTTGAAGCTAAGCCGTCTATGCTCTGCTTGTGCTGCATAATAATTTATTGCTTCTTCTCTGTCCAGCTGCAGTCGTTCCAAGTTGATGATGTGATCTCTCAAATGCATGTTGGGTTGTTGAAGTTGGCTTGCCATTACTCTGAGACTTTGTAGTTGCACTTCAATGGGCAAGATTGCTTCCTTACCAAATACTAGATGATACGGTGTGAATCCCAAGGATGTACGAAATGAAGTTCTGTAGGCCCATAAAGCTGGTAGTAGATACTTATCCCAGTCTCCGGGATGATTGTTTACCTGCTTGGTAATAATTTTAGAAACCATTCCATTTACCTTTTCAACTAGGCCATTACATTGAGGGTAATATGGTGAAGAGTGCCTCCTTGTAATGCCCAGTTTCTGCGTTAATTCTTCTACCAAGTCTGCTCTGAAACCTGGCCCTCTATCAGAGATGATCTCTAAAGGTGTGCCAAACCTACAGCATATGTGCTCGTAAATAAATTTAGCTACCTCTACCGCTGTGATTCTAGTGGTGGCTATAGCCTCTGCCCATCTAGTCATGTAGTCGACCCCCATGATAATGTAGAATTTTCCTGAGTTGGCCCTAGGTAATGGCTCAATGGCATCGATACCCCATTTTTCAAATGGGCCATATGAGAGAATAGGTGTCTGTGGTTCAGGCATAAGTGACCTAGTGCCGGCCTTTTGATACAACTTACACGTTTTGCACCAATGGTGTACATCACGGTTGAGGCTAGGCCATATGAAGCCTGCCTGCAAGATTTTCCTACTTGTTATGTCTAGGGAAAAGTGACCACCACAAACCCCATTGTGACAACTAGCAATTACTCCGGTGATTTCGTGAGAGAGAGGGACCTTCCTGAGTATTTGGTCCTTACCGTTACAGTACAAACCATCATTGATGAGTCGATACCTTGTGGCCTTCCGCGTCAGCCATTGCTTCTGTCCCTTTGTTAAATCTGATGGGCATTCCCCTGTTTCCAAAAAATGCATGATGTCAGGCAAGGCATCACTGCCTTGAAATAGAGGGAGCTTTAGTTTTATTGCTCCAACCACCACTTCCTGTAGTCTTTCACTTGCTAAGGCATCTGCTTCTTGGTTTTGAGCCCTTGGGATATGGTGTATTTGAACTTCTTCAAACTTACCCAACAAGGTTTTTACACCACTTAAGTGAGTCCTTAAACTAGGATTCTTGCATGTCCATGCTCCATTTACTTGCCTTACCAGAAGTAGAGCATCCCCAAATACATTAAGGCGTTGTACACCTTGCGAGACGCACCATTGTAGACCCTTGGTTAGTGCTGCATACTCAGCTTCATTGTTAGGATGTGAATCTAACAATTGGCCCAACAAAAATACCTTTGTCCCTTTGTCATCAAAGACCACTATGCCTGTAGCTGCTTTGTCGGACGCTCGCTTGTAGGCTCCATCAAAGTAGAGAGAGTATGCTCCTTCTACCATCGGTGGTACTGGAGGTAATCAGACTTCTCCTTCCTTAGATTGCTTCTCCTTCCTTTCAAAGACTTGGTAGGTCATGAGTCCCCCCAAACTTGCCCTTGTCATGCTTTCTACCTGTACCGTGTAGTCAAACTCTTGTAGACGAACTAGCCATTTAGTAATTCTAGCAGACACATCCATGTGTTGTACAACATAGGGAAATATTTCATCCGTGGTTATAATCACAAATTGCTTAGGCAGCAAATATGACCTAAACTTTGTAGTTGCAAATCTAAGAGCTAGGACTAAGTGTTCCACATGGGTGAAACCTTTCTCTCCTGCTGTCATCATTCGACTAGAGAAGTAGATTGGCCTCATGAAAGATGTTGCCGTATCCTTTTGGAGTAGCAACGCCCCCAATGAGTCATCACCAACGCTTTCCTCGTCCCAAGTGAAAGTTGATCTTTGAGTGAGTTGTTGCAGTGGTAGAACAAGTTGTGATAGTAGATGTATGAATCTACTTAAGTACCTCACCTTCTGTAGAAAAGAGACCAGTTGACGTGCGGTCGTTGGTGAAGGTAAGGCTATGAGTGCGGACACCTTACTTGGGTCGGCATTGATACCTTTTGTTGAAATTTCATGGCCTAGTAGAATGACTTTACTCTCCCCAATGTGGCATTTATCCACATTTAATTGCCCACCTAGGCTCTGCAACCTGGCCAAACCTTCAGCTACCTTTTCTAAATGTGAAATACGGGAGCTATATATACAAAAATCATCAATGAACACTCTTATGGATGTTCCAAAGAACGGTTGAAAAACATATGTGACATATCTTTGGAATGTGGCAGGTGCATTTGTGAGACCAAATGGCATAACCCTGTATGCAAAACAACCCCATGGCATGATAAAAGTGGTTTTTAGCTGATCTTCCAAGGCTATGCGTATTTGAAAGTATCCAGAATAACCATCACAGATGGTATAGCATTCAAAACCCGCTGCTTCATTCAGAATTTCATCCAAGAAAGGGAGAGGAAAGTGGTCTCTCTTTGTAGCTGCATTTAGTGGTTTGTAGTCAACACAGACCCTCCACTTACCATTCTTTTTAGGCGCCACCACTACATGTGACACCCATTCTGAGTTTTCTACAGGATAGATGAATCCCACCTCCAGCAGTTTCCTTACCTCGGCCAAGAGTGCCTTTTCTTGTATGACCCCCAGTCGTCGTAGCTTTTGCACAACTGGTTTTACCCCTTCCTTCAGCTTAATATGATGTTCCACCACTGTAATGCCTGTGATTCTTTCATAGTTGTCAATGAACAGGTTAGGAAATCCCATCAACATTTGCAAAAAACTATCTTTCTTCTCAAGTGTTAATTCCGTAGACAACATACCCTTCAACCTACTTCCTCCTAGGCCAGGTGATTTGCTCTCCTCTTCATTGGGTTGCCCTTTTGGTGATGGATCACCAGTTGTGCTTACCCTTTGTGGATCCTTCATAATGATACCCATCACATCAATGGAACTATCACTTTCGTTGATGGATGTGGTCTCCTCCTCATAACTGGAAGATTCGCTAGTGGTTTCATCTGCCGATGTTTCTAGATTCATTTGCTTCTGCTTGCCAATCCTCATGTCGTAGTAGATTGTCTCCCCTTTCTTACCGGTCATGCGTAGAAGGCCAGTACCCCATTCCTGTTTTGCCTTCATGGCCATCAACCATGGCCTTCCCAAAATTAGTGGATAGCCCTCCCCCTTAGTAGGCATTACAAAAACATCTACCTCTACCTCAGTGTTGAAAGCTTTGATTTTCACGGCACTTACCACACCCACACACTTTACTTTTGCGTTGTTTGCCATCTTTGCCTTGCATGGAGAAGGCCTGTCAACCCTAATCGAAGCATCATAGATTTGCTCATTACACAGATTTTTGCACCTCCATCAATGTAGGTGTTTCCAACCCTCTTTCCTTTTATGTTTACGTTGACAATTGGAAGGATGTCATCCATGTTGCATCCCGAAATTTCTCCGGCTACCTTTGTTTTGGAGCGTCTTGTACTTACCATTTTAGACCATTGTCGCCTTACTTTAGGTACAAGATGTAGCAGTTGTGGCCATGTAATCTTCGGCCCTTGCTCTGCCACATCCAATGTTAGATCATAGGGCTTAGAAATTTCCCCTTGCTGGAAGTCGGTGATGCCCAATTTCCGTCGTGGCCTGGATGGCCTCTTGCTAGTTTCTCCTCTCATGCTTCTCTCATCATCTGATTGTGTAGCCTTCTCCCTCCTAGCTCTTTTCACAGTCATGGCCTCAAGTGGTTCTAAAAAGGTTACCTTCTCCTTACCCTTGTCCCTCTCCTTCGCTCTGGGTGGATCCACTACTACGGCTTTTCCTTTCTCTTCTAGCCTTATGATGTTAATAGGGCGATCAGGTGGTGGGGCTGGTGGAAGAGGTGGAATGGATGCTTGTAGTGGTGTCTGGGGTGGACGTAGAATTTGTGTTGGTGGGGTTGGTGCTCGGGGTGGGGGTGTTCTTTCTCTAGGGGGTGAAAATTGGTTCCTCCTACCTCCTCTATTATAGTTTTGTCGTGCTTTGGGACAGTAGTACATACCGTGACCGTCTTCTCCGCAGTTGTAGCAATGATACTCCCTGTTTTGTCATTGTGCTCTTCCAGGGTCATGATCTCTTTCTTGACTCCTCCCTTTTTGTATTAAGTGGACAGACAAATTCTGTAGTTGGTCAGTAATATGGGCTAACATATCTTGTTGGTCATCTCTTACCCCAAGAGCCGGTGGTGGTGGTGGAATGGTGGTTGTCGTAGTTGTTGGTCGACGTGATTTTGTTGTTTCTGTTGACTCGGTTTCTTTGGCTTTCATTCGCAGCTTCTTGTCCTTAAGGTGAGCAATATCAACGGCTAACTCGTACGTAGCTGGGAATCTACCTTTCACCTTCTCCTTGAGAAGCGTCCATAAGCCATGCGTGAACCGATTTTTTTTTAGGAAATCGGGTGCAGCTTCCCCCCTTGCCAGTGACTCAACCCACCGTTCCCACAAATCCACAAATTTGGACTCATAGGTGGCATATTCTAAAAGACCCTCATGCTTCAAGTCTCTCAACTTGTCCCACAACTTTTTTGAAGTGGTACCTCCCCCAAAGCGCCTCTTAAAAGCAGTTTTTAAGGGTTCCCAGTCATCCTTGGTTGCTTGTGGAAGTGCATTGTACCATGATCTAGCTTCTAGCTTCATGAGATGCTTAAAGATTCTAACCCGGGATTCATCTGTATCTTTGTTGCTCACTACACATGCTACTTCAAAGTCATCTAGGAAGTCTGTTACCAAATCCTCCCCCTTCTTTCCTTTAAATGTTGGAAATGCTACACTTGCCATGATTACTGAGAGAGAGCTAGAAAGACACACTGCTTAACTTGCAAAAGTTTTTTTCCTCTTTACAAGGAGGCGTGTATATCCTCTTATACTAGGACATAGATTAAAACTTCAAACGGTACATTGCCTTGTACCAAAGGTAGGACAAATGGTTGATCTGATGCCAGAACCTCAAAAAATTGCTCCCCACCCAGCATGGTGTCAATGATGTGTTGGTAGTGAGCCTTCAAATCCAGTATCACCTTGATTGAGCGTACACGTGTTGGTATGTGTGATCTGTCTTGAGGTAGGTTGTACTGATTCATGTGAAGCTTAGAGGTGCTTAGTCACTGTCCAAGCTTGTGGGAGAGGGTGGTGTTCTTTCCTGAAACAAACTCAGTAGATCCCTAGTTTCTCTAGTGAGAGTCTCAGCCAATGATTCCGTTATCTGTGCTGCAGCATCAGGTGCGACTTGAAAACTGACTGTGATAATTACCTCGGTGACTTGAGTTACCCGATTCTCAAAGTAGAATAGTGTTGATTCTCTATTGTGTAGAGCTCCTTCCATTTTGTTGTTGTGGGTTGGTTGTAGGTTGCGGACATGGTTTCGACCTTCTCCTTCTTCTTCTTGGCACTTGGCCTATGTATATCCACTGGGTTTGGCGTGTTGGTTGACTCTCCCACTGCAAATCGATTACCGTTACTCCTGCCACTCGAGCTTTGATGGAGATGCGAAGTTCGTATAGTTGTGCTTGGAGCTCTTCTTCTTCTGTCGTCCAATTAGCAAATCCTGCTAGCCATTCATCCATTCACAATAGTTTAGGGGTTTCACTCTTGTAAACTGAAGAGTTTCATGAAAAGATCCTCAGTGGGGGCACCAAATGACGCGAGCAAAGCGAACCCCGAACCCCAACGGCCTCTAAAACACCGGGGACCGAATGGCGCACCTCGAGCCTGTCATGGTAAAGCAAACAGGGGGCACCACCTAGCTTCAGCAGCTAGGACGCAAACAACACACCACCATAACAAAGTTTTCATCCAAGAGAGATGGATGCTTGGGAGTAATGATGAAGAGGAAAGGGAATGAGATCAAGTAAGAGAGAGAGAGAGAGAGAGAGAGAGAGTGACGGAGGGGGTATAGCGGCTTAGTACTTAGGCACCACAAAAGGATGGTGAATCCACACACCCTTCACACATACACAAGCTCACTCCAAAAACAAGACTAGGTGGCAATTCCGCACACCTCACATGGGCAAAACATTGCAAGAAAACATACTCACAAAACCTCAAGCTTTATTTAGAGAATAAGGCGATGAAATGGGGACCATAGGGTAGGGGAATGAGAAGGGAGAGCGTGGTAGAACACATGGAGGATAAGTGGGAGTTGATGGCGAAGACTCGCAGGAGGGTTATGGCCATCATCCTTCATTTAGTTTCCCTTCATCTTCCATAGCCCAAGGCTGTAGAGGTCATGCTCAAGACGAAAATGGTGATTGCGATGATGGTGATGGTGTGGGTGTGTGTGTGTGCACTAGGCACACACAGTGCATAGTGTACTCTTTGGTGATGGTGTGTTTCCTTAGTGTGATGGTGACCCCTCTTTATATAGGGGAGGAGGGGGGAGAAATTCTAGAATTTAGAAATGAAGAAATCATTATCTACATAGGCCATGTGAATGTGGGCCCCACTTGTCTGGCTGTTTGTATATGTGCCAGAACAGCAGTCTCATGAGAGAGAGACTAAGAGAGAGAGATGGGTTGATGAAAAAAAGTGAGAGGTGACATGGAGAATAAAGTAATTACAAGAGGGGAGAGAGGGGAGTGTGTTCAGAGGTGAATCTGTGTGCAGATGTGTGTGAACACAAGAAAAATCAGGTAACCACCGGGTGGGGATGGGTCTGTGGGCACCTTTTTCAGTGAAACTGAGTGTGTGTGAGTGTGGGGGAGGTTATTTAGCTACAAGACAAGAGACATGGCGCCCTTTAGAGAGAGAGAGGGGGGTATTTCGGTCATGGGATATGATAGGAGAGAGAAAGAGGGGGTGGGGTATACTATTTTGGAAGATAGGGTAAGTTGCATGTGACTTAGGGTGCATTATTGGTGAGTTATAATGCATTATTGGTGAGAGGTGGGGTAGCTTGAGGGGAGAGAGAAAGGAGAAAGGACAAGGGGAAGAGAGAGGGGAGTTGACCTTTTGAGTGGAGGAGAGGAAAAGGGACACCCAGCGGGGCAACAATGAAGAAAAAGGAGGCAAGGTGGGGATGGGCTACCCCGAAGGCATGAGGTGGCCTATTTTACCTTTCTTATATATTTACATAATCATACTTTATTTTTTTCTTACTTTTTCCAATTCCTTTTATCACTCCCTCCCTAAGAGGGGGTTTTCATGGGGTAGGGACGAGAGAAGAGGGGTATGGGAGCTTGGCTTGTGAAAAGCCCCCATCAAAGGGTACAATAAAAAAAGTTGTATCCTCTTTAGGAACAACATCCCACTCTGGATCATTGTAGTGTAGAGTTCATTATGTAAAGCTTGATAGAGTGTTGATAAGGCATTCACCCTTGGAAAACAAGTCAAGCTATCTATGTAATAATACACATCAATCATTCTTAGTTTACAAGCTCAATTAAAGCTTTTCACTACCGACTAGAATACTTTAACACTCTCTCTGCTATATACAATGAGTACTATCTTCATATGGATATGCCTATATAAGTAGTTCTCTAGTGAGCCTAATTAAATTTCTTCTTCACAACTCTTTCCCACAAGTCATTGACCCACTCATGTATAGTTACACCCATTAGTTGAGGTATGTAATGTAATTTTCACTATGATATCTTTGTGATTATTTTTAGTGCCCCACCATATGATATTGTAGTCATTATTGCATCTTATTTGTTGTTTCTTTGCTTGTGTATGGAATCTCTACTATCATAGTTATTGTGAGGTACTTACTCATATACCAAAATTTGACACCAAAAAACTTGCATCATGCAATCTGCCTTTACCGTATCCTAACATCTGATCTTTAATCATCATATGTCTGTGTATTTTCTCATAGGCTGTATTAATCTTTGTAGACTAGATTTGCACTTTAATTATTGAGCTTACAACTCTTTAACAAATATAAAGTAATGTATCGGCATAGTCATACTTAGAGATGGATTTTTTTTAACAATTGTCTAAATAAAGCATCATGATTACTTTTTCATTTCAGTTATTGTTTGAATTCACTATCGTTTTGCCACAAGCCCGATATCTTCTGTCTGCCTAACTTTGAAGCAAAAAAAAAGAACTCCAAAATTTATTTAACTCTTTCTTTATCATTTATCAGCACACAACCTTCTACTTATAGATAGCCAATTTAAATATCAATTTTATCATTAAATACTTCCAAAGTTTTAATGTATCCTTGCTTGAATCTAAGAAAAAATCATCTTTAGTGCTTTGTCTTTGAGAAATCCTTTTGCAAATGAAGCTAACTACAATGCTATCATATCAGAGAACCTCCAAGTATTAATTTTCTCGATGCATTTTTATAATATACATCTAGCAATATCATGCTAATTATCTTTGATAAGTAACCCTTATCTCTATATATCCTTAGACCCAGATGCCATATATATACATAATATACCATCCAGGTCCTTATTCCACCTCCTTTCTTATCTTAAGATCTTCAAAATTTCCCCCACCCTTTACAACATCTTCTTATATAATAATCCCCTAGTTTAATATTGATTTAATAAATTAATTCTCGTTATATTTAGATTTTTGTGAGTAACTCTCTTTGTAGATATTTCCACAAGGATATACCCAAGCAATCTACCAACAAGCAAGAATACCACCAGACACTTTTAGAACACAGAGATCTTTTACTTGTGTGCATTGTATTATAAGTTGTAAAATAAATTATCTCTAACATCATGACCTATACTTACATTTATTGGAGTCTCTACTGACATAATTTTTCATCAAACTATACACCTACTTACAAGAGCTCATCATATTTGGGATTATCATTTACATTTGGTACATACTTCAGTACCCCAACCTACTCCAATTCTTGGGTCGGGGGGGGGGGGACACACTTAATGACTATGTGACTATCACATGACTGCAGCAAAAGGGGTTATTAAATTTTATTTTTTCTCACATTTTCACATATAGAAGATGGATACCATAAAATGCAATTGGGAAAAAAATTATAGATTGAATAGAAAAAGGGTGTATTTTAAAGGGTGTCAAAAATTCACAGATAAGGATTTTAAAAAAAAGTCCTTGAATGCACGTGATCCCCCCCCCCCCCCCCCCCCCCAGCTCCAATTTGACGTCAAAACGATAATAAATGTTTTTTCTTTTATGCCTTATGTAGTCCATTGGTCACATGCACTTGGATTTATCGATTTAGATAGTGTGTAAATGCTCATCTTGGTGTAGGTTTACCAATTTAGGCAATGCCAATAAATTGTGTAGATCCATCAATTTAGGTAGCACTAGTGTATATTGTGCCAACAAATTATAGATCTGCTATTTTGAATAATATTAAGTGCCAAACCTGCAAGTTTAGGTAGCACAAGTGGAGATTCGCTAATTTAGAAAGCATGTCTCATTGGTGTAGATTTACCAATTTATGCAACATCAATCACAAAATCACGCTACAATGGCTTGCCACCACTGTCATTAATATGATTTTGTTACCAAAGTATAAAATGAAAGATATTTGGATTTGGACTTATATTTGGATTTGGAACCAGATTTGGTATATAATGATTTCCTATCGCGATAATGTTTATGGAATTGAGTTGAAATTTATGAAAATTGGTTATTGATGATTGTGACCAAGGATATCTTAATACATTAGAATATGACATATACTATTTCTAGTAGTATGGGGACACTAGAATATATAGTATGTGGATGATGATAGGCGTAAGTAATGTTATTTAAGTCTATGAATCTTTCTTCCATATATGATATTTCTAACATAGAATGATAACCATTATTTTTCACAATTATGAGAAACGGAGGACAATTGCTTTCTAATGGAGAGTTATATAATGGAAATGAAAAATCACCTATTTGTTTCATATGACAAGTGGCAAAAGCTAAGGCCTATGGAAAAGGATATCACATTTATGTACATTTTTTAGTTTCTCTTTATGAACTATGATCATTATTATGTCCAGTCGGCCAATTTGTACTCATTTGTGCATTCAAAAAATCTATAAATAAATAGGTACAAGAGGAAAATGATCACTCTCGCATGGGGGGAAGATTGCACCCAATGTCCATGTTATTCTTCTCTTCTCTTACCTCTCTGCTGACGGCTGGGTCAACAACACGACATAACTCAACAAAGACTTATTTTCTGAGAGATGGCACTTCCAGATTGTAAATACCAAGGCATTTAACCCCTCAAATTCTATTTTTGATTAACCTAAGGTAGCTTTATAATATAAGGTACCTAGGTCACTTTTGTAAAGAACTTTATCATAATCATAAGTTTTAAGCTGCCGTCGGCTGTGTGTGAGAGAGGAAGAGAGAGAGCGTGAGCTTCATCCTGGTGCTACTCCCCGGTCGCTCATCGCATGTAGATCCGACTTCACCATCGCGCTAGCCTTGGCAAGAGCTACACGACAATGCCAAGCATTCTTGGTGGAATAGAGCATACATGATCGCGCATCTACGAGCTACTCATAGCTGTAAGTATATCAAACGATGTCTGTTTACTGCCTGCAAGTAGTCGTTACAATCGTAGCGACATAAGCTACACATAGGTACTCATAGATTTTAGTTTCGGGCACTTTCATAATTTGGCTATGTCTTTACACGCACAGAAGGGTTTAGAGCTAGGGTTTTGAGTGTAGAGGCTTTGGGACAGGTGTATCCTAGTGAGGGGATGGTGTTCCTTAAGTTTTGTACGACTCTGATATGATTTGATGGGTTTCCTTCTATTGTGTGTATGTTGTTTGAGTGATGTAGTTGAGAGCAGTGAGATTCTAGATTGTGGTTTAGTTGGCTTCCAGAGTGTTGTATGTGTAGGATGGTCTCAGCCTGACAACCTAAAGAGATTTTCTCCATGTCGCTATCGTGTTAGTTGTGTCCTCGATTGACATTATATTGATCTAGGTTGTGTTGCATGCACTTTATGGGTGGTGTGATTCGCTCCCGCAACATTGACACCACTGCCGGGGATACAAGGACTTAGGTAGGTATTCCTACTAACACTCGTGTGATGATTGATTGCTTTAGTTTCAGCTAAAGAAAGCATTTTTCTTAAGTGGATCCGAAAGAGGTTATTCCAAGATCAAGTGGATAGCCAAGAAGCGTGTGTCTTGCCAAGGGTCTGTGACTAGGTAGATGTAGTTAAGATTTGTAGATTAGAGTAGTTGGTGGTGGTTGAGTGATTTGTGAGGTGATAAAAGCGATTTCTAGTCCGTGTGTGGCATTGAAGCGTTTTTCTACTCATAAATGCAAAACCACATATGATGTGTAGGAGTAGCTTTAGGTAAGTGATCTGATTTTGATCTAGAGCTATTCAACATTGATCTATTTGCTAAGTGCTTGTTTGCATTCATGATCTTTGAAAAGTCTATTTTGAAGGAAAAAATGCAATAAAAACAGTTCCCGTTGAAATTTTTGTGTGATTGATTGACGCTGAGCATATAAGAGGGCATGTGCAAGGGTTTTGTGTACAAAAACTGTAATTCTGTAAACATAGACATTATACACGTATAATGTCTCAAGGGGCAATTGGAGACCAAATTTGAAAAATCTGGCTGCACCAGTGTGTTTAAAAGGGGGGTTTTACCCTTAGTACACATTGAAACTAGAGTTTTGACCAACAACTCTGGACACCCAAAAGACAAAAAACGGAGTGTTTGAAACGGAAAAAAGAGAAACTTGTGATTCTGAGCACATTTTTGTATGAAAATTGGTAGAAATGCTTGAAAACCGGTGCTAGAGACTTGGGGACGCTTGTGGATGAAAACTATCTAAAAATTCATCGGCAGAAATCATATGTGTATGATGTCTAAAGGGTGATTCTGGTAGCCAAAAATGAAGTTTTGGCATAGTACCCTTTTTTTGCATGTAGTGTTGAGCACACCCACCAACTTTCATGTCGTTTGGATATATAGATTGAGAGCTAAGGAGATTTTACTCTTTTAGAGGATATCCTTTTGAAATTGATGATTTTGTGCAGTTTTGACATCCAAAATTTGTAGTGAGCACATATTCTTTTCTACACACTAAGGGGCATCTCTAGTAGAAACATAACTAATATTTGAGCAAAAAGACTTTATATGTGTATAATGTCTCAAGGCCAAATCTGAAGTCAAAAGTACCCTTGTAATAGATAGCATTTAGGAAGCATCTAGGCCAAATTTCATCAAAGTTGGATCAATTTTGGGCTTGCAAAGACCAAAAGATGCATCTAGGCAAGTGAATGCTTGTATTGACCATAACTTGCTCAAAAAGTGTCAAAATTCAATTTTGAAACTTGCTGTGAGTTGCGAGTATAGAGAGAAACCTCTGGAGTGAAACTCACTTCATTCTGACCAACTAGACATCATACGTGAATGATGTCTAAAGGGCACTTTTAGAGGCCAAAAATGAGATTTGAGCATACCAAGGTGTAAAGCACAACAAGACAAGCTCATATACCAAATTTTGTCAAAATCTGAGCACATAGACATCATACGGGTATGATGTCTCAAGGCCAGATTTGAAAGTCAAATTTCAATTTTGGCCACATAAGAGGGCTGGAAATGATGTTTTAAGCCTATTTGCAAAATTTCATGTCATTCTGAGCAAAATGATTTTATATGCGTATAATGTCTTAGGGTCCATATTTTGGCCAAATCAGACATTTGAGTATACCTCAGTGTCCTAGAGCATAAAAGAAGTCCCTAGCCAAAATTTCATTGAATTTGGAGCTCATTTAAGCTTGTAAAGGCAAAAAGACAGATCTAAACAGATTCATGTATGTATTGATCATAACTTACCCAAAAAACATCCAAATTGAATTCAGAAAGTAGCTGTAAGTTCCTCAAGTGGTGGACTACCTCTGGAGCAAGATTCATCTCATTTTAAGAAAAAAAACATCATACGTAGTCGAGAAATTTGTGGTCTTGCCAGGAAAGCACCGGGCTTATGGCTGTGAGAGTTTGTGAGAGAACTCAACAAAAACTATATGAAGGAGTTAAACCATAGATGCCATGAAGACTAGGGTTTGGAAAGAACTGCAATCAAAGAAGACTCACTCTTTCTCTCTTGCACTCACACACACAAAGAAAGAACACAAAAGAGAATGTCAAAACAATACGAAAATGAAAACATCAAGGCTATGGTCATATCGTATCATGGGTAATATGAAAGGGTTAATAGATGAGTTAATGGCATTCAATCTTGACTGACCAAATAGGCTACGAATTGTTCTTTGGAATTGTAGTTTTGTGCTTACCATAATATATATATTTTGTCTAGTGATTGGGATTAATTGTGTGTACAAATCCTCTTCGTTCATAGCAAGATAACTACGCTTACGTCAAAAGAAAAATTATAGTCTATGAGAGGTAGTATGATGGGATCCGGTGATAGAAGTATTTCATTAAGCCTTTCTGAGCCAAAGAGAAACACTATACGTTGTTAAAAGTGTATTTTTCGGCTAATCCATACGTTAATTCTAATAGATCGTACAGAGTGAAAGCGATAGAAATTATCATCATGTGGGTTATTCATCTAGGATAGTATGTGAGAAATGTAGATATGAGAGAAGTGAAGAGATGAGAAGTTTCCCTCCCAAGCCCTATTCTTGCCCGTAGGCAATAAGGATACTGCGGGGAGAGATGTACCTGTAGAAAAGAGAACTTAGAATTTGCAGAGAGGATGAATTACTAAGAATGAGAGAGATAGGTTTTGTTAAGGAGATGAGATTAGATACATATATATATATATATATATATATATATATATATGTTGGATTAGAGATGAAAAAGAAAACAACAAGACATCAAGAAAACATCAATGTAGAACACATCTTACTTGACAAACCCTTCAGCACCATTATTGATGGAGAGAGAAGAAGAGGGGAGCACTCCACTTTGATTGATACTCCAAGTACAACACCTTCTTTGATTAGAGTTGATCTTCCAAGGATAGCGTACAAGAATGGCTAGTCTTCCTCTAGGAGAAAGTGTACGCTTGGGCTTATGTTAATGGGGCTAAGTACAATTAGGCATTACTACTCACTCCCTCAAGAATTCCTCTCATCAATGGCTTGAATGCTTGAGTTTTTTTTCAAGGAAGAAGAGGTCCCCTTTTATAGGTGAAGGGAACCCCCAAGGGTTTACACAAGAAGAGAGGAGCCAGTGTGAACAGGAATTGGAAAAGCTGGAAATGAGCTATCCCTACATGATGTGGGCAGACTGGGGTCCAGTATTTTGATCATATCTCCTCAACCGTGGCTCCAAATAAAAACATAAAAATATGGGCAGAAAATTCAGCTCATTAGCTACGATTTTCATTTTAAAATCGTTTTGCAATTCAAATTGGAACCTTGTGTAAAAAATTCATCAAAATAGGGTCCATTTCTGGCAGCAAAAGTCTTCCTGTGGTTCCCTTAGCCTAGACTTTCATTTGATTCCAAAGGACACCTCATTCCATATGAAAGCATGACATTGCTCCTTGACAAAGTTTTGTAATCATGCTTGCAATAATGCATTAAAATAAGTGTATCTTTGAAATCATGCCACCTAGTGTCCCACTAGGATTTGATTCCCTCCTAGTAGCTATTTAAAAAGAAATATAAGAAAAGTATAAAAAATACATAGAATATATATATATTGGAGTTTACCCTAGATATAGGATCTAGCTAGGGTGTGAGATGATAATGAAATAGTAGAAATAAAGAATCAATGCTTTTTGCCCCAAGTTAAAGAGGCGGAGCTATTGATGCTTTTCCCATAGTATTTTCTGATGGTAAAGTAAGGATAGGTTACCCTTGAGAAAAATAATAGGCTGAGATAGAAGGCTTATTATTATACTTAAATATGCATATGTACATTATAGGAAAGATAATTATGTATCTAAAAAGTTACAAGATAGATCTTGTAGCATGCGTTCCCACTATGTACATGTCACAGCACGACAACGTGTATGATGTGTTTTTGGTGATTCTGAACATTTTGTGAATTATGACTATACATGGTGTATAATCATACCATTCTAAGCACAAATCTGCAAAAAAAACTTCATTCTGAGCAAAAAGACATCATATGTGTATGATGTGTTTTTTACCTTGTGGACTCCAAAATCTAAATTTGCGCATACCCTAGTGTTCTAAGGGACCTTAGAAGCCAATAGCCGAAATTTCATGAAATTTGGAGCATATTTGGGCTAGTAAGTGCGAAAGGACAGAAATTGGGTCAGAGTCATGCTTGAACTGATCATAACTTGCACAAAAGTGTTTCAAATTCAATTTTGAAAGTCGCTGAGAGTTGCTCGAGTGATAAAGATCCTCTAGAGTAAAAATCACTTGATTTGGCCACAGTAGACATCATACACGTTGTCAGGAGTTTTTTGGAGCAAGGGATTGCGCATATGTACATACCCATGCATGGTGCATCAAATAAAGTATTGCCCATTTTCCAGAGCCAGGTGGTTACGTGGGGCCCACATGTGTACAGGTAGGACACCATGTACATAGTGCATCGATTTTCATCGTTACTAGTACCATTGTGTTTTTCTACAATAAGGAGGAGTTGGTAGCGCGTAAAACTTCTCGAGGAAGCTATCCGCGGGCCGACGACGTGAGGTCAGCAGGTGCGTCAGATGGCATCTAGTGGCGTCAGGAGGGCGAACGAGGTCAATATTTGCACGCGGATGAGGACGGACACAACGTGGGTGTTTTCTTGTGAGAGTTATGCAGAAAGGTCATTATTAGGACCACTTTTTGGGGCCACTTCACGTGGTGGCGAGATGCATTATTGGAAAAAAGCTGAGTGCCAGGTGTGCGAATGATGCAAAAAGGTGACAACTATGCACTGCGAGGTCAGTTTTTGGCCTGTTCGGGGTCCGTTTGAGGTCATCTAAAAGGCCAAGGGTGCCCAACTAATAAAGCTAAGTGTGGAAACTGAAAAAACTGAGAGAAGACCAGAAAAAACGTGGAGAAGAGAGGAGGAACAGCCGCAGGTGTGTTTTTTGGGTTTTTGGAGCCTGTTTTGGCCGTAAACTGCTCATCCGATGTCGGATTTGAGCACTTTGACATTGTAGACTGGGGTTTTGGGCCGTTCCGGACGCGATGGAGCTGTCCATTTTGCCAAATTCCTCACTCTTTTTCTGCTGTTTTTCTGTGTAATCTTCTCCGGTGAGTGAAGCTTCTTCTCCAATTTGTGATTGTATCTGGTATCTTTTACCCATATTGTGTGAGCTGTTTGCCCCTTTGGTGTTGGCCCAAGCTCAATTGTATCTAAACATCAGAAATTCTCCTCTTTTGAGCTGAGTTTTTGGGTGTGTGTGTGTGTGTGCGTGTCTGTGTGGAGTGGGCAAGTGGATAGTCTCTCTCCTCTCACTCTAGAGGTGTGTTCCCTGTCTCGGCCAGGTGTGTTGTGTAAACCGAGTGGTGCCCCATAGTGTGTGTGTGTATCATTCCAAGAGTGTGTGTCGGGTTGTTATAGAGGCGCTGTGTGTGTTTTCATCCCGCTCACATTCTTTTGGCGCCCCCACGGAGGATCTTCTTCGAGTACCTTCTGCTTCGAGCTTCGAGCTTTGAGCTTCGGGATTACAGGTTGCAGGTTGCAGATTACAGGTTACAGGTTACAGGTTACAGGAACAGGAACAGGGACAGGGACAGGTACAGGTGATTCACACAGGTACAGGTAGCTGGAGTACAGTGATGTCACTTGCAGTTGTTGTGGGAATGCATCACTTGGCGCCTATTTGAGCGCATTGTCTGTTGGATTGTACGCTACTTGTGGAAACTGCCATTGTACGCATTTGTGGAGCCATACTTGGTTGTATTTGGCAGTCCCAACCATTTCTGAGACTTGGTCTGGAAGATAGTCATTTCTGAGACTTGACTATACGCGATTTGCATTAGCCTTCGTGTGAGGGTCGATAGCGTGAGGTTTTTATTGAGCTGGGGGATTCTCAAATGTGGAGATCCTTTCGGTGATACAGGTAGCTGGAGCACCCTTTTCGTGACCTCGCCATAGGCTATGTACTAGTGAGTCCTACTTGATGCTCGGGTTCTATTGTTGACAGTTTATGCATACATAGACAGTCTATATTTTGGGTTCCTACTGCTCTACTTCTGGGGAAACTCTGTCGAAATTTTCCCAAGTTATGATGGCTGGTTTTTTGGTATTTTGAGCCATTTATGCTGTTATGCTGCTGAAATTTTGGCAAAATCAGAGGTTGAGTCAGGTGTGCCTTCTTGGGAGCTTCATGGTTGGCTTTAATGGATGATCAAAATGGCCCTCAGTTCACTCCTTTTCATTTAACGCAAAGAATTCAGATTAATGTTCATGTGTCCAGGAAGATCTTTTTCCAGCAGCGCATAGTCTTTATGTTTGGGCCAAGAAGATTGAGAGAGATCCTGGAATGTCCTTTGCCTGTTGTAATTCCGATGATCAACTATGAAAACTCATTTGATGTGCATGTGTTTGTTCTCATCTAAAGCTGAGCTCCATTGAAGTTTCTGGGGATTGGGTAGTGAAAAGTCTTGGGTTCTTGCACGTGTGTTCGAAGGGGTTCTCAAAGCATTGTAACTTGGGTAGCCATGGCTTTCTCTTATCCCGAGTTTCATGGAAGAAGTGATGAAGATGTGGAAGAATTTTTGGAAAAGATGGAGGTTGCCTGCATTAGCAACCAGATTCATGACCCTACGCAAATGTTACGCCTTCTCCAAATTTGTTTGAAGAGTGATGCACGAGCTTGGTCCAAAGCATTTGAAGAGGAGTTGCGTATGGCTGATCCACCTATAAGATTGAGTTGGGACAATCTAAGGCATGGATTGGAAGTGGAGTTTGTGAAGATAGAAGACCCTGACAAAGTGTGGCAAGAAGTACAAGGTTTGGTGCAGAAGGAAGGTGAGCCAGTAGATGCGTACATACGTAAGTTTTCATTGGCATGGGAGCGAATGTGCAAGGCTTTAGCACCACAGGTACCCCCGCCTGACATGATGAAGAAGGACAGGTTCTTGGCTGGTCTTTGGGAGAATATACGTTGGAGAGTGGAGCTAAAGAAGCCTAGGACATATGAAGATGCACTAGAGGTAGCAAGGAACAAAGAGTGGAAGCTGAGGAAAATGAGCCAGTTAGGGGTGGAGTCTTTGCCAATGAGGTCTGAATTTCAGCCTATAGAGTCTTTACAAGGGCGCATGTCAGGGGTTCATCATGAACCAGTGGTTCCTGTTACTACTCAGGTTATGCCAGCAGTGGTCACTACAGCAGTGCAAGATGATGGCCTAAGGCAAGACATGAGGCAAGTGGTTGATCTGATGAAGAATCTCAGCCTAAACATGCTAGGTCAAGTGGCAAATAATCGAGGTCGAGGGCGGTTTGCAAATCAGCCAGGAGGTGAAGAAAGACCTAGGAATGGTGCTGGACAAAGTAATAGTAGGTTTTGGAGGCAGACTCCCACATGTTATAATTGTGGAGAGTTGGGTCACATCAGCCCACAATGTGATAAGCCACCAAGGATGGGGGGAGACATGTATCCATTGCCAAGACAGGTGCTAACTAGGTCAAATGATTATGGCATCGAAATTAAGGGAGACGAAGGAACCAGTGGACTGACCCAGGAGGAAAAAGGGAAGACAAAAGTGCTAAGTGTAGTCACCTTGGAGAAGGCATCAAAGCTAGAGGATACATTAGTGATGCCTATTGGGAAGAGGACCACAGAGGAAAAGGAAGGAAGAAGTGCCCCAGGTCCTAGTAAGAAGAAAGGAAAGAGCCATGAAGGCGAGGATGTCAAGGCCAAGAGGAAAAGGAGAGCTCGTCGAAAGTTTCATGTTTCAGATTTTCCACTAGGGGATGGGCAATTAAGCTATGACTTGAAGGAGGATCTGACGAGCAGGAAGGCAGATGTTACTTTTGGGCAGCTTATAGAGATGGTGCCTAAGCTAAAGCGACAGTGGAAGAGGATGGTTAACCCAATGGAGAAAGAGCCAGAGAGAGGTTCAGTGAAGGTGTTGGCAATGGACGAGCTACCAGACATTTGTCCAATAGTAGATGTGTGGCATAAAAGGAAAAATGTGGGACAAGGTTATGTGGATGGCGGAGCCCAAATATGCGTCATAACACACTCATGCGTTGAGAAGATGGGTCTCACAGTGGCTGGGGTGTCAGGTTTTCGGATCAGATTGGCAAACCATCAAAAAGTAAAATGCTTGGGTGTTGTAAAGAGCTTAGAAGTGGAGGCATATGATGCAAAGGCAGTGGTTGATTTTCATGTGATGCCAGCAGGGTTGGGAGCATATCCTATAATACTGGGCAGACCATGGTTACGTGCAGTGGGAGCTGTTCAAGATTGGCGACATGGTACGATTAGCCTCTATGGAAAGACAGGTACCAAGAAGCTTTATAATATGGACACAAGGAAACGACTAGAGGAGCTTTATGAAGATGAGGATGAGTCTAGTGATGAAGACTCTTCCACGGTGACAGATGAGGATAGTGATAGCACTACCAGCAGTGACGAGGATGCTGATGTTGCATTTATTTTGATGGATAAAGAAATCCAGGAGTGTGGTTTAGTCGCATTTGCGAATGAAGTTGAAGATGAAAGTGAAGGGCCTTATGAAGTGATTGAAGGGCTGATGCAAACCAAGGTTGAGTTGTCAAAGAAGCAGGAATTAATGACGCAAATGATTAGTGGAGACCTCTCAACTATGGAGAAGGATATATTTTTGCATATGCTGGCTAGTTTTCCTGATTTGTTCATTACTTCATATGAAGAGATCAGAGGGTTCAAGGGTGAAGAGATGCATATAGAGCTGAAAGAAGGTGCTAAGCCAGTGCGGCAAAGGCTAAGAAGGATGGGTCAAGAGCAAATGGAAGCCTTGCGGGTAGAGGTGGACAAGTTATTGAAGGCAGGGTTCATAGTTCCAGTGGAGACCACAGAATGGGTGAGTCCAGTTGTAGTCAGTCCAAAGAAGGATGGGAAGTGGAGAATTTGTGTGGATTTTAAACCCTTAAACGCAGCCACTAAGAAGAACCCATATCCTCTTCCATTCATCGATCAGATCTTGGATTCAGTGGCAGGTTATGAGAGGTACAGTGTGTGTGATGGTTTTTCAGGCTATTTTCAATTGAAGATTGCTCTTAAAGACCGCACAAAGACAACTTTTATTACGCCATGGGGCTGCTATTGCTACACAGTATTGCCATTTGGGTTGTCAAATGGACCATCTTTCTATCAAGAAAGAGCAAATTGGGTGTTGGAACCATTCATTGGTAGTTGTGTTAAGGCTTTTATGGACGACTTCTGTGTCTATAGCAGTAGGGCTGAGCATCATGAGAAGTTGCAGATGGTATTGGCTCGATATGATGAATGTGGAGGACAACTAAATCCAAAGAAATGTCATCTAGCACAGCCAAGGGTGAAGTTATTGGGCCATATGGTGTCAGAAAATGGCATTGAGGCTGATCCAGATAAGGTGAAGTCTATTATTCTTCTTCCATCACCTATGAGTACGAAGCAATTGGCAACCTTTATACACAAAGTGAAGTACATGGCACGGTTTATTCCATTGTCTTCGCAGCTTCTTTATCCATTACAGCAAGTGGCAAAGCATGATCCATTGCAATGGGATGACAAGTGTGAAGAAGTGTTTCAAGAGGTGAAAGAGGTGTTAGGGGGGTTGTCAGCCATGCAGGCTCCTGATTGGGAGAAAGTTTTTTATGTAAATCCATCAGTAGGGGATGATGCCATTGGAGCCATGCTATTGCAAAAGGGGAAAGGAAGCCATTATATGAGGCCAGTGTATTGTGCAAGCCGAGTGAAGTTGGTAGCGGAGAGAAAGTTATCGGAAGTAGAGCTAGTGATGGCCAGTGTAATATTTGCTTGTCGACGATTTCGTCATTACTTGCTACCACGGCCTTTTGTTTTCTTGACGAGTTATGCCTTTTTGCCACAGTTAATTAATGGTATTAACATGTCAAATGTGGTGAAGAAATGGGTAATTGAGCTGCAAGAGTTTGAGTTCTCTTTTCTAGTGGAAGATAGTACAAGGGCTACCCTAGCTGATTTGTTGACCTACAAGGAGAATCCCCTTATTGTTAAGGAAGAGGTGGTGAGAAAGGTAGTTGAAGAAGTGCCACAGATCAGCAATGCACATGTGTTGTTCTTTGATGGTTCATACAGAAAGAGCCATGATGCAGCTTCAGGGGGTATAGCACTTTATGATCCAGAGGGGAAGCTAGTATGCAAGAGAGGGTTCAAATTGGATGCGCATAGTAACAATGAGGCTGAATATGCTACATTGGAAGCCGGATTACACATTTGTTTGAAGCATGGGGTTCGAAGGTTGAGCATAAAAGGTGATGCCTTGTTAGTGGTGAAGCAAGTGTTGGGTGTGTGGAAGAGCAAGAACACCTCATTGAAGGAAATGTGCTTCAGAATTAAAGGCCTGTTAAAAAAGTTTGAAGCATGGAGTATCAGACACATTGAATGTGCTCTAAATGGAGAGGCACATGAAGCAGCTCAAGGCATGATTGGGGAGCTATTTGTGTTGAGGACCACTTTACCTCTTTATCATGGCCGGGAAAGTTTGGCTCAAGAAGAGGAGTTTTTGCTAACAGGAATCATTCCAAAGGAGATTCAGAAGTCTAAGAAGTATGGCTTTGTGCGTAGAGCATACAAGTACAAATTGATTGGTGATGTCTTATACATGAAAGGGGCTGATCTCGTGTTGAGACGTGTACCTTGGCGGGAGGAGCTTTACAGAGTGTTGGAAGAGAATCATGAAGGCGCATGTGGTGGCCATTTTGCTCTAAAGATCACCTTGCATAAGATTTTGCAAGAGGGGTATGTATGGCCTAGTTTGCACAAGGATGTTCACCATTGGTGTAGGTCTTGCAATAGGTGTCAAGCATTTGGGAAGAGAGTGTTGAAGCCAGAGCTACGAAAAACCATTATGGCGTTTGATGTGTTTGAAAAGTGGGGAATTGATGCAATAGGCCCGTTACCTATCACAAGCAGGGGCAAAAGCTATATTTTGACGGCAGTGGACTATCTCTCTAGATGGGCAGAGGCTATAGCAGTAAAACAGATCACTGCAAAGGATGTGGAAAAATTTGTGTATGATGAAATATGTTGCAAGTTTGGGGTGCCACTGGAGTTACTTTCAGATAAGGGGCCTGGCTTTAGAGCTAAACTGCTAGATTTTTTATGTGCAAAGATGAAGATTAGGCACCAGCATACCACTCCTTATTACCCGCAGTGTAATGGCTTGAATGAAAGATTCAATGGTGAGTTGGTACAGATTCTTTCGAAAGTGACAGAGCACCAAGGAAAGAATTGGGATTTGGAATTGCCTAGTGCATTATGGGCTTACCGTACTTCGGTGAAGACAGGTACAGGGTTTACTCCATTTCATTTGGTGTATGGAAAGGAAGCACTATTGCCTGTGGAGGTAGAGTTGCCTGCGGTCAAGATGTTAGAGAAGTTGCTTGGGCCGCCTAGTGATGCATTCAAAGAGAGGCTCTTGCAGTTACAAGAGGTCCAGTTGGATAGGATGAGCGCATTGGAGCATTATGGGCAGATGCAGGATAAGGCTTTGACAAAGATAAATGAAAAGGTCAAAAGTAAGGGTATCAAGAAACATGACTTGGTTTTGCGCTACAACAGTAAGCTGGACAACACCTTCCAAAAGAAGTTTCAAATTAAGTGGGAAGGCCCTTTCAAGATAGTAGAGTGTTTTCCAAATGGCACATATCAGCTGGCTAACCTGGATGGTGTTCTACATAAGTCAAGGGTAAATGGATTGCGTCTTAAATTGTATCATGCTAGATTGATGATGGTGGAGCAAGATGAACTGTCTGTGGAGCAAGCAATGTTGGTGAAGGATGAGGAGACATGTGATGCGGCGAGTCTCATATCGCTCTTTGCTGCTGCTGATCATGAATGATCTAGCAGGCTAGGGGATGGGCAAATTATGTCAGGAGTTTTTTGGAGCAAGGGATTGCGCATATGTACATACCCATGCATGGTGCATCAAATAAAGTATTGCCCATTTTCCAGAGCCAGGTGGTTACGTGGGGCCCACATGTGTACAGGTAGGACACCATGTACATAGTGCATCGATTTTCATCGTTACTAGTACCATTGTGTTTTTCTACAATAAGGAGGAGTTGGTAGCGCGTAAAACTTCTCGAGGAAGCTATCCGCGGGCCGACGACGTGAGGTCAGCAGGTGCGTCAGATGGCATCTAGTGGCGTCAGGAGGGCGAACGAGGTCAATATTTGCACGCGGATGAGGACGGACACAACGTGGGTGTTTTCTTGTGAGAGTTATGCAGAAAGGTCATTATTAGGACCACTTTTTGGGGCCACTTCACGTGGTGGCGAGATGCATTATTGGAAAAAAGCTGAGTGCCAGGTGTGCGAATGATGCAAAAAGGTGACAACTATGCACTGCGAGGTCAGTTTTTGGCCTGTTCGGGGTCCGTTTGAGGTCATCTAAAAGGCCAAGGGTGCCCAACTAATAAAGCTAAGTGTGGAAACTAAAAAAACTGAGAGAAGACCAGAAAAAACGTGGAGAAGAGAGGAGGAACAGCCGCAGGTGTGTTTTTTGGGTTTTTGGAGCCTGTTTTGGCCGTAAACTGCTCATCCGATGTCGGATTTGAGCACTTTGACATTGTAGACTGGGGTTTTGGGCCGTTCCGGACGCGATGGCGCTGTCCATTTTGCCAAATTCCTCACTCTTTTTCTGCTGTTTTTCTGTGTAATCTTCTCCGGTGAGTGAAGCTTCTTCTCCAATTTGTGATTGTATCTGGTATCTTTTACCCATATTGTGTGAGCTGTTTGCCCCTTTGGTGTTGGCCCAAGCTCAATTGTATCTAAACATCAGAAATTCTCCTCTTTTGAGCTGAGTTTTTTGGGTGTGTGTGTGTGTGTGTGCGTGTCTGTGTGGAGTGGGCAAGTGGATAGTCTCTCTCCTCTCACTCCAGAGGTGTGTTCCTTGTCTCGGCCAGGTGTGTTGTGTAAACCGAGTGGTGCCCCATAGTGTGTGTGTGTATCATTCCAAGAGTGTGTGTCGGGTCGTTACAGAGGCGCTGTGTGTGTTTTCATCCCGCTCACAACGTATGATGTCTCTAGCCCTAATTTGGAGGTGAAAACTCACATTGAGCTTCTAGAAGTGTTAAACACTATAAAGTAAGTATAGTGACCAAGTTTCAATAAATTTGGGTCACATTTGGTCAAGATACAAGCAAAAATCCTTGATCCTGAAACTGTTTTGAGTGTTGTTTCAAGTGCAGGTCACCAAAACTTCTCTAATTTTTGATAGACAACTCCAAATTGAGTCAGGTATAGCCAGAAGAGAAGCTTGCAGGCATTAGGACACACCTAAAAGTTTTGATTTTAGAGCTGAATTATCCCAGGTTTCCTAAATCCAAACTTTTAGGGTACCCATAACTAGTTTCCAGAGACCAAAAGAGTCACAAATTCCTGACTTTTGAGAGACTTAATCAAGGGCAAAAAGGGATAATTTGCACTAAGCCAAGGTAGGATTATTAAGGACTATCGTGAGAGTATGGAGTGGGCCTGACATTAAGAAAGCTAAGATCATCACGATGGAAAGTCAATCTACCAATCCTTTTGTAGATATGACCGTAGGTATGGCAAGCCAAGATAAAAGTGTTGAAATGCCAATCTATCTACATTTTAACACAAACCCACACAATGCACTAGAAAGAGGTGAATTTTTGGTCAATGAAGGACCACAGATACCTCCACCAAACATGAGAATTCCTATGAGAATTCCAAAGAGGGAGCCACCTAGATTCCCTTCTAGAGCGATAACAAGAGATGCAATGATTACAGAGATGCAGACATGCCTCCTCAAGTGAATTTTCCTAATGGACAATGGTTGTACCTATTGGGGTTGTAAATCCCAATGTGCCACGCCTGAGTGTTGGGCGACATGAGACTAACTGGGAACTAACACTGGCCATCCACTCTACATAAAAGAATAAGGACTCATAACCCTAACACAATTGTGTTTAGAGTCCACCCAAACCTGTGTCTCATCTTGCTCCTCTCTTCTCCATTATTGCACACACGCAAACATGCTCTCGCACGTGCACTTCAACTGGTATCAGAGCTCAGGGATTGGGAGCACCATTGGAGCTCAGCGAGGAAGTAGGCGGAGAAGAAGTAAAAATTGTAGAATATTTTTGCAGGTCTGTTTTGATCTATCAAAACATCTTCATTCAAGTCGATTCCCATGGACCCTGAACGATTTTTTGTCCTCTTTGACTTTGCAGAAGAAAGCTTTCTCAAAATTTTCATCAATTTTGAGATACGTCACTCAGACTGCCTGTAGGTCGTGAAGTACAAGCTGCATATTTTTACAGATCTGTTTTGACGTGTAAAAAGAGCTTATTTCATGTCCATTTTTGACATTCCAATAGTTTTTGCATGAACTACAACTTTGCAGAAGGAAATTTCTACAAATTTTGCTCGGTTTGAGAGATATTCAGTTCAGACAGTAGGGTGGTCTACCTTCGTCGGTTCTTCTGCATACAGGTTTTTGTTGTAGACTCTTTCTGCAATCTTTGTCACATGCATATTTGATATAAGATCTTGAGACTCTTTCTGTTTTTGTTATAGACTCTTTCTGCAATCTTTGTCACATGCATATTTGATATAAGATCTTGAGACTCTTTCTGTTTTTGTTGTAGACTCTTTCTACAATCTTTGTCACATGCATATTTGATATAAGATCTTGAGGGTCTGTTAAATCAGACAAACCGTCGCAGCGATTACAGAAAAGTGTTTCTGTGGTTGATGTAAGATCTTATGCGGTTTATGTATTGTGATGGAAATATACAAAGCCTATTGTTGAGGGTCGTGGTAAGGTTTTATTGAGCTAGGTGATTCTCAAATGTGGAGATCCTTTCGGTGATACAGGTTTTAGAGTGAGCCCCGACATCCCCATAGTTTTGGCATGGACATGGATGTATGTCTATGTGGTTAGTGAAGTATTGGTGTGCATATGTTGACCCGCCATTATTGGCATTGCTGCCATCTTTATGCGTATGCATTTGACAATGTTTAGTTGGTAAGAGACAATCTTCTAGAGTTGGAGACACTGATAGTGACAATTCTTTGAGATTCTACCTTGCCAGTTTAGCCACTTTGATCAGCGTTTCAGTCATCGTACACATTTGTTTTGGGTTCAGAATTCAGTTTTGCAGGAGAGACTCTGGCAAAATTTTTCAAGTTTTCTATCATCTTCTTTAGTGTCGCGTATCTATCACTTTTGTTCCTTGTCGAGTGATGGCTTCATCATCGGAGACCTCTTTGTTCAACATTGAGAAGCTAGATGGCACTAACTTTCTATTTTGGAAGGAACAAATTTACAATGTCTTAGTACAGAAGAAGCAGATCCGACCAATAAAGATGAAGGGGACAAAGCCTGAGCATATGGATGAGTATGAGTGGCAGGAGTTGGATGAGCTTGCCAGGTCCACCATCATGCTGACTTTGTCAAAGATTGTGTACTTCAATGTGAACATGGAAAAGACTAGCTATGAGATGTGGAAGAAGTTATGTGACCTGTATGAGAAGCAAAGTGCAGCATCACAGGTTTATTGGTTGAAAAAGTTAGTTGATTTGAAGATGGATGAGGGCACACCCATGTGAAACCATATCAACAAGTTCAACACAATTTTTAGTCAGCTTTCTGTGCAGGGAGTCAATTTTGACAATTCGGTCAAAGCAATGTTCTTGCTAGTTACGTTGCTAGAAATTTGGGATACTTTTTGCACAGCCATAAGTAACCCAACACCTCCTGATGGTTTAACATGTGCTGATGTTGAGGGTAGTTTTCTTACTGAAGAGGTTAGTAGGAAGAATCTTGATGCTTCTCATGGTACTAACAATGCTCTCATTGTTCGTTGTCGATCACAAGAAAAGGGCAAGAAGAATCAAAGAGGAAAATCTCGTAGCAAATCACGTGGCTGAAAAGGCATTGAGTGCTATCATTTTCACAAAAAGGGTCATATGAAGAAAGACTTTCAAAGGTGGAAACAAGAGAAAGGTAAAGACAAGAAGTCAAAATAAGGCAAGACAAAGGAAAGTGGTAAAAGATTGAAGAGATCAACAATGTTTTCTTGAAGATTCTGATGGAGAAATTTATCTCACATCTGCCATGGATTCAACATTTTTGGTTGCCACTGATGACTATGCTTTACAGGATTGGGTTCTTGACTCAGGTGCATCTTTTCATGTGACTCCTCATAGAGAGTGGTTCAGTACATATGATGCAGCCCGTAAAGATCGTGCTCATCTTGGCAGTGATTTTTATTACGACATAGTTGGTGTGGGTGATGTGCACTTGAAATTTCAGAATGGTTCTTCATTTATGCTCAAGAATGTGAGACATGTGCTGAACCTTACCAAAATCTTGATTAGTACAGGACAATTGGATGACGCAGGATATTACTGTACATTTGGTGATAGTTCATGAAAGATTACCAAAGGTTCTTTAGTGGTAGCACATGGTTCGAAGTCTGGGACTTCGTACGTGCTATATGTATCCAATGTTTAAAACCATCTAATTTTTGTAACCGAGCAGCCAAGTGTTTCTTTGTGGCATCATCAATTAGGACATATGTCTCAAAAGGGAATGAAACTCTTGTCTCATTTTGATTATGTTCCCGGATTCAATTTCTCAGACTTTTCATTTTGTGAGCATTTTCTTTATGGTAAACAAAACACAGTCACCACACAAAAGGGGAAGCACTCAGAAAAGTGAGCCATTAGAGTGCAGGAGACTTGGACAAGAGAAGGTCCACTTCAAGATATGTTTTTGAATTCACTGGAGGTGCAGTTTCATGGTGATCTTGTTTGCAAGATTGTGTTACCTTGTCTACTACAGAGGCTGAATATGTTGCAGCTTCAGAAGCTTGCAAGGAAGCTATATGGCTTGGCCGACTAGTGGGAGACTTGGGAATCAATGTTGAGATGCCTGTGTTACATTGTGATAGCCAAAGTGCTATACAATTGGCAAAGAATCTGGTGTTTCATGCAAAGACAAAGCATGTGGATGTGAAGTATCACTTCATTTGTGAGGTGCTTGAGGACAAGCAATTGTAGCTTGCCAAGATTCACACCACTAAGAATCCTACTGATCTTCTAACAAAGGGATTACCTTTAGATCGGTTTGCACATTTCCGGGAACTCATGGGCATTGGGTAGATAATCATGGTCATTGGCTACATGTATTGTATGTATATATACATTGTCACCCCAGCTTAAAGGCACATTATCCTTTAAGTGGGAGGTTGTTGGGGTGGTAAATTCCATTGTGCCCCGCCTAAGTGTTGGGCAGTTGGAGACTAACCAAGAACTAACACTGACCATTCATTCTACATAAAAGAATAAGGACTCATAACCCTAAAACAATTGTGTTTGGAGTCCACCCAAACCTGTGTCTCCTCTCTTCTCCATTGCTGCACACACACGCACGTGCACTTTAGTACCCAGATGCAACCATAGAACATGACTTTTATAGAGGTGGAATTACGCCACAATAGGACCATATATACCATCACTACCCCCTATAACTTACTCCTATCCAAATCAGAGCAGAACCTTGAGAAGATATGATACTGAGAGTCAGAGTGACACATCTTCTCAAAGGAGTGATTCACCAAGAATCCAACCCACATTAAAGCCAGAGGTATCTAGTGAGAAAATGAATCTTATAGAAGGATTAGCTTAGAGACTTGCTCCTTTAATCAAATATGACCATCAAGAACCTCTATGGTGCAAAATTGAGAGAAAATGGACAAATCATACGAGAGAAGAGTGTTACTATGGCATGGATTATGCTATGGAGAGGTATGTTCAACCTATTCTAGTAGTACCTCCTCCACCTAGATACGCTATGGGGAATGCGCCAGGACTAGCAGGAGTTGCAAGACCACAGCTTGTCTTCGGACAACAATCTCCATTGCCAGATGCTAGAATGTCTATAGACGTGAGATATATGCAAATTATGGAGGCATATAATAAACAAGCGCTAGTACCAGCCACAATGTATTATAACAACCAATGTGGGTACTTTCCTTTGAAGCGACAAAAGATGAGAGAAACAACTGGAGTGATGAGGCCGGTACAACCTCCATCTCTTGCGTTTCGACTTGAAGAAGGAAGAGATGAGATGGATGAAAGGACATTGTGGCTCATTGCTAATAGAGGTTTAGCTATGTCAAAGCATGTTTATAGCCAAGAGGAATTGCGAGAAGAATCTCCTCAGCCAAAGGCAGATTGTCACAAAAGTCGTGACAACCACTTGGTCAAACAATGCCCTCAAATGGAGATCACCCAAGTGAATGCCTATTGTCTTGATTGTGGTGTCATTCACTTGATTCCTCGACTGTCCAAAAAATTCAAACTAGAGTCAGACAGATCATAACAAATGTCTCAAGAATTGTTCAGCTACCCAATATCTCGAAAAATGACAATGTCATACTAGTTCAAGTAGTTACAAGAGTGCAAGCTAAAAAAGAATCTAAGAACCAAGAGATAGAGAAAATGGAAATTGACACGAGTCCAGAGACGAGTGATCCAAAGACCGACTCACTTAGTCAAAAAACCAAGAGCAAACGGAATAGCTAGAAATCTAGAAAGGCTAGGATGAAAGCACGTAGGGAACAAGAGCAGAAATCCATAGTTGAGAAGCTTACCAAAGCTGAAGAAAAGATAAGGCAACATGAGGAAATGGTTGCACCTTCTTGTACATAGATGTCTCAACCTCCAGAAGAACCATCCACATATGAGAAATCAAAAAGTGCTAGCTCAGGAGGATCAATGTTGGTCGAGAAGGTTAGTGAGCCATTAGAGGCCCTCCTAAAAGCCTATGAAACACAGCTCACAAACAACCAAACTCAAGAATAGAGGTGGATGAAATATCCATATGCAAAACTAGAAAAGGACAGGCTTGAAATGTGCAAGAAATTTACTTAAAAAGACCAAGCTTTACTAGAACCACAAGTTGGAAAACTTGAGGGTGTGATCCATGTCCCACCTACACCAGAAATCCCACCAAACCAGGAACGAAAAGAGCCAAATTCTAGTCACGAGCACGAACAAAAGCTCGAGAACCCAACATTAGAACCAAGGATAGTGTTGAATACCACGGGTAACTCTTTTGAGGGATTTCACATAGCTATACCTGAGAGTTGTAAAGAAATAGATGGTCTTGACAAATTGTGGAAACAAGTCAAAGAGTCCAATGAAGCAAGTGAGCTAAGTAGACAAGTAAACCAAATAGGTGATGGAAGAGGAGTGTATCTTCCACCAATAAAGGAATTTGAGGCTGGATTTCAAATGAATCTAGAAGTGGAATCATATTGGGGAGACAAAGGATATATACAGTCTATGGACAGCCAACCCCATTCGCTAAGAACACTAACATCCTATATGGGAGAGTACGAGGCCAAGTCAGTGTTATTTCGGTCCCATCACAGAGACTGTCTCCCAACAAGGTCATCAATTTGAAAGGGCTGATATAAATATTATCAACATCAGTCACTTGTACGATAACGTTAGCCAAGTTGCTCAGAATATGACCAAACATGTGGGCTACTATGGGAAAATTCCTAGAGAAATTTGGTGCTAAAAAACCAATGACTCAAATCGAGGAAGGGATTAAAGAGCTAGAAATACCTCAGCTAAAGACTTGGCCAGTGCCACTAAACAAGGTAGGCAAGTACTATGAGGGAAAAGATGGGAACACCACTTTTCCTGTGGAATTCCAAGGTGTAAAAACCATGGCAATCCTTGACAGTGGAGCCAGTGTTTCCATTGCAACAAAAGAGGTCTGGAAAACATGGGGAAAACCAGCAGTGAGGGCTACAAGGATGAAACTCCAACTTGCATATGGACACATGGAAAGGCCCATAGGACTGCTAGAAAAAGCAGTTGCTACTTCTTGTGGAATTGAATATGAGCAAACCTTTGCTATTGTTCACTTTGGCAAGAAGAACAACTATGATATCATTCTAAAAAGACTATTCATGAGACAACTGAAAATGGTCCTAGACTGGAGTTATGACCATATCTACTTGAGAGATATGGAAACCACGACAAGGATAAACTTCAAGGACCATAGTTAAAAGGATGTGATGAGAATACCTATGGAGGAGTTTGATTCCGCTACTTGTTAGGAGCAAGCTAACTCGGAGAACAATTTTTTGGAGCTTTTATTGTAAAAACACTTATTATTTTGATGAATCGGGAATGTTGTAACTCTTACTTTCCAGATGAACAGTGTAATTAAGGAACCGAGGCTACAAGCTTCCAGATTGTATCAACCTATCTTTAGTTAGAGCTCCCAGATTATTAGTTTTGACCACATAGTCGTTAGAATCATAGCGACATAAGCTACACATAGGTACTCATAGATTTCAGTTTCGAGCACGTTCAGAATTTGGCTCTATCTTTATACGTGAAAATGGGTTTAGAGCTAGGGGTTTGAGTGTAGAGGCTTTGGGACAAGTGTATCTAAGTGAGGGGATGGTGTTACTTATGTTTCGTACGATTCTGGTATGATTTGATGGGTTTCCTTCCGTTGTGTGTATGTTGTTTGAGTGATGTAGTTGAGAGCAGTGAGATTCTAGATTGTGGTTTAGTTGGCCTTCTAGAGTGTTGTATGTGTAGGATAGTCTCAACCTCACAAGCTAAAGAGATTTCTTCTGTGTGCCTATTGTGTCATCTGTGTCATCGATTGACATTATGTTGATCTAGGTTGTGCTGCATGCACTTTATGGGTGGTGTGGTTCGCTCCCACAACACTCTCCTCTATTGCCGTTTTGTTGTAGCACTCTACTTTAGGAGGTGCCCTTACACGTGCTCTCCTACTCTCTCTCAGTATTTGTCTCTCTGAAACCATGTGTAGCATCAATTATGTGGTTGTGGAATTCGCATGTATGCAAATTTGTTGCCTATGGGATGTAGCATGTTATTTTTGGATATTTTGCAAGCATCCCTTGCCTTTTGGCTGCAACAAAAAATATTCCACACTATAAGACAATCAAAAGCTAGAACCTTTAACCCTTTCTTGGTCACACTCAGTCTAAAAGGTTAGCTCAAAAACATAACAATAATTTTTGTTGTACTCAATGAGATTGAAACACATGAAGATCAATTGTCTCCTTCTCAAGAAACCTTTTGATGAAATAAAAGTGAAGATTTTTCTTTAGGATTATCTCCTTCTATTGTGAAAGACCACACAATAGACAATAGAGTTGATTATCTCCTTCATACTTACCTCTTTCTAGAGTGGAAGGCCACACAATAGAGTTGATTCCAAGTAGTGCACCACCTTGTCAAGCACCATGTTGTCAAAATCAAATTGAACAAAGAGAAATTCAACATCAAATTGAGATATTAAGCCAATTATTTCATCTTTTTGTGCACAAATTTTGTTAGTCAAAAAGAAAAATGATACTTATAGTTTATGCATTGATTATAGAGCACTAATAAAATGGTATGCATATTTCATGCATTGATTATAGAGAACTGAATAAAATCATAAAAGGATTATTTTTCTATTTTTCATGTTGATGACTTATTGGAGACGTTAAGATGTGCATTCACTTTGAGTAAGATGGATCTAGCTTAAATCTGGATATCATCAAGTATACATGATGAAAAATGACGTTCATAAAACTACATTTCAAACAAAATTTGGTCATTAGGAATTCTTTGTAAGCCTTTTGGTTAATGCACCTACTACATTCCTCACATGATGATACTCATCCTTTTGAAGCATCAAGATTATCTTTTGGTTTTCTTTGATGACATTTTGGTTTTTAGTAAGATGAAAAATACCATTATTCATATTTGGATTTGGTTTTAAAAATGTTACATAAAAACTAACTTTTTTTGAATCCTGAGAAAAACTCATTCTTCAAAGATAAGATTAAATATTTAGGTCACATTATCTCTAGTGAAGGAATTTGTGCAGATCCTAAGACGACTCAATGCATCAAGGAATGACTTAGACCTCAATCTATTCATGGAATCTATTCTCTTCTTGATTTGTGTAGTTATCATAAAAAAAATCAGTTGGTTTTTTTTATACTTGGCTTTACTCCTCAAGCTTTTTGAAAAAGAACACATCTTTCACTTGGAATGAGCAACATCAAAAATATTTTGACACACACACATGCCCCTACTTTATAAATCTCTGATTTCAAAAGACCCTTCTTTTTTTGTTATGCTAGTGGGTGTGGTGTTGGTGCTATATTAATGCAAGATAATCATCCCATTGCATATGAAATTAGAAAGTTGAAATTCAATGAGATCAATTATAGAACTTATGACAAATAATTGCTAGCTTTTTTGCATTGTTTGAAATGGAGGGGACATTATTTAATGGGATATTAATTTGATTGAATTTGATCTATAAAACATTCATCATTGACTTTCATAATCAACTATCTATGATCGTCATATAAAGTGGGCATCATTTATTCAAAGTTTCATCCATTCATTCAATATCAACTAGGGCATGAAAATAAGGTATATGGACTAAGTCGCATGCCGTCTATTAATAACATTTCTATTGTGTCTAGTGAAATGTTTTTCAAAATGATTGATACTTATGCTTATGACTGTGACTTTTGTTGATATTTATGCTCACTTTTGTAACCATGCATCTTTTGTTCATGCAAAATATTTGTTTCATGATAGGTATTTGTTCTTTGAAAAGAGATTCTGTGTAAATATTGCACTTCGTCAACTTTTCCTTACAAAGTGACATGAACCACCTTATATAGGCCATTATGCAATTACCACAAATAATCACATAGTAGAATCTCAATTTTATTGGCCCTCTGTTCAAAAATATGTTGTTATCTATGTTGCCAAAAATTTCGTCTGCTGTCAATGCATCAAGCATCATCATGGTAAGAAACCTAGTTTGTTGATGTCTTTACCTATTCTTGAGTCTCCTTAGAAACACATTTTTGTGGATTTTATCATAGGATTTCCAATCACTCGTGCAGAAAATGATATAATTTAGACCATTGTACATAGATTTAGAAAACATGCTTACTTTCTACAAGAAGACCCTCTCATCTAAGCAAATGATCTATTTTTTCTCAAGCATATTTTTGTTTTGCATGGAATGCCTAAATCTATCATATTTGATCAAGATAGATATTTTCAGCAATGATTTTTGGGTGACACTTTTTAAAAATTTGGGCACTCAAATAGACTTCACTTTTCTATACCATTCAAAATCTACTGGACAAATAGAAGCAATCAAAAACAGCATTCTAGATCTTTTAGAGCATACACTTGTGAGAGACCAAGAACTTGGCACACTGTGGGATGGGTGTCTAACCTCAATCCTTTCTTATTGCAAATTAAGCGAGAACCACGATTAAATTGTCAATTCATGGGACGAAGCTGACTCGACTAGTGCATAGAGGCTACAAAGAGGTTATCAACCTCTCGAAAAACAACAAACAACTCGTATCTAACTCAAGTGACTGAAATCACCAAAAGCCAATCGCTCACGCTAGCAAATCACATCCGTCACAGCATCAAATGACATCCAAACGTAACGAAACTTCTAGGACAAGTTTATAAGACCTAAGCACACATGCTTATGGTCTCAAATCCCACTTTAGGTAAAGTGCAAAAATCATGATTATTAACAGTAGTGGATTTTTTCCCTAGTCGTTTTCGACCCAGAATGCATCTAAATGCTTAGCAATGATGCCCAAATACCCCTCCTATGCTTAGTTTTTTATTTTGAAATGTAAATTCCTACTTATGATGAAATTATGTCGTGGGCTGATGACACCAACAACTATGAATTACTGTGAAATGCTTACGTCAATGCGTAGAGCTCTTACCTGCGATTGCAATGCAACAAATGAGACTGCAATGTGACAACCTCTCCACAGTTGTAGCAAATGTACTCACGTGCTTGCCTTTGTCCTTCTTGTCTATTTCGTTCATTTCTTGGCTGGGGAGCCCTTACACCTTGAACCAGATTGATGGACAGGCTCTCTAGTTGATTGGTGATTTGTTGAAGTAATTCTTGTTGAGAGGACTCTTGGTCTGTTGCTCTTGTCCCTGCTACTACCCTTGTCGTAGGTTGAGCTAGCGGTGGAGGCTCCATTCCCCCTTGTAGTTGAGCTTGGAATTTTAACTTCCTATCCTTCTCCCTTGCATAAGTCATAGCTTTATCAAAGGTATCTGGGAATTTACCTTTTACCTTTTCTCGAAGGATGGGGTAAAGCCCTGCCAGGAAACAGTCCTTCTTTAGGCATTCTGGCGCCCTTTCTCCTTCACCTAGTGATGCACACCATTTCTCCCACAGGTTGGAAAACTTTCCTTCATAGCTTCTATAGTCATTGGGTGATGTTTGGCGTAGCTCTAAGAGCTGTCTCCATATCTCCTCTGGAGGCTCATGGCGGCAAAATTCTTTGATGAAGGCCATCTTTAAGGACTCCCAGTCTCTTCTTTCTTCAGGTGCCAAAGTTTGATACCATAATTTTGCACCTTCCCTCAAGACCAAAGGAAAGGCCCTTAACTTAGTAGCTTCGTCATCCCTTCCCGATACCAGAAAGGCCATTTCCAAATTATCCAAAAAGTTTGGAGCAACCTCCCCAGGCTTACCATAAAAATTAGGGAAGGCCATAAGTGAGAGAGTAAACAATTACACAAACAGCTCCAATTTATTTTAAAATAGAGTATGGTAATTACGATTTGGAGCTTTAGCACAACTTAGCTCAAAATAGGATGAAGATCGACACATCAAAGGAATGGTAATAGTCTAGTAAGGGTAGAATGACAGGATGAGGAGAGCGCAAGATTTCCCCAAGTCTCTCGGCTCCAAACAATAGGGCTATTCTTTGCTGATAAAAGATTTTTCTATCAATACAAATATTCACACGGATATGACGCACAAAATGGAAAGAAAACATGCGGGGATCATCATTCTCATTATTGGCATCCATACTTACACACAAGAGCCTAGCTTAGTTGCACCACCTTGGGACCAATGAGCCTGATCAGCCACAGAAGGTCAGCACCTCGGATCACTTCGACTCTTCTTGATGCATCTGTGAAGACGTAAGGCGTGATGGCAACACTTTGTACAATGTTGAGCATTTTAGCAAGAAACAATTGGATGCTATTACCATAATCAGCATGACGAATGAAAGTGACACCATTAATGTGCAGCACATCATCAACTAAGATAGTTTCCTTAGATTGAGATAACTTCTTGAAAATTAGCAGCAAAGGTAGGGCAGGGAGGCTTTTCACCCGGTCTCCAAAGCACTTTGGACAATATCCAAAGTGATCTTCACGCGGACGGGAGGTTGGCTTGGGATTGGTGGTGTTTGGATTCACAAAGTGCACTGGGAGCACTCACAGACGGGCGGCAATCTTGTAGGCAAGCCTTCGCCTCTTTGCTTCAGGAGGATTTAGGGGTGAGAGTCGTGGTTGCAAGTTGGAGGTTGAAGTTGGTTGCTCACTAGCCTTTTTCTTGCCTGTAGTGGTCATGTAATCCCTTATTAATGAGATTAAGCCAAATGTTACCTTACGCTTGAGCACGCGCTGCGGCCTTGGGCCACTTAGGTGTAGAGGTGATCTTCCTCCTCTTAGTCGGCTCCTCAGGAAAGAGAGGTCCGGTGATGCTTTCTCTTCTCTTAATGTGTGTCACAGTACCTTCGTGTATGTTGATGTAGAATATTTCAAGCTCGTGTGCGTTGGAGGTTTTTGGAGCACTCATAGGTTGAGAGGAGAGGTATATCAAGCTCTTCTTCTTACTCTCCTTCGTTGGCGACGATCACGAACAAGGCATGTAGAAGAACTTACTTCTTGAATTTCAATGACACTGCAACCTGGTAACAAGACCTTGATAAAAGCTTTTAAGGCCTCTAAAGCCTCCTCCTCTTCTGTTCTCCAATTTGCAAACTCCTCACGCCATTCGTCCATGTTGTAGATTGCACATCTTCATTGCTTGTGGACTGAAGGTCTGTGTAGCCCTCCTCAGTGGGGGCACCAAAATGATAGCGGGAAAAAGAGCAGTGCAATCGGGTGGCCTCTGTACTCGTGCACACTCCACAAACCACGCCTCATGCAAACAAGCAAAGAACAAAACAAAGGGGGCACCACCCTAAATTAAGAGGTTTAGGGACCTCACACATAGTGCACATAGGCAAGTGAGACTTCTGGCATTATGATGGCATCAAAACACATGGCAAAACACATAGAAACGAAGCTTAGGGACCTTATGTAGCATATATATACACAAGACATCAGCTTAACAATACAACGGCATCTGATCATACATAACAAGGATATAGAGAAGCAAGCCAAGGATGGCATAATCCCTTGTCAAAAACAATCAACTCAGCAAGTAGGTATGATCCTACTAGCAACACATCAATACCTTAGAGAATGATGGCAAGGATGGTGGCCATGGAGCATGAGAGAAGACTCCTTATTTAGGTTTTAGGGCTAGTAATGTAGCATACTAGAGGGAGAGAGAGAGAGAGGGAGAGAGAGTAGAGCTCCATCCATAGCTCCTCATTGTGAGCAATGTCGTCATAGCTTCATTGCTTGGTGAAGTGGGTGAAGTGTTGGTTTTGAGTGAGAGAAGGCCTCCTTATATAGGTTTCTGAGAGGGTTTAGGATTAGGGATAAACATGCTTAAATCCGTTGATTGGGGTTACTTTTTTCTTAGGGTGGTCAATAGATTGAGGTCACCTGATATGTCACCATCAAGATATTCTCTAGAGTGATGTGAGAGGGGAGGGTAAATGCTGATTTTTCTGATTGTGACACATGGGGATAAGGCCTTGACCAGCATTTAAGAGCAGGTAAGGTGGCTGTTGAAACTGGAGGTTCTGCACATGTCAGCTGGGTCCTCCTGAATATCAAATTCTCAAAAAATCCTCAACCATGGCTTCTTTTGACATGTGTTCTTTGAAAAAATCAGCATGTCTCTTTTCAACTCAAAAGTCTTTATCCCTGTTGACTCACCTTTACCATAAGATTTTCCCCTTTTCTCCTCCTGTAACTGCATTGTTGATGCCCAATCACTGCTTCTAGTAACAGTGAACTGTTACCTACCAAATACTTATGGTGCAGTAAAAAATATTTACCCTGGGTAAAAAAAGTTACTGTAGGTAAATAGTGATTTGTATTTACCATGTAGGTGAAAAAATATTTACTGTGGTAAAAAATATTTACTGTCGGTAAAAAAGTGAAAACGGAGTATGCCGTGCTGTGAGTCCACACGAACATCCTCGTGTAAATTTCACTAGAAATTCACACCTAGAATGGGCTATTCTGTAAGATATAGGTTGTAGGCATGTATAAGAGCTCGTTCCCACGTATCTTCTGTCCATGGCACTTTTTACTCTTTGGTGCTTGTGAAGTAGATTTTTCTTCTCTTTCGAGATCCCTTGGACTAGAGTATCCTCATCTCCCCAACAACTGACTGTGCCTTTATTGCATCTTCAGAAGGGGTCCTAAAAACCATGCATCAATATCCATGGGGCTCCTGCTTGCTCTGGCTCATGAAATACTTCAATGCAGGTGAGCAGCATTTGGTAAATTTTATAAAGCATCACACATGATAGATCAGGTAGACTTTTGAAGAATGACATGGTTCCCGTTAGGGTTTTCACCATGTATTCTTCTGTCAGAGATCCCTTTTATAGAGCTGGCAATCTTGGGTAATTCAACCATGTTGGCCGCTTCTTTGTTATTGCCTCATGTGCCTACCATGTCCTTACTCTTGGTACTGGACAAAAAGTTGGATCCTTTCGAAGTGCCACAAGTGCTCTCGTGAACAGAATCAGGTATCTTGGATTCTTGTTCAACTAGCTCTTCCTCCAGTTAGGGTGGTATTCATCTGCGCCTTCTACGTGCATATCTTTATAAAGTTGTTCTTTGACCTGGAGCAACTCCACCTCTATCAAGGGATATGGCAGGGATTGCTGATACTATTGTGCATTGATTTGATTGAGAGTGAGTTGAGTAACATTGACAGAGTGAAGAACTCTCAACTCCCAATCCATCGCTACTTTCCACTGCTCATGTGTCTCTTCTGTAATCTTTTCCTTAAGTGCATCTTCCTCAACTTTTGACAGCTGGACCATTAGCACTTCATCTGCTTCTGTTAATGGTACTCTTCTACTAGCTGTGTTTCTATCTCAGTGAAAGAGACTGAGGGAATATCTATATGTGATTGTTGTGAAGTTCTTGCTTCTTCATGTGTTTCTTGCCATCCATCTCTAAGCAGCTGGTTGACTCTTTTTAGCTCGACTATTTCCTTTAGCAGCTCTTCTTCTTGTTGTACGTGCATTAATGCCAGATTTCTGCATTGAGACTGCTCCAACTTTACCTCTAACTCGAGGTCTTTTTTCTTTTTCTCTAGTGCTTTGTACACTTCGTTTGTTCCTTTGATCGAGGCAATTGCAGGATTTTCTCATATTTGTCACAAAAAGTTGCTTGAACCGTTTATCCTTTGCTCTAAATATTGCAAGGAGGCATTCGCGACATCTAGCTGCACTTGAATCTTTTGAACGGACAGAGTTGTAGTTAGAAGTTGGTTAGTAACCTCTATCAGTTGTTCGTCTTTTGTTTTGCAAGCATCTGTCAACTTCATGAGAAGTTGACCTAGCTCCTCCATTTCCTTTTGTTGTTTATCTCGTGCTAGTAGATGTTGTTCAGCTTCAGTTTTCAATTCCTGCACTTGTTTTTGTAGATCGGTGATGACATTTAATCTGTTTTCTATCTCTCCTTGGAGAGTGTCAATCACCATCTCCAATTCTTCAGCCTTTGTGTTGCAGCTAAGTGCTGCTGATTGAAGTTTTTCTGTCATATCTTGTATTTGTTTTGCATATTCATTGACTTGTAGGATTACCTCATCATTGGTCTACCAGTCTTCATTCCTCGTGAGCTACCTAGATGTTTCAATAGTCTCTTGTGACTCTCTCGGCAACGTTGTGGCGGCCGGCTGGTTGTTCTTGCCCTTGAGGCTGTGAGGCTGTGGTTGGCCCTCTTCTGCTTTGTCTTCTTGAGGCTTTGTAGATGCCTCGGCCGTTTCGTGTTGTGTGGAGGTAGAAGGGGTTTCTTCTGTTTCCTGATCTCGCGCATGCGTGGTCTTTGCTCTCAGCTGTTTAGACACTACATACTAAACAAATGGAGTGAAGTACCAAGTGATTTAAAAAACAGAGTCATTAGCATACTTCATGATGAGTTTCCCGTTCCAACACGGGATCAGCGCTTCAATGAAGACCTGATGAAGATTCGAATGCGCGAATACTGCAAACACTAAAGCTCCCTCTATTTCAAGGCAATGATGCCTTGCCTGACATCATGCATTTTTTGGAAACAGGGGAATGCCCATCAGATTTAACAAAGGGACAGAAGCAATCGCTGACGCGGAAGGCCACAAGGTATCGACTCATCAATGACGGTTTGTACTGTAAGGGTAAGGACCAAATACTCCGGAAGGTCCCTCTCTCTCAGGAAATCACGGGAGTAATTTCTAGTTGTCACGACGAGGTTTGTGGTGGTCACTTTGCCCTAGACATAACAAGTAGGAAAATCTTGCAGGCAGGCTTCATATGGCCTAGCCTCAACCGTGATGTACACCACTGGTGCAAAACGTGTAAGTTGTGTCAAAAGGCCGACACTAGGTCACTTATGCCTGAACCACAGACACCTATTCTCTCATATGGCCCATTTGAAAAATGGGGTTTCGATGTCATTGGGCCATTACCTAGGGCCAACTCAGGAAAATTCTACATTATCATGGGGGTCGACTACATAACTAGATGGGCAGAGGCTACAGCCACCACTAGAATCACAGCGGTAGAGGTAGCTAAATTTATCTACGAGCACATATGCTGTAGGTTTGGAACACCTTTAGAGATCATCTCTGATAGAGGGCCAGGTTTCAGAGCAGACTTGGTAGGAGAATTAATGCAGAAACTGGGCATTACATGGAGGCACTCTTCACCATATTACCCTCAATGTAATGGCCTAGTTGAAAAGGTAAATGGAATGGTTTCTAAAATTATTACCAAGCAGGTAAACAATCATCCGGGAGACTGGGATAAGTATCTACTACCAGCTTTATGGACCTACAAAACTTCATTTCGTACATCCTTGGGATTCACACCGTATCATCTAGTATTTGGTAAGGAAGCAATCTTGCGCATTGAAGTGCAACTACAAAGTCTCAGAGTAATGGCAAGCCAGCTTCAACAGCCCAACATGCATTTGAGAGATCACATCATCAACTTGGAAAGACTGCAGCTGGACAGAGAAGAAGCAATAAGTTATTATGCAGCACAAGCAGAACATAGACGGCTTAGTTTTAACGAGCATCTCCGAAAAAAAGAATTGAAGAAAGGAATGTTGGTGCTCCGCTACGACAATCGCTTCGACACGCGCAAGGATAAGAAACTCCTGCTCCGATGGGAAGGCCCTTTCATCATCAGGAAAAAGTATGCCAATGGAAGCTACCAGCTTATGGAGGCTGATGGAAAACTTCATAAAACCAGGGTAAATGGTTGGCGACTTAAACCTTATTTTCTTCGATTTGACCAGGCTCCACCAATTGAGATTCCAGATGAGGACACACCATCAGCCGCCACCTCTGACGATAATGATCAAACAGATGAGCTAGAGACATGAATGCCTCTAGCCAAAAGGGGAGGGCTAATGATGGGGGCTTTTCACAAGCCAAGCTCCCATACCCCTCTTCTCTCGTCCCCACCCCATGAAAACCCCCTCTTAGGGAGGGAGTGATAAAAGGCATTGGAAAAAAGTAAGAAAAAAATAAAGTATGATTATCTAAATATATAAGAAAGGTAAAATAGGCCACCTCATGCCTGCGGGGTAGCCCATCCCACCCTTGCCTCCTTTTTCTTCAGTGTTGCCCCGCCGGGTGTCCCTTTTCCTCTCCTCCACTCAAAAGGTCAACCCCCTCTCTCTTCCCCTTGTCCCTTCTCCTTTCTCTCTCCCCTGAAGCTACCCCACCTCTCACCAATAATGCATTATAACTCACCAATAATGCACCCTAACTCACATGCAACTTACCCTATCTTCCAAAATAGTATACCCCACCCCCTCTTTCTCTCTCCTATCATATCCCATGACCCAAATACCCCCCTCTCTCTCGAAAGGGCGCCATGTCTCTTGTCTTGTAGCTAAATAACCTCCCCCACACTCACACACACTCAGTTTCACTGAAGAAGGTGCCCACAGACCCATCCCGACCCGGTGGTTACCTGATTTTTCTTGTGTTCACACACATCTGCACACAGATTCACCTCTGAACACACTCCCCTCTCTCCCCTCTTGTAATTACTTTATTCTCCATGTCACCTCTCACTTTTTTCATCAACCCATCTCTCTCTCTTAGTCTCTCTCTCATGAGACTGTTGTTCTGGCACATATACACACAGCCAGACAAGTGGGGCCCACAGTCACATGGCCTATGTAGATAATGATTTCTTCCTTTCTAAATTCTATAATTTCTCCCCCCTCCTCCCCTATATAAAGAGGGGTCACCATCACACTAAGGACACACAACATCACCAAAGAACACACTATGCACTGTGTGTGCCTAGTGCACACACACACACCCACACCATCACCATCACCGCAATCACCATGCTTCTCTTGAGCATAACCTCTACACCCTCTGCTATGGAAGATGAAGGGCAACTAAATGAAGGATGATGTCCATAACCCTCGTGCGAGTCTTCACCATCAACTCCCACCTATCCACCATGTGCTCTACCACTCTCTCCCTTCTCATTCCCCTACCCTATGCTCCCCATTTCATCGCCTTATTCTCTAAATAAAGCTTGAGGTTTTGTGAGTATGTTTTCTTGCAATGTTTTGCCCATGTGAGGTGTGCGGAATCGCCACCTAGTCTTGTGTTTGGAGTGAGCTTGTGTATGTGTGAAGGGTGTGCAGATTCGCCATCCTTTTGTGGTGCCTAAGTACTAAGCCGCTATACCCCCTCCCTCACTCTCTCTCTCTCTCTCACTCTCTCTCACTTGATCTCATTCCCTTTCCTCTTCATCATCACTCCCAAGCATCCATCTCTCTTGGATGAAAAGTTTGTTATGGTGGTGTGTTGTTTGCGTCCTAGCCGTTGAAGCTAGGTGGTGCCCCCTGTTTGCTTTACCATGACAGGCTCGAGGCGCGCCATTCGGTCCCCGGTGTTTTAGAGTCCGTCGGGGTTCGGGGTTCGCTTTGCTCCCGTCACCACCAAACAAAAGTATGGAAACCTACGAGGTTTATACATAACACAAAATCATAAAAACACATTATGCACAAGGACACGACCCTTATAATATTTGCACTCTAATCATCATCTATGTGTGTGTACAAATATGGCTAGTATGATAGAGTCATCAACTCCTACCTTGGGTGAGAGGTACCCTCTTTACTTTGCACAAGTGTTTCACATAGTCTACCCGGTGCTTGCATGTGAATGGGATTTGGTAGATACGCTAGCGTGTAAGAGGAATTTCTAGGAATTAGAATGGTTGATACGTCTCTTGACCACAACTAATCCATACTTAGTAGAGGACATCACCATGATTGAACAAGACTACCCTCTTGACCAAGATGACTGTAGGTGTCTAGTGATGTTGTTAGTGAACATTTGTGCCTTCAACGATGAGGAAGAGTTACATGATTACACGGATGGCACATATGGTCTCACGGATGATGACTTCGTTTTTCTTGATGATGATAAGGGCAGGGGTTTAGCCTTAGGGTTTCCCCCCAATCTCTACAATATCCTATTGTATTGACTCTCTTGGGAGAGTGCAAATAATTAGGTTAGGGTTCCTTATGTTGTTTGATTGTGTTCAATAAGGGTTGGTGCCTCTTCCCACTGATGTGCCTCCTAGAGATATTCTTTATGTTTTCTAGTGTGTACACAATGTTAGGCCTTTGAACTTTATGGAGTCTTTCTCTAGTTCACTCTTCCAATCAAGCGTGATCGTCAACACAAACAGGTGTTTCTTATTCATTAGCATTACCCCTTGTCTTTTTTGCAATCCATGTTTGTCTGCTTTAATTGTGATTGGTAGCAATATATTCCACACATTTGCCTAGATTAAACATTAGATTCTATATCATTTTTTTTCATAATCCCTTGTCTAGGCTTCAGAATCAAGTAGTCTGACTAAGCTAGTTTGACCAAGTTAGGAGTTAGAGATTTTCTCCTAATACCATGGGGAATGCCTTCCTAATAATCAATGGTTACTTTAGGTTTTTAATATGATTTAGGCAGCATTGTGTGAAATGTATGAGGGCTTTCTAGTGGGCTTAGTCCCTATTGACCTTTAGATTAAGTTTTTTAAAGAGATTTTACTAATGTGATGAGCCTGGGGAGGGTAATAGTGTTATATGACCCCCCAAAGTTACAAAAATTAAAATGCTGAAAACAAACAAACAAAAAATCAAAGTGCCACAATGTAAAATCTTAAGCTGGAAGAGAAATCTCAGCTTGATTTGATACTTCACTCACATGTACCGCCTATGGTACTAGAGCCCTAGAGGTTCCCAATGTGGGCGCCCTTCCTTGAAAAGCAAAAAACCCAAGGCATACAAAATAAGCACACACACCAAAATTGAATCAATGAGAAAAGACTTTGGGGGGTCAAAGAAAAGGAAATAAGTCAGGTGATGATTTCATGAGCAATTCCTTTTATCGTAGCTTAACTACAAGGTCTTCTAGGTATAGCCTCTAGTCAGCCCTCAGACATGAAATACTTGGCTCTCACGATTAAACAACTTAATTGACAGAGAAAATTGAGAAGCTTGCCCATGGTATTAATAGTTGACCTCTAGTGCCTTTCAATCATTAAATGAGCGACCCCAGACTTGTTTAGGTTTTTATCTTTACAACTGTTTATGTGTTTGATTATATTATAATTTAATGTTTATTGCTGAGAAATTGTTTAAATATTTTGTTACCAATCAATTTTTCTGCCTACAACTGCATATGCTTTTAAATTGTATATGAATTACTGTGCCAATTTTGTTTGATTTTGCAGTGACTGAAGAAGACTGACATTCATCTCAAATGCTCTTCCACCTCAATGAACGAGCTTCAACTCAATAGCTTTTGAGGATGGAATCTATATAAGGAAGGGGGGCATGTTAACCCTCATGGACACCCTATCACCTACGACAGACGCCGTATTATTTATTTGGTAGAGTCAAGGACCAGGCTTGTTGGTCCAATAGGTGTGTAGGTGATCTCCGATGAGAGGCACACCACTTATCTTATTTTTTCAACAGTTGTGCAATGATCGGCCACTGTGGACGCCCATGTGTGAACGGACCAAACTCTTATAAAAGGTCCATTTGACCTAAAAATCCTCATTCTCTAAGGTGTAAGCTAAGAAGTTCTCTTGCTCCATCCCTATCTCCTTCTCCTTCTATGTGCGTGTGTATGCTAGAGAGAGAGAAAGAGAGATCGAGCATTGCGGCGACATCGACGGCGGCGAGGCAGTAGAGCGCGGCATTGATGGCAGCTCCTTCTTCTTCGCAGCACAGAATCCTTCACGACAACAGCATTGAGAGGTGAGTGACACACCATTGTTCTTTGAGCTTGCTAGGATTCTCTAGCTATGTGTTTGCAGGCTTTTGAGGCTTGCACACAATGCACAGGCAAGTTCCCAGTCTTTGACATGTACGACAAAGTGTACACTACCCCATAATGCATATCTACTAATCCCCCTCCGTGGAATAAAGCCGTGAATATCTTCTCCATGTCCCATACTTGTAAACTACTCTTGAAGTGCATGTCAATGCCACAAGAGCAAAACAAAAGGGATTTTTTAAGCAATGTACTTACCCACTTTGAGAGTGGCAAGCGAAACAATCCCTCAACCCGACCTAACGCTTTTGATCTTTCTCTCTGTCTAAACGGTGCCCATAGAGTGGGCTATGACATTGCAATGATTTTTGGTCTACGACCAGCTGATGATTAAAGTGATGACTTGATTATTGTCCTCTTTAGTTGCGCTTGTAAATTATATAATTGATTAAGTTAACTTGCCTCTTTCCAATGACATGGTGACAAATATTTTGTCTGTTTCTTGCAGCATGATTAAGTTATCCTGTCTTTTTCTTTGAAGATTTAAAAGTGATGACTTGTTGCCTTCATGGTAAGCCTCTCTAATGATAACATATTTGCTTGATTGGTAGATATGGAAGAAGAACTTAACCACATTGAAGCACAGGCCATCTATAAAGAAGATAGAGAGTGTTACGGCCAAGAGAAAGACCTCGAAGCTATTGCTAGAATCAAAGAGGATGAGTCCGGGTTGCAAGACGACCTTCCCAGCCTTAAGGAGTGCAGGAAGCTATGTCCAAACCACTTCATGTGCCAACAACTATTTCAAATCAGCGGAAATGCAAAAGAATCAGCTCCCGTAAAGCTATTAGATTTGCAGCACAAAGGACTCACACGAGTATTGCTACAAAGATTCATACGACGAGAGAGATTTATGCCAAACAATAACCAAATGACACTCTAGTTTATACAACAGTGCTATGTTTACGTCCTTGGGAGACATGTATATTGGTAAGATCGTCCCAAGAATTCTGGCGTTGGGCATGGTTGGATTGCAGAGAAAGTGGCAGCAAGTCATGCCAATAATCCAATGCTTGTACGCAAACGTCCCATAGTTCTTCTTGAGGAATCAAAGACACTCGTTGCATTAGTAAGCCAAGGAGAGACACCTGATATATTGTGTGGCAGAATCCTTGAGCTTGAGATAGAGCTATCAGAGGCCCAAGCCAAGCTACAACAATATGCATCACTATACGGACCATTGCCAGATCAGGCTGGTCCTTTGCAACAAGAACCTGCAGGACCATTTTCTGTGCCTGAATGTATTGAGTTCAACGTAGATGAACTACTGAACGAACTAACTCAATCTTTGGCTTCAACACTTTGCTCACTTTAACCCTATCTACTTTGATTTGAAGAAAATGAAAAGGGCTACAATTTTTGTAATCACAACTCGTCATTTATCCCTCAACTGTCCGTTTTTGTATTCTCGATTAAACAAATTGTACTGTATCTAACTGTAATCATGACTCTTATTGCAAAAGTAACTTGAGAGAGAGAGAGAGAGAGAGAGAGAGGTGAACATCATGTAGTGTAACATGGCAATGTGTCATAATTTTCACGTACTCACAACAAGCAAAACTTAAAGGCCTTTAGTCATACATCTTCATCTCCATAAAACACACCAATCATATCATCTATTTCATCCATATCAGAGCATTTTGAAGCTATCTCCCATTCCATATCATCGTCATCGTCTACTTCCGCAGCTATAGCTTCATGGGTTTGAAATATACCATAGTTCTTTTGTGTTGCTCTTGATGCAATGTTCACTGGCTTATGGATAAGTCTTGTGTTGCAAAAAACATAAACCAAATCAGTAGCACGTTTAAGGTGAAGCCGGTTTCATTTCTTGGTATGCATAAAGTCAAAACCAACCAATTTCTCTCACAACTTCCACTTGATGCTGCAACAGATAGAATCCTGATTGCAATGTGTTGTAGCTCCACTCTCTCCCACCATATTCCTTCCACCATAGAGGCACACTTGTGTATGCAATGGCATCTATATGCCATGGATCCTAGAACATGCAGTTCTATTAGCATAACCAACTCGCTGATCAAAATCAGTTTTCCCATCCTCCTGTCCCAATAGTTGAGAGCACATTGTTTTGAAGTGAGTCATGACTTATTTATTGGCCGATTGTTGGTGCATTTTAAATTTGGGATCCAATACAAATGCAACACCATGCAACGGTGTATGAAATTGCACCCATCGCTTGTTGGTAGTTGTGATTATGGAAGCTTTGTCCTTTGCACCAAAGCCAACGTGCACTCTTACTTTCCATAATGCATCTGACATATACCAATAAATTTGACTAAAGATGAAAGAGTCTTTGTCGAATATTCGCAAAAGATCTACAAAGGGTTTGGCTAGGGTGACAATTCTCTCTACATTGCGCCAAAAAACTTGCGAGTTTATAAGTTGTGCACATCTTGTAGCTTCCTCTTGGTAGGTAGGATACTTGCTGAGCCAAGCATTCCATCGTCTATCGGCTACCATTTCAATCAAAGCAAGCTTCACTTCTTGCAAGGTGGCAAGAACATAGTATGCGGTTGCAAACCTTGTCACACAAAATATCTATAAATTTTTGTTGGGTGATTTTATTCAAAAAAGAGCATACAAAAATTGATGCTCTCTAATAAATTTCACCACATGATTTTCATCTAGTAGCGTTTGTTATATGACGGCCATTTTACCAATGTCTTTTAATAGAAAATTAAAAGTAGGTGTGGCACATGGCACCCAAGTAATCTATGGGTACTTAACTTGGATGGCCCTCCCTGTAGCCTTGTAATTGGATGCATTATCTGTGATAATTGTTGTTATATTCTTGGGCCCACTTGTTTTTGCTATGGCCCGCTCATATATTCTTGCTAGATAATCACTGGTCTTCTCTTTTAAAGGTGTGGCAATGGCTTCTACGAACATAGACCCTTTAGGGTTGATAAGCATCACATTGATGAGCGGCCTCTTCTGATAGTTGACCCATCCATCCAACGCTATGGTGCAACCATATGCAGGAACAAAGTCCACCACCGTGTGGTTGAGGATGGCTTCAGTACTGTCTTTCAATTTATCTAGATACTCTGTGCGCATCTTATTATAATCAGGAAGCACAAACCCTTTTCTGGTTGTGCTCATTAAAGAATCTTGAAATATGGGGTTGTGCATAGCATTGAATGTTATACTGTACGCCACAAAATCTTGCATCCATTTCAAGTGAAACTCAAGCAACCATTGCTTATCTAACGCTTCATATAGCGTTTGGCCATTGGATAATGCTTAACTAACTTTAGTTGAGCTAGGATTTGTTGCTGCTGACATTGAAGCATATCCATAAAAAGGAGGTGATTGGGGAGTGTGATCATTTGCTTCCGTAGGCACATGCTCTATCCTCTCATTGACAACAGACATTTCAACATTCGTTGCAACTTTTTTGGCATTAGCACTTTTCTTTTTATCTACAAAAATTTTCTCTGCTATGTGAGCATACTTTGGCAATCTAGTATGATATCTCTTGGCGGAGCCGTACACTCAGGCACATTACCATGGACTTTAAGCAAATTCTCTTTGATTCTGGTCGTATTACCACTGAATTCGTGGCCGCAGGTCTTGCATTTCAATCGAGATGTATTCTTTCCGACATGCGGCTCGTGGACGTAACTCCACTCATGTCCTTTCACCATGCTAGCATATAAATTTAAACTCCCAGATCAACAAATCCACTTGTCAATTTTGAGGTCAAAATTAATTCAAAGCAACAAACTACACAAGCAATGCTCTATTGATCAATAGAGTGATCAAAATCTATCCACATTATCAATTAGACTCGCACTATATTATCAATTAACAATGAACAATGATAGTCTTATCATTCTTCAATAAACCCATGTCAATCAAATTATATTTTCATGCACTGAATAACTTTATCACTTCAAATAGAACATTTCAATCACAATTCTCACATTGCACTATATCGATTCATCTAAAGTGCAAGATGTTGGCTTTCACACATTACAATAATCGATAATCTTAATCAGTTATTTAAAACAATACAAAAAAATCTCATAATCATGTTGCACTATATCAATTTATCTAAAGTGCAAGCTTACGGCTTTGACACATTATGATCATTGATATTATTGATCAAATCTTGCAATTGATTCTCATTGGAACATGAGGATTAATTGCAAACCTTGATGATTGTCATATCTATCTGAAGTGCGAACATGAAGTTCTCACACTCCTTAGTAGATCTTTGAGAGCTTATCTATCTGCAGTTGTTGCACGTGTATGATCACACAGTATGATAGACGTAGCAACCCAAATAAAGATAATTTAGTATCAATGTATTTGGACATGAGATTCCTAAATGTTGATTCCAGTGAGAGCAAAATGTGATGGCTCTACACATGACAAAAACATTTCTATCTATGTTCAATTTGAGGTGAGAAAATATATGTACATCAAAATCGAACCTACCTAAATAAAATTGACCTCTATTCTATTATATTTTGCAAATTGATAACCTGATGTGAGAGTAAACTCTACACACAACGACAATATCTAAATTATATCACTAATTCACTTCCACATGTCAGTAAACTGAGCACGTAGCAAGTGACTCCTAAAAAATAAACACCTTGTATGAGTGAGAGTTTGAGCTCTACACAACATACAAAGCTTACATAATTTGAACCTAAAAAAAAGAACCAATTAACTTTTTAAAAAACATTAAAATGATTTTAAAACTATTTTAAATTTCAATAATTTTAATTTTATATATATATATTTCTCTACTATTGACATGGAATACCTTTTGTGATGAATACTACTCTCAACAAGGCACGTTGCCGCTATATATACTTTTTCTTTCGATCAATATATTCTTCAATCAAAAAATACTTTGTGCTAAGTATTTTTTGATCGAATTTTTTCGATCGAAGTTTCTTTCGATCGAAAAAACCAGGAAAAAAATCAATTGCTCGTTTTTGCTGATGTGGCATCGTATAATATGAGGTCATGTAAAGTACACCCGTATATGATGTATTATACGTTTCTTGTATAACATATAATGCAACTTAGTTGGGAAACACCTCCACTCTGAGCTTCAGCTCTTGCTGTTGCTGCTGCATCTTAGTACTACTATTGTTCCTTGGACAGCTGCTTATACTGCATGCGCAGCATCTTATATTGCATGCTGCTGCATCTTAGTACTACTATTGTTCCTTGGACATTTGCTTATACTGCATGCGCAACCTTTGCAACCTCCTCAATATGCCCACTACCAATATCATGACCATCCGCACCTATAGGCATTGGTTTTCATGGCCCTTTTATTATTACACTCGATGCTATTTTTTTGGCCCTAACCATGATCGCCACATGGTCGCTTGTGTGTTCAAAGAAGCAAGGGCATTGCTTCAAGCAATGTCGTCTCCACTTGATGACTCATTTCGGATGGTCTAAGAAAGAGAGATCGCAGAGAAGGGAATGTGACACTATAAATCAAGGCTATGAACTTGGTCAATGCGATTTTCGCGAGCGAAATGCTAACCTTGGTGGATAGGATTGCCTATCAAAGGGAAAGATGATGGCGAAGGTTTGCTCCAGGTCCTTCATGTAGGCGGTCCTCCAAACCCTCTTTGTTGGTACTATTGAAGCTGCAAGATTTGAGTGATAACAATGTGAGCCCAATCCCGCGTGGGTGAGAGTAGGGCAAGCAAGAGTGAGGCCACTGCAGGTCTTGGAAAGAGACATAGCGGAGGTGGAGGGTGGTGAGACAGGCTTCTGGAAACATGGAGGTTGGTGATGGATTTGGCATTTGGAAACGTAGAAAGTAGAGGATCTATTTCCACGTCTTGCCATAGTTGCTCCTACCGACGTATCTCGTAGTGTGCGTGCCCCTCCATATGAAAGATCGTAATGTCCTTGCTGCTCATGGGATGCAGGCTGTGCACCATTATTGCCGAATGACAGATGCAGTCAAAAATCTTGCTCCACGCCTTGCAGGTGAGCATAGCCACATCTGTGTCCTCCTTGATCTTTTGCTTGGCCAGAATGTGCACTAGACAAGAGTCGGACAGGTCTTGAAGCCGTAACTTGAATTCGATACTGCTCTGCACACCATCGCTTTCAACGCTCTCCATCTTCATACCTTGTTTTCTTTTTCTAGTTTCTTTTATTATTACGCTCGGTGCTATTTTTTGGCCCTAACCGTGACTGACACGTGGTCACTTGTGCTCTCAAAGAAACAAAAAAGGGCCTTTGGCTCACCAAGTAACCAAACCGCTTTTGCCATCTCATCTCCCGGACGTGTGCACCAGAGGAGAGCTGGGCGGGCCTTAGGACCAACTTACACGAGGTCTTAAGTGAAGGGCGAGCGGTGGGATCAAGGGCAGGGAAGCCAGGCACGAAGGGAGAGGAGATCTCAGCACTCCACGTCAGCATAAAAAGTAAATGCGGAAAAAATTGGTAAATGCGGACAGGCCTGCTGATGTGGCATGGTTGGGTGGCGTGGCAGGGCTGAGCTGTCCGAATCGTGGCTGAGCTAGAAAAAAAATTGGATTTGCGTTGGGCGCGGGGTGCATTTTTTAAATTGTGAACACTATGCACGCCTGCTTCTGGTGCAGGACCACCCTTGCTTGTTGCAGATCAGGCATCATGTGCACTCCTGCCAGGGATTTAATATTTACGTAATTACCAAAAAATTTGTGTGATCACAAGGTCTTGTTGACATATTTACATAATCACAGTTAACATGATCACAAACAAGCCGGTTGAGAGCAACTTGGAAACCCACAAAAAGCCCGTCGGGATTTTGCGTTTTCCCGTTGGTCCCCGCCGGGCTTATGCATTTTCCTTGCGGGCCCGCCGGGAAAACCCCAAAGCCCGGCGGGCTGTAGCTTAATATCATAGAGGTCCCTAATCGGGCACGTTCGGTGTTTTTGTTGAGACACACACACACACACACACACATACACACACACACACACACACACACACAGAGAGAGAGAGAGAGAGAGAGAGAGAGAGAGAGAGAGAGAGAGAGAGAGAGAGATGATCATCTTTGTAGGTACGTCGAGAGGAGAGAGGGGGTCATGACAGAGAGAGACAAAGAGAGAGATCAATGACTATCTTTGTTGTGGAGATACATAGTGTCACCACAATTATAATGACTACTTGCACGCAAAAAACAGACATCATTTGATACACTTACAACCACAAATAGCTCGTAGATGCGTTAGCACATGTGCTCCAGTTTGCAAGGAATGATTGGCATTGTTGTGTAGCTCTCTCCGAGCCAATTGTGATGGTGCAGTTGAATCTCCAATGCAACGAGGAGGGAAGAAGTGGCGTTAGGATGAAGTGCCATTGCACCCTGGCTTCTACACGTAGAATAACTACTCATTATAAATGATGTTTTTAACCATAATCCACATCATATCATAACTATCAAAAAATAAGACTTTGATATGGAAAATTAAGTTATGTCGTGTTGTTGACCCATGGGTCAGCACTCCCCCCCTCCGAATTCATGTCCCCCGGGGATTCACCATGTAAAACTTACCGCACCACGTAAGTGTAGGGGAGGGGGGTTTTTTTACAAGTTACATAAGCGTATAAGTTAGGGGTAGGCCCCCAATAATTTATCTCCAAGCTTAAAAATAAGGGAGGGGATATCATATTTATGGGATGGGAGAGGGGGGGGGGGGGGGGGGGGGGGGGGGGGGTGAGGAAAGGGAAAAATGAGAGGAAGTATTTGTGTTTCAAAATCATGGCTTCCCAAAAGAGTCTTCCCTCAAACTTGTGAGTCAATAGCTACAAAGATACATACAATCTAACTAACATTGCTTTGTATCAATTGCTTGTTTTGTGATTACAGTTCATTTGTTGAAGGATGAAAGCTATAAAGAGTTTGTATAGATGCAAATATACACGGAGAACCTAGCACAATGTTATAACCATGTTTTCTGAGTAATTTAGATGGATCAGATTGGACGAGTAGCTAGAGTGCAGGTTGAATGGGCACATAGTTTGAAAGTCAAACTAAGACACATTGAAGGTACATCTAGTTATCAACAAAAGTGGTTTCTTAGTATGTTGCTAGTCACTATGCTACACGCTCTTTGAATAGTTTTACTCAGTTAGGCCCATGTCACATGAGGGCGGTGGACGTAGCCTTCGTGGCTAGCAATGATCGGGTGCTTTTTGCACGAGAAAACACCATGTCCATCAAAGCAATCACATGAGGCGATCGCCTTTTCAACAAAACCTGACAAGTTCTGTGCGCATCTGAACTCTGATTGGTTGCTGTGTAGGATGGGAGGGGTTGGGTAGCATAGACCCCTTGGAAACAAATCTTCGTAGCACGCCCATGACATGGCTTCCAGCTCAGCAGAAGGGAAGCGTATCCACCACTCCATGTGATAGACAATCGAGAAGGCGGAATGCAGGATTGGTCCAGCTCACTGCGGTGCATGGCCGTCCGGATATGTCTGACAGAGGCCTTAGATCATGTGAGACCTAAATTTTATATGTAAGATAGGAGTATGATAGTTTTTTGTATTGATTGTTGTATAAGCGTAGAAAGGGGGGTAATATTCCCTAATATGAATCGTATATAGGGGTTTTATCAAAGTTGTTCGTTCGCAGGTGGCGTCCCATTTTGTATATAGAGTGAATCCCCCGGGTCATGTCCTCTCTGACATCACCTCATTGTCAATGTCCTTCACATCCATCTATTGTTGTCATTATAGGGCTATTGCTAGATCTAAATTCAAAAAGAAGCCAATCTCGTTCAGCTTGACTCTTATCATCATGGATAGATAAAGCTGCAAATTCATCCATTGGAAGTTGTTTAGTAACTTGATCACAACCTCTTTTTGTTTCCATAAATATGATCACTGTACTTCCATCCATCATTCGCTTCAGTAAATCTCGCAATTTTGAGTATTTCTCATTCTGAAGCGAATGATGGATGGAAGTAAAGTGATCATATTTATGGGAACAAAAAGAGGTTGTGATCAAGTTACTAAACAACTTCCAATGGATGAAATACAATCGTTTGATTTGAGATTCAAAACCCATGTTTGCTAGGGGCTTTTTAATTCTTTGCCTTCTTCGTATCACTTGTGCTGACATTTTTCTCCATTGCTTTCAATTTAATACTGCAGACATAAGAACTAGATGTTCAGTTAAAATAAATAAAACACCTTTTCAATATATTAGAAAAACAATCACTAAGAAAGCAATCAACTCTACACAATATGAGATTTGCAATGCACTCTAGTCAATTCCACATATCGACCACATATGTTCTGAGAGAACATACACATTGAGGTGCGCTCTCTACATGGCATTATGGAAACAAAAATAATATGAAATTGTCAATGCAATTATAAATACAATGATTGGTTATATATCCTCTACCATTTGAAAACAATAAGACACAACTATTTTCACATGCTACAAAGAATCATCAACATTTACATTGAAATGATGATAATGATGAAAGAAATAATGTCGATGATTGACCATCTCATGCACTAACAATCTTTTAAATATAATACATAATTCACTCCCTATATAAACCAATGCATAAAACAAGGCAATGAAATATTCAATACAATTACACAATTGAGGACTACTTGTACCCAATCAAGGATTGTAGCCCCGTTATGCACCCAATTCAATATATAAAAGCTAATTTCACCCAATTAAGGATTATAGCTCTCATATTGTGCAGTGGAAATGTATATCAATTCAAATCTATGATGGTGAAAAATGCAAGACTTCGAGGATCTTTATATACCCAGTACACTAGTACAAGGCATCCGACCCTTGACTATCAACTCATTATTTAAATATGCTCATCTTCTAAAACCAACTACAGCCCTTTTATGGACCAATGGCTTCGTCACAATGAGCATGACTCTCCAAATTCTCAATTGTTTCGGTTTAGTAACTTTATGTTCGGTGAAGGATTTAAATATTTTTAGAAGTGGTTACCGAATTAAGAATCACGTTCGGCCCAAGAAAAGGACCTGTGACTCTGTAACCTTAGGTCAATTCACAAGGAGATGACTATACCCAGCGCTCGGATATACTCCCCAAGGATTTGCCTAGTTAAAATGCCAAAGTAAGAAGAGGTTTACTATATACAGTCTAGCCCGCCGGGCTTTCCCAATTTCCCAGCGGGCCCGCCGGTAAATCCCTTTAACCCGACGGGCCGAGAAAATGAAAAAGCCCGACAGGCCTACCGGCTCTATTGGTTTTTACAGGTCACCATCAAGATCATGTTAACAATTAACGTGATCACGTGATTTTCTTGTGTAAATACTAGAGTTATTAACGTAATCACACGATCGTGATTACGTCAATGAAATCCCTGACTCCTACTTCTGGTGCAAGACCACCCTCCTTCCTTGTTGCAGAATATGGGGATGGATGCAAAGTGTGCCTATCAAAGAGAGGGTTGTCCAGTAAGTCTACTGATGCTCCTCAATAATAGCCATTAAGTTTTAGGGTTTGGGAGGGGACCATCTGGGTGCTTGTTTAGGGTCTGAGAAAGAACAGAAAAAAGTGCCTTTGACGAGGCTACACACAATGGAGTCTAATGGGCATGTCAACTAGGTTCTATTTTGATCTTTTTGTCTACAAATGTCTCTCCCTTGTGTGTGCGTTGCAATAAGCATCTAATGTCTCCACTATTTTGCATGTCTCTTTGTCTACCAAAGTCTCACTAATTTGTGCATGTTTAATATCAGCAAGTTGGGTTAGTTGGGCTGCCTGCAAGGGGTTAAAATTGTCAGCCTTGGATTGTTATGCTCTTGCGGGTGCATCAAGCCAACAATGCAGCCAATATTTTGTTTAAAGATTACCTTGGTTTTGCGACTACTACGGAGGGCGAATCAAGTGATGATGATCTGGATCAATATGGATTTTTGGAACACCATACTCCTTGGGATGAGATGGATGTTTGTATGGATCCATTGCCTGCTGTTGAGGACTTGGGGGATTCCTTAGATGCATTACAATAATTATCAAACACATTCTTCTCATTTGATGAGAAGATGTACTCCTTAATGGTGAATAATTTGGCTGGGACAGTCACAATGTCACTTTCAATTCTAAAAGCACATGATGTGACAGGGATGATGAATCTAAGAGGTGGAATAGAATGAGAGATGATCTCTCCCTTTGCCCAATTGCCACCTCACAACAACTCTAATTGTAGCTAAAATCATCAGGCCTAAAAATCACATATATAGAAGATTGGGCGCGCATTGTACATGCAGCCCATTGTCCCTCAAGGCATGAAAAACACTTGGGAGTGGTTGCCACTATTAACGTAATCAAGACCAAATGGTGCATTGACATGAGAAAACATGGGATATCTCATGACTACATAAGAGATTCGGTAATTGCATGTGGTTGTTTGTTGGAAGAGAAACCTATCTCCCATGATGTCTCCTCTTGGCCTGCTTGTAGCTGGTCTACTACTACTTCAAGCACATCAATTGAGACAACCCTATCCCAAGTGGAGCCACAATTAGCAAACATCATGATAAAGCATCAGACAAGGCTTGTCTTGGTCAGATCAACAAAGAAGCATGGATTAAGCAAGTGGGTGCAAGAATACATGTGTCATCGATGGGGTAGCGTTCAACGAAAAGGTGCACACAAGCGACGAGATCGAAAATCCAAAAGGTGCGGATGTGGATTCAAGGGGTGGTCCAACACTTTGAAGAATTTGATAAGGTGATTATCAAAGTCCAAGGTACTCACGAGGGACATGTACCTGGATCTCGTGCAGACCTTTATCACCTGCCAGTGCATCCATTTGTAATTGCATGTTGCACAAAGGACATGTTTGATATAGGCACTTGCTGGCATGTTGCAAAAATATCAAAGTAAAAGGAACACCTTCACATGGATCATGTATCTAGACTTGATCGTGTGATCTATCGGTTCTTCATGATACAGAAAGAAGTGCGAATGTTGCTACACCGGATGCACACACAAGGTATTTCACTCTCTCCCAAAGCATCTCAAGGGTTGAACCATATCATTTTACAAGTAATTCTTTGCAGATCTATATTATGTTGCATCTCTTGGCCTCACTGTAGGAGAATATGCAGAGCATGATTGGCATGATTGGACTGCAATGCTCTTCGCTTGCAAGATTTGAAGAAGGTACCATTGAGAGCTCAACCTCTGGTCACATTTTGCATGCTTTTTTTTTCATGGGCATGCGCTTGCTTGTAGGTCATATTTGTCCAACCATACAACCCGAGGGCAGATGATGCATGCGAGAGACCGTTTATTCTTGTCATTCAAGATGAGGACATGCTTGAAATTGCTATTTGTTTCTCTCATCATAACTCTTGGGCAATGGATAGCACATTCAAAAAAAATGTCTTTGGGTTACCACTTTATGTTGCAGTCTTGCCCAACCAAATTGGTGTAGGGATGCCAATATGGCTGATGTTATGCACGAGCGATGTGGCCACTAATCATGAAAAACTGGCTTTGGAGTTGACCTTCAAGCTGGTCTTTGCAAGGCTAGGAAAATTTCATCCTGCAGCTATTGTCATTGACAAGAATCAGCAAGAGCTGGAAGCAATTCTTAAGGTGGTCAATGTGGATCCTCATTGCTGGAGACAAGATGAAGCCGGCAACCCAAAACAAGTTGCATGCCATGTGTTACTATGCTGGTTCCATGTCAAGAAGGCATGGGTGGAGAACTTATTGCCGCAGGTATGAAGTTGTTGTAGTTGTTGCATAGCTTTCCGTTCCTTTGGTGTGTCAAGGGATGCTATCAATATTAATAACCAACTTGTTGGAATCATTTCATAGGTCCCTAAGGACAAGCAAGCTGATGTCTATAATCACTTATTAAATCTAATGCAAGCACCAACTGAGGAGATTTTTAATCTGGAATATAGACAGTTTCTGGATACATATTCAATGCATGAAAATATCCAGCGTTACGTGACAAATGGTTGGTGTGGTAGCACATGCATGTGGCGGACAAGGTGGCCAAAGTTTGGGCGTCTATTTGTACATGGGAATGTGGACACTACAAACCTGGTTGAACTATTATGGCAATATATCAAGTATACTTTGCTTGATGCGAAGATAAATAGATAGGTACTTGTCCTTTTGCATGCATTTGTGGGTGATTCATTGCATGGAATCTACATCGGAGGAACCTTGCTTGAGTTCTTTGAGCAAAAGCAAGAGATTGGTAAGAGTCGATTGGTTTTGGAGTTTGTAACTAGTATCGTATTCTATTGTATATGCCAACTCCTAAGTTCTTGTGTTTAAACAAGTGGCAGCTGATTCCGGGTGTTTTAATTGAGTTGGGTCAAGCAAGCAGCACACATCTGGATTAGCAGCTGGTGAGGCAATTCTGAAAAGTTTTGAGGCTGATCCTACCACCCTTCAAGTGATAGAGGAAAGCACTTTGCTGTTTCAAATTCTTAGCATGTCATCTCCTTCCCAATGGTATCATGTGAGCGTCCAATCCAGCTATTGTGATTGTCCTGACTGGGGTTCAGAATGCAAGCATTAGTATGGAATCCGACTAATAGTTCAAAAGCACTTTCCTCAACTTCTATGTATTTTCCCAGTTCTTGATAGCATACATGCCTTCAACCATGTGGTTTGGGAGGCCAATGCTCAAGCAAGGGAGCAAGATGCAATGATGGGGGACCAAAATTCAATGGGGGACCAAGATATGTCAAGCCAGATACCCACCATGGCCGAGGAAAGTGTAGCCATTATTGATAACCAAATTCTTGGATGCATCTTAGACTTGAAAGGACTTTTACAAAGCTTTGAAGAACAAGTTAGGGCAGTGTGATAGTGATCTAAAATTGATCCTCTTTAATTATTTGTGCAACTCAAGGGATTGCCTCTCCACTCTGATTGTCCCAAAGTGCATCGACTTGCCAGCAATAGGCTCAATTAGACAGATCCAAGCACATGTAACACAAACTCGGCTTGGTCATGGTGCGGCATGAGAAGCCGATGGATGTGGAGCTGAAGCTGGGCTGGTCTCAGTTGTCCCTCCAAAGGCCTCAACAACTGGCGTTTTAAGACGCAAACATCAGTGAGGGAGGATCCGAGTACGCTTCAAAAAGAGACGTAAAGTGTTCTGCTTCCATTGTTGTAGCAAAGTCTTTTGCTTGATCCAAGAGAAAGCCACTCATGTCATACATGCCATGCTCTCTTACCCTTGACACTTGAGCAAGCCCCGAATGGTTCAGAGTCTCCTCTTCTAAATCAACATGTTACTCTCTTCAATGATGTCATTCAGAGGGGGAAAGTGGTTAGATGTGTACATGGAGATCTTGGTACAGAGGAGAGGAGGTTTACGATTCAATGTGGGGACGAGTCAATACTTGATGGGGTCCTTGCATCCCAGCAACGAATGGTTCTCATAACATGAGAAGCGAGGCAGCTGCCGCTCTTTGCCCTTCGAAAATATTGCTATTGGATAACAAAGTGGTGGTTTACGCCGTCGAGCCAAGATTGTAAGTGGCTCTTCATAATGCGTATTTGTATTAATACTACTTTGACTGGGAGTTTTAGTGATGTAGTGCTGTCTTAGATGGTCATTGCTAGGCAGTCCTACTGGATGTTGATAGTTTTTGTCTTCCCTTTTCTTCGGACATGCAAGGATTGCTTACATACCAAATTGGTGGACAACAAAGAATGCAGTAATTTTTGGATCAATATTTGGAGCTTTTAATGTCTGGTCATTTATTGCATTGATGTTTGCATCGATATCTGTAGCTTTGGAGACCTTCTTACATACCAAACTTCTGGGCAAATGAGCATCGATTTGGAGGTTGCATCGATTTTTGGGTTGATATTTGTAGCTTTCAATGCCTGGTCACTTATTGCATCGATTTTTGGATCGATGTCTATAGCTTTTAAGGCCTACTTATATACTAAACTTTTGGGAAAATAAATAGTGTTGTGTCTAAGGTTGAAGTAGCGGAGATGGGTTTGGAGGTTGACATCAAATTGCAATTATTGCATAGATTTTTGGGTTGATATTTGTAGCTTTCAATGCATGCTTATGTACCAAACTTTTGGGCAAATGAATAGTGTTGTGTCTAAGGCTGAAGCAAAGGGGATGGTTTTGGAGGTTGAACATTAATTTTGGCATTGATTTTTGGGTTGTTATTTGTAGATTTGAATGCCAGTTCTCTTATTGCATCGATTTTTGGATCGATCTCACTGAAGATTTCAAGGTGTGCGTACCATGCCTGGTCATGTATTGCATCAATTTTCACATCTACATCTCTTAGCTTCGGAGGCTGTACCAAACCATTGGGCAAGTGAGTAGTGTTATGTCAAATTGATCCATCATGTCTCAATGTCTCATGCATCGAGGAGTCAAGGTTATGTTGGTGACAATAGCTGTAAACAAGTTCGAATACACCATGGTCAAGTTCCGGTGACCATAGCCAATGACAAGGGCTGACGCCATGTTGGCTGTAATGGTTATAACCTATAAACGTGGAGAGTGACCAAATCCCTAACTCTATCTATTGAGAATACTTGCATAAGAGACTTAAGACTTGAACTAAAGAATGCAAAAACCATAACCATTGACTAGAGAAATGATGATCATAACCAATATATTGAGACTTAGCAACCTTAACTAGAAGATGGCGATGGTCGCAACTTCACTTGCTGAGAACACAACCGCATGCTATAACCTTGTTACATACCAAAGCCCTAACCAACAAATTCAAAGGCCAGGACTTCAACACATTTCAGTTTTACCTTTACAGAATGCATTCGCAAACCATAACCTTCAAAGCATAGCCATAACCAACAAAGCCGGGCACTGTGAATTGAAATAAAAAGTTTTTAACCAGGAAATGACCTTGGTCAAGGCACAGTTCACGTAATCGATGACCATATTTGAGATATAATGCTAGAGACAGCACAAATGATCATAACCAGCATATAACTAGAAAATTTAAATGGGCTCATAATGAGGCAACAATGGCCATAACTTGTGAGTTCGAAGATGGAGACGGTTGCAACTTCACTTGCGGAGAACACAACCGCATGCCATAACCAACAGATTCAAAGGCCAGGACTTCAACACATTTCAGTTTTACCTTTACAGAATGCATTCGCAAACCATAACCTTCAAAGCATAGCCATAATCAACAAAGCCGGGCACTGTGAATTGAAATAAAAAGTTACAACCAATGGTGCTAAAACAAGAAGATCACAATTGTGAATAAGAGTATTTATTCTTGAAGCATTGCATGGTGTCTTTCTTCGATGTGACCAATAGTGGCCAAAAACATAATACCATTTCTGACAAGTCAAGGCTAGCAAACTGTGTTGAGAGAAATTTCTCGAGAAGGTGGACATTGTGTACCATAAGCATCAACAAAGCAAACCTTCTTAAGAATAGAAGGCGGCAAAACATGTTACATCCACCTGCATGCAAACAACAACCCTGGAGATAATTAGAAGAACAATTTGCCAGCAAAGAGAGAGAGACATAGAGAGGAACCTTACTGGCCAAACAAGTCTATTGTCCGAGAGGTAGCCTCTCCATGCAATATAGCATTGACTAGGGGCTGATCTACATTCGTGGACAGTTTGAATCTTGCGGGATTGAATGTGATGCTATCATTAGAAGCAATCCTAAAACACCAGCATGCAAGACTTAGAATAATGTGAATTAGTACCGACACTCTTTAAAAATGCAAAGCTGGGATATGAAATCAACTGGCTTTCGCAATATTGGTCCGTGTGGTGACCACCCTACCGCCCCCTCCTAAGAAACTAATACTCGGACATTCTTGATGGTGAATTTAAGAGATACATGGGTCTCATGGCTCGGTGATGAGACATCGATAACCACACTTGTCTTTGTAGATGACCGAATTGGCAACTTTTGCCGATGTTCCATTATGAGTCCCTGCACAAAGTTCCTGGAACGATTAGCCCAACAAAAAAACACAGCCATAATCAACCCATTGAATAAAAGCACAGCCACAATCAGTGACAACCTCAAGATCCATCAAAAACACACAGCCATAATTAGTGACAACCCAGAAAACCGGCAAAAACACAGCCATAATCAGCTTTACCTCATTTTGGGAAACACCAATGTTCAATGTCATGGAAGAAAATCTATCAAAGGTGTCCACAATGTGCTCATTGTTGGGTTCATCACATTGGTGACCTTCAGCCTCAACCATTGAAAGATTCTTGGCATCATCACAGGGCGGCATCTCGTACAGTGGTGTATCTCCAAGACCATACTGGGAGCTAGAGCTAGTAGACCCGCTACTAGTTGCAGCCTCACCTTCCTTCGCCTTGGACCCTTCTCCCTCCAAGACCCCTCCATCTTCCTTTTTCTCTTCTTGTAGATTGTCCTCTCCTGGCTCATTTGGGATCTCATCATCACCAAGGTCATCTCCCTTTTTCTCTCATTGGAGATTGTCCTCTCCTGGCTCATTTGGGATCTCATCGTCACCAGGGGTTCCTTCCTTTTTCTCTCCTTGGAGATTGTCCTCTGCCTGCTCATTTGGGATCTCATCATCACCAAAGTCATCTTCCCAAAACACATCCTCATTGTGCTCTTCTTCACCGGTTTCATTCCCCTTCTCACCTTGCATATCATTGTTTTCCTTTTCTTCCTCAATGTCATCCATCATCACATTCAGCCAGGGTGGCGACACCTTGACTCGCCTCTGCATCAAGACCAAGCACAAAAGAATGGGGTCAACACATTAAGAAAAAAATCAAACTCCAGAAAAACAATGCTTTAGATTAATCATGAAGTGAGATGTCCAGCTTCTACAAGACCAGACATAGACAAACTTCAACAACGCATTATAACCAAACAACAATTGGACATGTAGAATCCTCGTCATGCACATGTGCATCAAGACTAAACATAGACAAGCTGCATCAACGCACTAAAACTTGATAAACCATATAGCGGGATGCACGGGTTCTTTTTTATTATGGCATGCATGTAAATCCTCATCATGCACCTCTGCATCAAGACCAGACATAGTTAAATGGAATCAGCGCATTAAAATCAAACAAAAACCTGATAAACGTAATGCAATAAATCGGCCATGGAGCGGGATGCACCTGTTCTTTTTTATTATGGCGTGCATGTAAAATCCTCATCCTGCACCTTTGCATGCATACCAAACATAGACAAATGGAATCCGCGCGTTGAAAACACAGACATAACAAAAATGCTGAAAAGTAAATTTGAACCTAAAAAGTAAACTCGGACACATGTAAGGGTTCGCCTTTTTTTTTTTTGTGCGTCACTTCGAAACAAGGGCCAAGCTTGGCACCTAGGACAATCGAGGAAGAGTGTAGATAAACAATGGAAACTCAAACTATACGTGAACATGGTTTACTTGGACCACCTCTCCTATTGTGTCCTCAACCAGCTTGAGGCTAGCCTTAAGACCCTCATGACTAAACCATCCTTAAGACCCTCTTGACTAAACCGACACGGGGCCATGGGATCGATGGCGGACGACAGATGGTGTGGATCTTGAGGAGATCCGACGATAAGTCAAAAATTGAGAGCTAGCTCCCAGACGGGCCGTGGCAGCCTATCCCCTAATCGGATTCACGTGTGCATTTCGTTGAAATGTAGGTGTGTTTACATCTACTTATGCTTGTCTGAGATTACTCTCTGGGGATGTCCGAGTTTACAAAACTTGTATGAATTTACTTCCCAAAAATTTGAGAGCTAGTCCCCTCCCAGACGGGAGCATGGCAGCCAATCCCCTAAGCGGATTCGCGTGTGTATTTCGTTGAAACGTAGGTGTGTTTACATCTACTTATGCTTGTCTGAGATTACTCTCTGGGGATATCCGAGCTTACAAAACTCACACGGAAGCCAATCCCCTAACTGGTTTTGCATGTGCATTTCGTTGAAATGTAGGTGTGTTTACATCTACTTATGCTTGATATGAGTTTTGTAAACTCGGACATCCCCAGAGAGTAATCTCATGCAAGCATAAGTAGATGTAAACACACCTATGTTTCAACGAAATGCACACGCGAATCCGATTAGGGGATTGGCTGCCACGGCTCCTGTCTGGGTTCAAATCCAAGACAAAACCCACCACCAACTTTTTGTTTGTCATCGGATCTCCTTGAGATCCATGCTGTCCACCGTCTCACTGTTGCTCCTCTAAGATCAAGAAGGCTGCCCCTTATCCAAAGGCCAAATGCTCATTCTTGATGGTGACAGGCTGATGTCAACACACAACCCGATTGCCATGAAACCTACAACCCAAAGTTCCCTGTGGCAAAAAAGGTGGCTCTTGGTAAACTAGGACAAGTATAAATGAACAAGGACAACTCTAAGTATACTTGAACCATAACTCGCCGATTTCAAGGTACACCCCAATGACATCTTTGGTTGTCAGTCCTCGATTTCATGGCCATCAAGTGCTGGGTTTCATGGTCATCGAGGTCCCCATGGCCAAAAGGGTGAAGATTGGTAAACCAGGACCTAGGACAATCAATGAAAAACATAGATAAACAAGGACAGAGTATACTTGAACCATGAAGGCACACAACATATAGTTGCATGGGTGGATGGGGATGGCATGAGAAGAGACTGGCTACTGCCATCATAGTGTGAGAGCTCAGTATAATGAGCTTGGGCTTGAGGGTATGGGCTGAAGTTGCATGCATTGAACCTTTGGTGGATGAAGCTTCAGAGAAGTCCTCTACTTGCTCATTTTCTGAGGACAATCTTTCTCTAGATGTCCATATTTGTGTCAAAATTTGCATTAAAATTAAGCATGAGGATTGCTCTTACAGCCATGATGTTGTCGCTAACAACCACCATGATTGAAGTTTGAATGGTAATAGGGAGGGAGTGTACTGGTGTTGAAGGAGCCTTGGTGTTTGGAGGTATTGCTGTGAGGCTTGGTCGTCTTTGCGGTTGGTGGCAAGTGCCACTGGTTGGGCTCTCGTAGATTGAACGCAGAGAGCTTCTCCTTGATGGCTTTTGGCCACCAAGGGTTGCACTTGTAGGTCCACACTATGTGGTGATGAATGCCTACCAAGAGGATAGAAGGGCTACCATCAAAATAATGGTTTGTAATGTCTCAGGGATAGCCAATCCCCAGATAATGACCTCATCAAGAAGAACCTGCCAAGCATCCATACACTTGGCAATGCTTTGTCCTTCTTGCATGTTGGTGTTCACCAATCTCTTGATCAAGGAATCTTAGTCAACTAAGTTGGTATGCTCATATATCTTGTGAAAGAAAGAACATATAGCTTATGCCGACTTCAAAGACCGCACCATTGGCACTCGTCAATCTCCGCAATGGAGGATGATCACATAGACTCCACTTACACAAGACTTGGACCTAGAGTCGAGACAACATCCCATAGTAGAAGCTCCTTGACGCAAAGCTCGTCTTCAACCCTCATACTTGATAGTCATTACCATTAAGTTTGTCTATGGTTTGATGTCTAGCTTTAAGAGAAGGGGTAGAAGAGATCTCTGCCATGCCGTCAGGTTTCGGATACCTTGGAAGAGAGGAACAAGCAGTAAGACAAATGTCGCTAAGAGGGATTTTTCTTATGCCTTGGAAGAGAGGAGCAAGCAGCAAGACGAATGTCTCTAAGAGGGATTAAGGATTAAGGATCTAGTTGCTTGCAAGCTTGAGTGAGCTATTAAGCTAATAGGGGCTCAGATACCATGTAGGAAAAACCAAAACAAACACTAAAACAATTTAAGTTAATGACTAATGTGCGTAATGAATAGAAAAGAGTACTCAGCTAAATGTATTACCTCGATTGCACAATAACATGGTGAATTGATACAAGACTTGTTTATATACATGAATGGGAGTTCATTGTGCATGATAGCTAGAGCTAACTAGGGCTGCAATGTAGGAGCTAATGTAGGAAGGTAATTGGCCACTAATTTAGGGGTGATTGACGAGAGAAAATAGGACCTACTTTAGGTAAGAAGTGGGATGGCACTCCCAATTACAAAGAAAGACAACGTCCATGAAACTTATAACTTTCTCACATGCTTGATGAAGCTTCAAAACATGCAAGGAACTTAAACATTCTCACAAGAAAATGGAGCAACACTTGGACGATGGTGGGTGGGTAAAATAGGCCCATAGTAACAAACAAGTGGGAGGAAAGACCTAGTGGCCATGAAAGCTACAACCAGCTAACATGCTTCATGGAGCTTCAAATCATACAAGAAATGTAAGTTAAATTGTAGCATCCATAAGCATAGAAACACTTTGAACATGCTCACAAGATGCCCTTCAAAACATAAAAGCTGTGAAATTACCTAACCTTTGAGACTTAAATGCTTGTCATAGCAACCATAAGTAAACAAGGAACTTAACCATGCTAACATGATAAAACTTCAAACATACAAGGGACCTAAACAACATACATAGGCATGGAGGAAAGAAGTCACTTAACCAGTTAATTAACCAGCTTACATGCACATCATAGCCTTCGTCGATACGTTTTTGAATGCGTGCAAGGCGCAATTGAGCTGATGCATGGTAGGCAATCATGCACTCCTTCACAATATTCTCCACAAATTGCTCCTTTGGCACGGTTCTAAACTCTAGTCTGAGCTTGTTGCATTTCTCAATTGCTCGAAGACGATGAAGATCCTCATCCTTTTTTACATTTATTGCGAACTTCCTCAAAATGTCCTCAAACCGATTCTTTGCCAACTTCTGCCATTCAGCTTTCTCTACTCTCGACCTTGGTGCCTTGGCTCTTGAGGGAAATTCAGCCTGGGAAGAACGACCCGAATTTCGTACTGGGATGTGTATGTCAAGGCCATGTTCTCTCTTGAGATGCCTCTCCATTCTCCACCTCACCAACTCAAAGAGAAACCGTCCAGGGCATTCATCACTTGCATGACATTGCCGGGCAAGCTTCCCATCGGGCAAGAACACCTCCACATATGGCATCAACCCGGACGACATGAACTGCATGCTACTACCCTCAATCTCCTTGTCATCTTCTTTGCATTCACCAAGCTGGTCTGCTTTGATTTTTGTATCATTCGGCTGCCCCACCTTCAACTTGGTGTCACCTACCTTGTTAGACAAGGGGAACTAGAACCTAGGAGTCCACCTCCCAACCCCCCACTATATAGCATGGATCCTAGCCCTTTGCCCTAGTTGGACTCCCTTTACACACTGCCTACCCCGGCCTTGCCCTTGTTTAGTCCGGCCTTGCCGTTGTCCTGACATTACTCCCTCCCTTAAAGAAGAGTTTTCATCCTCAAAAACAAAAGTGGGAAACTTCTTCTTAAGAACACTAATGTTTTCCCAAGTGGCACCTTCCTCAGATCGATATTTCCACTTGATTAAGGCTTGTTGACGTACATGAAGTCGTGTATGTAACTCAGGGATACGTCCAGCTTACTACTCCCACTGCAAATGCAATGTCTGGGCGAGTAGCAATCATTGCATACATCAAACTACCCACTGCAGACGCATATGGAACGTGAGTATATGCCTCAAAGCCAAAGACTCTGAGATGCTTGTATGAGGGCATTTTGCCTGACCATACCATCTCTGGCACTGAATCCTTCTGCAAAACCTTGCTAGGAGATCTATTTACAAGATGAACAGCTGTTGATACAGCTTCAGCCCAAAACCCATTTGGCAGCTGTGCATTAGACAACATACTTCTGACCTTCTCTTGTATGGTCCTATTCATCCTCTCAGCAACACCATTTTGAGGAGGATTGTAAGGAGCAGTAAGTTCACGTTTTATATCTTTTGACTCACAAAAGTCCTGAAAGGCCTTTGAAACATACTCTCCACCATTGTCAGTGCGTAAGCATTTAAGCTTCTTGCCACTCTGATTCTCCACAAGTGTCACAAACGTTTTGAAAACACTAAATGCTTCATCCTTGTGCTTGAGAAAGTAAACCCATACTTTCCTCGAGTAATCATCTATAAATGTCATAAAGTAAGAAGCTCCCCCTAGAGATAGGTTAGGCATAGGTCCACACAAATTACTATGAACAAGTGCCAACTGTGTATCTCTTCTACTGCTTCTATGCTTATGTGGCTGCTGTGTTTGCTTACCATACAGACAATGTTCACAGAATTCAAAATCATTAAATGAAAAGCCAGGCAAATAACCTGAACGAGACAAGATTTCCATTCCCTTCTTGGACATATGTCCTAACCGGCTATGCCACAAAGAAACGTTCGGTTGCTCGGTTACATTGATTACATTTTTAGAGACATTTGATACATAAATCATGTAAAGTCCTCCAGACTTTACTCCATGTGCTACTGTCATAGAACCCTTGGATATCTTCCACATGTTCTCTCCAAAAGTGGTGACGTAGCCAGCATCATCAAGTAAACCTGTGCTGATCAAGCTCTTTGTAATTGCGGGAACATGTCTCACATTCTTCAGCGTGAAAGAAGAGCCATTCTGAAACTTCAATTGAACATCTCCAACACCTAAGATCTCACATGTCTGCCCATTGCCTAGCCGAACATGATCTTTAGTGGTCACATAAGAGGTAAACCACTCCTTGTTTGGAGACACATGAAGTGATGCCCTTGAGTCTATAATCCAGTCACTCAATGCATTTCCATCAGATGCTATAAGAAGAGATGAGTCCATTGTATTCTTCAAGAAGTAGATGTCTCCTGACACTAGATTGTCATCCTCTGCAACAGTGTTTGTCACATTTATTTCTTGAATCTTCAATGAGTACTTGTTCTTCTCACCATGGTCTTCAGCTTTCTCTTTGCCTTTTTCTGCTTTCCATTCTCCGCAGTCTCTTTTCATGTGACCCTTCTTGCCACAATGGTAGAATTCTATGTCACTCTTGCCTTTAGCACTGCGGGACTTGCTACGAGACTGATTCCTCTTTCCACCTTTGTACTTTTCTTTGGTCCTTCCCCTGAAAACTAAGGCTGTTCCTTTGCCTTTGTCCATTGTCTTTCTATTGGTTTCTTCAGTGAGCAGACTTCCTTCTACACCTGCTATGTTTAAACCATATGGAGGTGCAGAATTACTCAAAGATGTGCGAAAAGTGTCCCAACTTTCCGGCAATGTGATCAACAGGAACATAGCTCTAATAGGTTCATCAAACTTGACACCTTGAGCTGACAATTGACTGTAGATTGTGTTGAATTCATTCAGATGATTGGACATAGGTGTCCCTTCTTTCATCTTCAAGTCAACAAGCTTCTTAAGCCAGTATACCTGTGAAGCTGCACTCTGCTTTTCATAAAGATCACTCAGCTTTAACCATGCTTGATAAGCCGACATCTCGTCTGCTACATTGAAGTAAACGCTTTCTGCCAAAGTCAGCATAATGGTAGAAAGTGCCAATTCATCCATTTCGCTCCATTCATCTTCGTCCATATCTTCTGGTTTTATCCCCTTGAGCTTTATAGGTTTTATCTGCTTCTTTTGTACCAACACGTGCCAAATATGCTTCTTCCACAATGGGAAATTGGTTCCATCCAGCTTCTTGATATTGTAAAGAGTAGTGTCCTGTGATCCAGCCATAGCTACGCTTCACAGTAGTTTACTTTCCTAGGAAAAATTCGGCAGAGTTTCCCCTATAAACTGACCTCTGAACCAATATCAACCTGTCAAATGAACCAAGAAAGCTTCACATTCTGCAGAAATTTCGGCAGAGTCTCCTTTGTAAAATGGCTCTGGTGTACTCAAAAACAGCTCAAAAAACCACTATCTCTCTAACACTGTAAGCTGTGGGTAAACCTGTCCTGCACCTGTACTGTCTCTCACTATCCTATCACTGTCCTGTAAGCATAGACTGCGACAATGCCTCAACAGCAGTAAAGCAAAGATGCAATCCCAACTGTCTAACTCACAATCAATACATCCTAGTTGCCTATCTAAGGGTGCTCGAGGGATCGCTCCAAGACCTGTATCACCGAAAGGATCTCAACATTCGAGAATCCCCCAGCTCAATAAAACCTCACTCGACCCTCAACAAAGGCTCCAGTAAATCTGACAGTACATAGACTTTCCACAAAGTCATACATCCACAAATTTCCCACTATATGCTGTAACCGCTGCGGCGGTTGTTTACTGTGTGACTCACAGCCAGCAAACCCTCAACAGACATACATCATCTCTGACAATACATCCCATGTGGAAGTACCTGCAATGTCAGGATGAAATCTGGAATATCAAGCAGCAAACACAAGCTACCTGATGAACTAGTGGATGTCCCCTAAAGTGTGTGTGTAGATGCGCTCATGTCGTATGTGACACGCCTCCAAGAACTGTGAGCCGTCCTTCGATGTGTAGACAACCACAAATCAACACTCTGGGAGTGCCGATATACTCAGAACCTGCAGTCGTAGGTCGAAACCCCAAATTTGCAGAGTCGGATCTGCACCCGCTGAGACCACGTAGTCGAAAATGGCCTGCGTAGAACTTTGTCGAAGTCAAACGGTGGCCGAGATGACCTCAGAATGAAATTCTGAGAACACCTAGCCCTTCGGGCTGTCCTACAAGATTTGGGGCCGTGTCTTCGCCTGTCGAATCACTCCAATCTGAGCAGGTGACTCTGGCTACCTGCAAATGCTGCCACGAGCCTCGATTTGAGCTCTGATACCAGTTGAAGGAGTACGAGCAGAAGTGTGACGCGAGAGAGAGTGTGAGAAGAAGAGCACGACGATATGGTGAACTCGCTCTACTGTAATGTGTAGATCATAGTGAGTTCTTATTAGGTTTTTACAAAAGAATATGTGTACATACCTAGCGGCCCGCCCACTTACCTGGGCGACCACATTGGGCTTTATACCCCAACACCTAGGAATTCCAATTGGTGGTTCGTATCTGAGATCTAACAATGACTCTTAGTTAGCGTGTGTGGCTCCCCTCCTCCAATTTCTAGCTGAGAGTTAGAGCACCTTGGCTCATGCTGACCCCCAAACAAAACATGTAGTAAAAGACTCTTAAAAAGTTTTCACTATTCTTTTTGAGAGATAGGAAAGAGAGAGAGAAAATGCTTGACTGAGGAACTTTCCTTAAGTTACTACCTTCTATATACCGCGCCCATGTTTGTGTACATCTTATGTGTAGCATGCAGGTTATCCTTTAAGCACGCAACAATCTGACTGTATAACGCTCTCATCGAGAGAGGTAACAGAAACCACAAGTCACATCTGACCTCGCCTACCGTGTAGGGGATCATGACTGTACGAAAAGGACTTAAATATGGCATTGTGCTGGTGAATTAAGCCATAGATTTAGGTTCCTTTTAGTGGTGGTTTGTGATGACTATGTAAGGACGGAAGCGTATTTTATACCACCTGGTTAGCAAGCTGTGCATAGAAAAGTGGATGCCCGTGGCTACCGTGACTGTCATAAACATAAAAGTTAACACCAGAAGTGCCTTGCATCGATTGGAATGGTAGGGATTTGTTGAGATGATATCCTGATTAATGTAGGTGCTCCCAACTTGGTTGCCACTACTCTTAACGTCAAAGCAATCGTCGCACGACTTAGAAGTCTTGTCATGTGAAATTGACCAAGCATTTGGCGTTGCGGAATGAAAATATTGTGTTACACGTGTATCATATACACCCTAAGTCACTGATCCTGCATGCACCTCATAATGTTTTCGACTGAGCATATAAGCCGAGAGTATGGACTGGTCGTACCAAAAATTATGATATCAGAAAAGAAATCGGGGCATAACTCTACCCAATTCAAAAAATGGACAATACTCTGAAAAGCCACATTCACGTATGAAGACATATAACTATTGTGCCCTGCACCAAAAACTGGAGTTTACGTCAAATCACGAACTAATGTGTAACTTTTAATGGCCTATAATCTTATGTGTAGCGGAAATTAGCATGAACATAGTGGGCATTTCATTAGAATAGATTCCTAATGAGAATTACAAAAGTGCTTGGGTGGAGAGAGCAACAAAAAGCATAACACCTAGTTAGATAGCATCGACAATACTTTCAAAAGAGAGAGAAATTAAGCTATTGACAACAGTTGAGGACCGGATTTTCATGGAGCCAGTCCCCCCTCCAAAAGGCTTTGTATTATGGTTTCTCCCATCAAGAGAGACATTGTACACTACAATTCTTTGTGTTCCTTCAAGACTAGCTAGTGCAATGAAGATGGAAGCTTCATACACCAAGCAAAACACTTAATCAAACACAACTTGAATTATCCCCGTTCTCAGACCCAAGACCTCACACACCTTCGAAGATGGTGAGAGCTAGCAGGGTATGAGAGTAGATTGAGAAGAAAAAGAAGTATCTTACGAGAAAGATGTACATCTCCTCACATAATCACTCATATTAGCATAGCTTAGCTTAGTAATTAGCTTGGTAGAGAAGATGAGCATGCATTGAAGCTTGGCTCTTGGTTGGATTTGCATCCACATGCCAAGAGAGTGTTGATGTAGGCTTCTATCTCACAAGCTTGGAGTAGGTGATGAGCTCTCCATTAAAGCTTGGGAGGAGATAGAGTATTTCCCCTTCACACATGGTCAAGTGTGAGAGTGTGTGTGTCAATGCCAAGCAAAAATCAGCCCCCTCTCTCTCTTGGGCGAGCCCTAGCTGCTAATTAGGTCTGGCTTTTGCCTCATTGGACCTCCCCAGGTCAAGCCAATAGGAATTAAGCAGCATAAGTGATAGCCTTCTGACATGTGTCCCCCTTTCCCCTTTTGTGAGAGCTTCAGGTAATTAAATAATTAAACTAAACTCTCATTGGACCCCTTTGCCTCCTGGCCAATAGGAATCAGGCAAGCCATGGGGCTCCTGAATGCTCATTGGACCCCTTGGGAGACTGCCCAATAGTCTTTTAGGAGACTTAATTCTCATTGGTTTCTTTTATTAAATGTTTTTAAATTAATTAAACTAGATTTACTCTAGCTTAATTCTCATTGGTCCACTTCAAGGGTCTTCCAATAGGAATTGGGCACACCTTGTGGGCATCTGGCCTAGGGAGCTGACATGTGTCCCTCATTCCCTTTGTGTAAAGGGAGCCTGTGTGTGTGTGTGTGGCTTTCTCTCTCATCTCCTACCTTTGGGGCTCGCCCCCTCCCATGTAGGGATGTGCAAAGACTTTTAGGGCACACACTAAGCATCCAATTTTCCCTAGGGTTGACCTTTGGACACAACCTTTGAATTTTGGAACCTTAGCATTTTGGAAGTCTTAATGGGCTGAACCTTAGGGTCTTTTTGGCCCATTGTTTCACATGGCTCTTTTGCAGATGGCCCCCCCTTTGGATCCCTATTTTCCCTCCTTTGGATCCCTACTGTGGCCGGTCTGCTAGCTTAACCAATATTCTAGCTTTTTCTCCCTTGGCACTTCCCCACATTAAATGATCAGTTTAATATGAGAAAATCATTTAGGAGAATTAGATATTGATTATTATGACATTACCTCTCTCTTGAAATCATAGTCGTCCTCGACTATGGTGTAGAGAAGATAAAGCATATGCATGAGTCCTTTTCTTAGCGGGTAGAGGATCCCTATGTTACCCTACGACATCATTCCATAATGGATGACTAGTCCATTTGGCGCTTGAGAGCCTGAGGCTGCCGCAAGCATGTCTGCACATTAGTCCTATCAGTCTTCCATAGTAGAGTGACAAGCTCTACTTGGTGTTTGGGAGACGTCGTCTCCGCAAACTTGATCTAAGCATGCATACTACTTCATTTTTGTGCACAAATAAAGAAAAAGAAAGTCTTATAAGACAAAAATTTTGTTCATTTTTAACATTTTGTACATTTGCTTACTCTTGGGAAGCATTGTAAGCATTGACAAGGTTTAGGTTATCCTTTAATTGTATGCCTTGCATCCATCTAGCATCTTCAAAAGGATAATTCTTAAACTTAATAAGATATCGTCGGATAGTCTTACCGCCTCTTAATACCTTGTCTTCATGTCGGAGAATGGACTCGGGCTGCAGCACCTCCTCGTGGTCCTCGATCTCCGGTGGGTCTTCAATAGTTGGTTCTTGAGGTGGCTCTCCTTTGTAAGGCTTTAATAGGCTCACATGAAAAGCATTGTGTATGAGCCAATGATTGGGCAACTTAAGTTGATAGGCCATCTCATTGATTGGCCTAAGAATCTGGAAGGGACCATAGTACCTTTTTGCTAGTTTAGCATAGTACTTTTGGTGGCCCGTAGGATTCTTGCCCGTCGTGTGCCTTAATCGAGCCTTGGGAAATTTAACAAGACCCAATCGTTTTCTTTAAAGGCTTGGGCTCTTCTGTGCTTGTCAGCAGCAGCCTTTTGCCTTTGCTGTGAGATAGAGATAGCATCCTTAATCTTTTGGAAAGATTCTTGTAGGTCTCGGCTATACTCATCTGCAGCGAAGATCTTCCCATGTACCTTAAGTAGCAAGGGACTTTTTGATCTTCCCTCAATTACCTCGAAAGGTGCTTTTCCTGTGGAAGTATGTACAGTGTTATTGTAAGCATACTCTACTAAGGGTAAGTACTTTTCCCATTGGGATCTTTGATCTACTTCCGTTACATAGGCTTTTAGTAGATCGAGAATGGTTAGGTTAGCTATTTCACTTTGGCCATCAGTTTGTGGATGATAGGCCGAAGAGAAGTTTAGCCTTGTTCCTAAATTCTCAAAGAGACCCTTCCAGAAATTACTGGTCATTCTAGGATCTCTATCCGACACTATGGACATTGGCAAGCCATGGTACTTGAAAATTTGTGAAATGAAGAGGGTTGCCATTTGATGGGCTTTGATAGTCTTTTTGACAGGTATAAAATGAGCTTGTTTACTGAACCTGTCTACTATCGTCCATATTCCCGTATTCCCATGGATAGACTTAGGCAATCCAAAGATAAAATCCATGGATATGCTCTCCCACGGTGAATTAGGGATTGGCAAGGGTTGAAGCAATCCAAGTTGCTTCCCTCTATCAAATTTTGTCTTTTGACATACCACACATTTGGAAACATACTCGTGTATGTTCACTTTCATGGTAGGCCAATAGAAATATGTTTCAATTCCCTTTAGGGTAGACTGAATCCCTCTATGCCCCGCATATGGGGGAGCATGAGATTCATACATTACTTTCTCACGTAGTGAGTTAGTAACGCATAGTCTATTGCCATAGAGAAGATAACCATCTTGTAAAGTAAATGGTTCTTCTTTCTTCCTAATGCAAGGGCTGAAATCACATCTCTAAAATCGGGATCAATAGCATACTCATCTATCATTGAAGATAGATCATTGTGAGTTGCTATGGAAACCGCATTCACTCTCGGTCGTCTTGAGAGTGCATCGGCTACTTGATTATGCTTGCCAGCAATGTGAGCAATATGAAAATGAAATTGCGAAAGAAATTTGCCCACCTCATTTGTTTGTCGGAGAGCTTGGTCTGCGTCATGAAGTACTTAAGACTTTGGTGATCCGTTCGCAGAATGAAAGGAGTCCCCAATAAATAGTGCTTCCATGAGTCTAAGGCATGTAGAACTGCAAGGAGTTCTTTTTCGTATATGCCTAGAGCTTGCTCAACAGGGTCGAGCCTTCGACTCTCATAGCCTATGGCGTGCCCTTCTTGGAGCAAAACAGCCCCAAGGCAATCACCACAAGCATCACATTGGACCTCAAATGGTTTTGAGAGATCCGGTAGTGTAAGCACAGGTTGAGAGATAAGCTTTTCTTTAAGCTTTTCGAAAGCATTGTTCTCCTTAGCAGACCACGTATACCTAACATTTTTCTTTGTTAGGTCATGTAATGGTCCCGCAATTTGTGAGAACTTTTCTATGAAGCGTCTATAGTATGCACACATACCTATAAAGCTTCTTAGTTCATGAAGATTCCTTGGTTTAGGCCATCCTTTTATTACCTCTAACTTGGATGGATCCATTTGGATTCCATCTTGAGAGATAATGTGACCTAAATATTGAATCTCTTGCAAGAAAAATTCACTTTTCTTTCGATTAACATAAAGTTTATTCTCTCTTAAAACTTGAAATATTACCTGGAGGTGTTGCTTGTGTTCCTCCAATGAATTAGAGTAGATGATAATATCATCAAAGAACACTCCAGTGAAGGTTCGATGAGGCCTGAACAGCTTCTCCATCAAGCGGTTGAATGTGGCTGGTGCATTAGTCAAGCCAAAAGGCATGACAATGTATTCGTAAAGACCAAATGTAGTACGAAATGCGGTCTTTACAATGTCTTGATCAACTATCCTTATTTGATGATAGCCACTTTTTAGGTCAATCCTACTGAAGTAGGTCGATCCTTGTAGCTTATCAAATAGGTCTTCTACCCGTGGAACGGGAAACCTATTCTTGATAGTGATCCTATTTAGTGCTCTATAGTCGACACACATACGATATGTGCCGTCTTTCTTTTGCACTAATAGCACAGGTGAGCAAAATGGAGATGAGCTAGGCCTAACCATGCCCTTCTCAACTAACTCATGCACTTGCCGCATAATCTCCTCTTGTTGAGCTTGAGAAACTCTATAAGGAGGTTTGTTAGGCGGTGAACTTCTTGGAAGAAGTTCAATTGCATGGTCGTCATTACCTCGTTTAGGAGGTAGCTCACAAGGGATGTCGTCAATAAAGACATCTTGAAACCCCTTGAGAAAATTGGATAACTCTAATTCCTTTTGGTTGCTTTTATTTTCTTTTGCTAAAGCATTAGGTTCATTTTGAGAATCTTTAACAAAAATCATGTACACGGAAATAGAGCTCTTTATTGACTTGTTGAAAGCTGGTGTATGTACAATGGGGATGGTGTTACCCATCTCCTTAGCATCTATATACATGTCCTTTTCCCTGAACTTAAAGGAGATTCTCCTTTCAGGAAATTTAACATGGGCAGCCAGGCGGTCAAACCATGGTGCCCCTAGGATTACATCCTCATGCTTGAGAGGAGAGATAAAGAAGTCCTCTTTGTCCACATAGCCTTGGACATGAAGCCTCAATTTCCCGATTAAGGGAGTGACTGAAGCTTCTTGCCCCTTGAAGGCACTGTCTGCGGGTAGGATATCTCCCATCTCGTAGGATTGTATGCCTAGCTTGGGGCTAACTCCATAGATATGAAATTGTGAGTAGAACCAGGGTCAAAGAGAATAAAAGCATCATGTTCTCTTACCTTTCCCCAAGCATGGCATAGAGGAGATCCTTTGTGGTGAGTTTGATGAATCTCCTCCTCTTGGATTTCAACCAAAGAAGCTCTAGGAGGATCTTGGCGGTTGTTCTTTTGGGGACAAGCGCGGTACGCATGCCCTTGTTCGCCGCACTTGAAACACCGGTTATCTTTACGATAACGCTCAAGCTCTTCAGGAGAGAGTTTATTCTTTCCTTTGTAAACTCCCTTCTCTTTAGCTTTGTTGGAATTGCCCTTAGGAGACTTTTGGACATTGTCCTTCCCCTTAGGCTCATTGGAACCCTTGTTTTCCGGGGGCTTATTATTTCTTTTACCCCCCGTTTGGAAATTGATTCGCGAGGCCACCATAGTATGGTGTATTACCGCCGATATGGTACGTGGCCTTTGGGAGTTGACATACTCCGCCATTTCTTCGGTTAAGCCCGCACAAAATTGTTGCTTTTGCTCTCCAAAATCCAACTTTTTGAAGACAGTGGCTTTGAGTTGTAGGTCCAAAACTTGTCTACATATTTGTGGATGGATTCATTGGGAGAGAGCTTTAAGCTTCGCCATTCGGTGAGTACTTTGTCTTTGGCATCGGTGGCCAAAAACTGCTTCATAATGGAAGCTCTTAAAGCCTTCCATGTTCGTGGAGCTTCACCGTTGGCTCGTAGGCTAGACCACCATTGTCTGGCGGACTTTTGAAAGTGCATAGCTACATGGCGTAGCTTAGAGGACTCCGTGAAGCCCTCATCTCCAAACGCCGCATCGAATTGCTGGATAAAGGCCAAAACTTTGTCTGTAGCACCAAAGGTGCCATCATAGGTAAGGAAAGAGATGCTCTTCCCTCCCTCTTTGAATTTCTTCAGCTTGGACGACCTCTTCCATGCGGCATAGGATTTCCTATGGCCTCTTCTTTTTGATGGTTCAAAAGTTGCACCATCACTTTCTTCAGAAGATGAAGAATTTGAAGAAGGTGGAGAAGAGGGTGACCTCTTTCTCGCCTTTTTCTTGTCTTGATCTTTGTCGTCTTCACCATAGCTTTCATAAGAGGAAGAGGATGAAGAAGATGGAGAAGAGGGTGTCCTCTTTCTCGCCTTTTTCTTCTCTTGCTTTTTATCATCCCTCTTTGAATTATGGCGTGGAGAAGAGTGTATGGTCTTCTCCGCTTTGGTGGTGATGGAGAGCGTTTAGCCCGCCGTCTTCGTGGAGCCATCTCCGCCGAGGTGGCGGGAGACTCGCTTCTTTCTCGTTCCTTCGGTGGAGGCTCTTGAGTTCTCCTTTGGGAAGGAGATGCATCATCAAGAAGTAAGTTCTTGAGCCCTTCATATGGATTCTCTTCTTCTTCCCGAATCGGAGAGAGACCTCTTTTGGTAGTCTCACAAGGAGGCTTCCTAGGTGTTCTCTCGTCATGGTGATGAGCTTGGAGAATCCCGTGAGCACGGAGCTGCCGTTGCACTTCACTTTGGAGAGATGGATTGCCCATGGCTTGTTGAAGCCTAGAAACAAGATAGTTAACAAGCATTGAAGCATCATTAGTAGCTTGCTCATGAGCAAAATCAAAGTTATCAACATTAATTTCACTCTCTTTACTATTGTCAGCCATTCTAACAACTTTTAGGTGTAAACTTTTTAGGTGTACTTTGGCACTTCAAGCCCTAGTTGCTACTCCTCTTTACCCCTTTAGAAAAAGCACTCAAGCTACTGTACCCGCGGCTCGAATACCATTAATTGCAAGGAATAGAAGAGAGGGTCTTTCGACACCAAACAACACCGGCTCCTGTCAAGCTTCTAATAGCTCAATAGTGGTTAAGCCGTAGGCAAGCCCCGTAGGACTCCACTATTAAGACCATAGCTCTCGACGGTGATGCCCCGTTAACTGCACAAAGGCAGGCGCACTGCAAGGCTGAAAAATCCCTATTCTACTTACTCACAGGCAATTAATAATACCAACCATTTGTAGCTAGCTTGAGGACCTCCCTTCTTGAGCAAGAAAAGAGAAACCTTGAGCTCTGATACCAATGTAACTTTAATGGCCTATAATCTTATGTGTAGCGGAAATTAGCATGAACATAGTGGGCATTTCATTAGAATAGATTCCTAATGAGAATTACAAGAGTGCTTGGGTGGAGAGAGCAACAAAAAGCATAACACCTAGTTAGATAGCATCGACAATACTTTCAAAAGAGAGAGAAATTAAGCTATTGACAACAGTTGAGGACCGGATTTGCATGGAGCCGGTCCCCCCTCCAAAAGGCTTTGTATTATGGTTTCTCCCATCAAGAGAGACATTGTACAATACAATTCTTTGTGTTCCTTCAAGACTAGCTAGTGCAATGAAGATGGAAGCTTCATACACCAAGCAAAACACTTAATCAAACACAACTTGAATTATCCCCGTTCTCAGACCCAAGACCTCACACACCTTCGAAGATGGTGAGAGCTAGCAGGGTATGAGAGTAGATTGAGAGAAAAAGAAGTATCTTACGAGAAAGATGTACATCTCCTCACATAATCACTCATATTAGCATAGCTTAGCTTAGTAATTAGCTTGGTAGAGAAGATGAGCATGCATTGAAGCTTGGCTCTTGGTTGGATTTGCATCCACATGCCAAGAGAGTGTTGATGTAGGCTTCTATCTCACAAGCTTGGAGTAGGTGATGAGCTCTCCATTAAAGCTTGGGAGGAGATAGAGTATTTTCCCTTCACACATGGTCAAGTGTGAGAGTGTGTGTGTCAATGCCAAGCAAAAATCAGCCCCCTCTCTCTCTTGGGCGAGCCCTAGCTGCTAATTAGGTCTGGCTTTTGCCTCATTGGACCTCCCCAGGTCAAGCCAATAGGAATTAAGCAGCATAAGTGATAGCCTTCTGACATGTGTCCCCCTTTCCCCTTTTGTGAGAGCTTCAGGTAATTAAATAATTAAACTAAACTCTCATTGGACCCCTTTGCCTCCTGGCCAATAGGAATCAGGCAAGCCATGGGGCTCCTGAATGCTCATTGGACCCCTTGGGAGACTGCCCAATAGTCTTTTAGGAGACTTAATTCTCATTGGTTTCTTTTATTAAATGTTTTTAAATTAATTAAACTAGATTTACTCTAGCTTAATTCTCATTGGTCCACTTCAAGGGTCTTCCAATAGGAACTGGGCACACCTTGTGGGCATCTGGCCTAGGGAGCTGACATGTGTCCCTCATTCCCTTTGTGTAAAGGGAGCCTGTGTGTGTGTGTGTGGCTTTCTCTCTCATCTCCTACCTTTGGGGCTCGCCCCCTCCCATGTAGGGATGTGCAAAGACTTTTAGGGCACACACTAAGCATCCAATTTTCCCTAGGGTTGACCTTTGGACACAACCTTTGAATTTTGGAACCTTAGCATTTTGGAAGTCTTAATGGGCTGAACCTTAGGGTCTTTTTGGCCCATTGTTTCACATGGCTCTTTTGCAGATGGCCCCCCCTTTGGATCCCTATTTTCCCTCCTTTGGATCCCTATTGTGGCCGGTCTGCTAGCTTAACCAATATTCTAGCTTTTTCTCCCTTGGCACTTCCCCACATTAAATGATCAGTTTAATATGAGAAAATCATTTAGGAGAATTAGATATTGATTATTATGACAAATGCATCATGCTTACGTTGTGGACACTGCTTTTTTTGATGCGTTCCTAAGCAATAAAGCATAATTTTTGACTTTTTGCACGTCGAAAGTCGATTGTGATAGTCGCTTCCTGACCACGTTGGTCACGACCAGATCTGTTCCTACCACTGAATTATCTTGTGCATGTTCGACCTCTTTGGTCATAACTGTGGGTAGAGAACTACTTGGTTTCCAGCAAGTGAGAAGTTGATCCTGGTAGCATATTGTAAATTAATCGTGTGAGATTTTCCACTTGCGTGGCCAATATTTGGACCCATACAGCTAGCTTGCGAAACCGGGCATCAAAAGTTTGCCAGTCCTGTCGAGTGACAAACTCCCTGGCATCTGGCAAGTCACTATCATCCTCCAGAATATCAAACACGCTCTGAGGAGGAGGTGTACATACTCACGGAGAGAAAGATAGACTGCCTGGGTATGCATCATGCATTCCGGTTGCCACGTGGGTACCCTTCGTGAGAGTATTCGACCCCGGGCATCGACAAGTGAAGCAGACTCCAAGTATTCAAAGTCAAACATGTGTTGATCATCAATTTCTGCGTTCATGGCAAAGACGTGTTGTGCGAACAAAATAGAAAACAATACCTTGGATTGCAGAAAGGCTCGTAGCCGTATCAAACACAGAAACTCGTAGCAGAGGTCGGTGATTAGTCATGCTAACTTCGCCGACAGTCGTAAAGAAAAATACCTGATATTGAGAGTACTGCAAAGGTTAATTAGCCTTGCTAATCTCGTCGAAATCGATATTGTCCAAGTCAAAATCGATCCGAAATGTCGGCCGTGTAGGGAATTCCTTAATCCCTTGTAGCCGAATTGAGTATGGGTAGAATTGCTTTCAACCATAATCGATTTTGAGAAATAACGTCACTTTGAACTCCCCTTGAGATGCTTTATGAAATCTTTGATTTTCTGCAGATAATACACAGAGAATGTGTGTGGTGTATGTACTTGCCGGCCGTGTCGGGATGCCGAGCTTCACCGAAGCTTCACAAGAGGGAGGGGGGGGGGGGTACCCACTGTGGGTACCGTCCCCTAGTTATTGAAAAAAAACTTGGCCACTAACCCCAATGGGGTTGGGCGCCCGTTGGGTGTGAAATTCGAGTTGCTCACCGGCTATGGCTGCCTCCTGCAGACAGCGCGAATGGGTAGAGGAAAGCTGCCCCCGCCTCGTATGATGCTCGTCTCCGCCTACTCTACAGGAGTTGGTTCCCACGCCGGCGTGATGCCGTAGAGCCCGCAAGGGCGTAGCTTGGTGCAAGTCGCCCGACAGGCAGCTTCTTCTGGCAAGGGTTGTTGCCCACGCCTTCGGGCTTGTCGTCCTCCTCACAGGGGGTGAGCTTCACGCCCCCTTGACCCTGACATGCAAAAAAGCATGCAAAATTGTGTGGCTCCCCTCCTCCACGGCTATGCCTTTCCCAAAAAAGGAACCTTGCTCTTGATACCAATGTTAGACAAGGGGAACTAGAACCTAGGAGTCCACCTCCCAACCCCTCACTATATAGCATGGCTCCTAGCCCTTTGCCCTAGTTGGACTTCCTTTCCACACTGCGTAGCCCGGCCTTGCCCTTGTCTAGTCCGGCCTTGCCGTTGTCATGACATACCTCCTCATCAAGGAGCTGTTTGCCTTTCCTTTTTGCAACTGCAGCCTCTGTTGCCTTTTTGTGGTAGGACATGGGTTGTGCTGGCATCTTCTCATCCTTCTCCTCATCCCAATCAAATGCCTTCTCCAACTTCTTCCTAGGTCGTGGATTGGTAGAAGCAGGCGTTTGGGGTTGGACTTCTTTAAAAGGGTTGGCGTTCAGGTCTATGATCTGCCTTGGTCTCAGACGGGGGCTACTTCGGATAGTTTTTGGGGGCGTGGCCGTCCCTGTAGCCTCCCCAACTGGGAATGCCTGCTCAACACCATGCCCGCTCCTGGCCCCTTTCTTACCGAAACGCTGTGTTTTTTCCCTTGTTGGCGCCATTGGGTTTCTCCAGCACCCCACACTTCCTATTGCTCACCTACCCCCTCCACAAAAAGGATATGCCGGATTTACAAGGCCCTCCTTGTGCGCAATACCCCATTGGCAATCGCTCAGCAATCGTGCCGACAAGACCCGCTCCCTCAGATTTGCATGTAGAGCCTCTTGCATGCCTTTGCATGGCCAAGGACACCTTTCCTTCCCCCCCATCATGCACCCCACGCCCAACGCAAATCCAAATTTTTGTCCAGCTCAGCCTTGCCACGCCACCCAGCCACGTCACATCACCAGGCCTGTCTGTGTTTATCAATTTTGTCCGCGTTTACTTTTTATGCTGACGTGGAGCGCAGATATCTCCTCTCCCTTCGCGCTTGGCTTCCCTGCCCTTGATCCCACCGCTCGCCCTTCACTTAAGACCCCGTGTAAGCTAGTTGTGAGGGTGGGCGGGCGAAGCTCACATTCCGCAACTAGGCCATGTCCATGGAAAATTGGAACGTGAAAGTTTGTTCTCAACCTTAGGCCAACCTGTTCGCATGGCGTAGGTGAAGGCTCGTGACATGGTGTGATGCATGATGATGCAATCATGGGCAGCTGAAAGAAGAACGAAGAATTACGCATTGAGGGATTCGCTGAATAGACCTGAGGTACGTGCATCCTCCTTGCTTTGCTCTCTTGATTAGCTATGTCAGGGCGCCGCTTGATATGCTTCTGTGTAGACAAGCCCAGGTCGTGGGAAGACGACGCTAGGGTCTGTTCAGAAGATTGGACGGAGCAGATGGAGGCAATGCAGCCCAGAGCAGTTTTGGAAAAGGAAGACCTTCAGAAGTTGTTCTGTTACCATGACATGGCAACAGGTTTCCTACCGAGGCAGGAAAGCAAGCTGCTGTCTTTGCAACTGGGGACAGCAACTATTGCTTTGATATTTCACGAGCTGAGAAAGCAGCTGCAAATTTTGACCACGCACAGATTTAACGCAGAGGAACCATTCATCTTACAGTTAAAACCACAATGTTCCTTAAAGCAGAGGATGATGCTGGTGTGGGTCAGCCTCATGCGGTTTCAGAATTGTGTCAATCATGACGGAACAATGTGTATGACGCCTGCACGAACTCCCAATATTGTGAAAGGCTTGGCATAGAAGAGGCTTTTGAAAAAAGAGTCTCCCCTGAATCCTTGCAGATGTGCTCACCTCCTGCAGACATGTAGGATGGCAAAAAATCAACAGCTGGCACTGGAGGTATACTCCTTCCGCACGTTGATTCTGATATATCACTAGGAAACCACCTGTGCACATGCTGGCTGAGAAGGGACTTATGGACTCTGCCCGTCAAGTTTTTTGACAGGTTGGTCCATCACATTCATTTATCTTGGATTTCCATTGTTTCAGGCTACATCAAGTCTGAGAAGCTAAAATTGTGCTATTGTTTTGTATCAGAAAATGGCAAAGAATGAGGCTCTACTTGTTCGCAAGGATAATATTGTGGCTTTGCTGAAGGAGTGCACGAAACAGAAAGATCTACATACAGGTGCTCAATTGCATGCCAAGGTTGCCAAGTTGGGCTTACTTGGCCGAGATCTTTGGATAGCAAATACTGTGATTGACATGTATTCGAAATGCGGGTCTCTTGCAGAAGCTCATTCAGTGCTGGAAAAGCTTCCCACTCGGAATGTTGTCTCCTGGACACCACTTATTGCAGGATACATTGATCAGGGCCGTGCTGAGGAGGCACTGAAATGTTTTGAGACCATGCAACATGAGGGTGTACATCCGGATAGGGTGATTCTTTGCTGCAGTCTCAGGGCTTGTCGCAGCCTAAAACTCGCGGACAAAGCGGAAAGATACAAATTCTTTGTGAAAGATTGGGGCTGTTAGAAAGTGACATCACTGTTGGAACAATGCTGGTTGATATATATGCCACATGTGGCTCATTATCAATGGCACAACAGGTTTTTGACAGACTCCCTCAGAAGGATGTAATCACATGGACTGCTCTAATCGCAGGATACACTGAACATGGCCTGAGCAAGGAGGCACTGATGCGCTTTGATCAGATGCAGAGTGCGGGAATTTCCCCTGATGCAGTCACATTTATTTGTAGCTTAAAAGCATGCTGCAAGTTAAAAGCGATCGGGAAGATTCAGCAGTTACATCTACAAATGGAGAGATCAGGAATCTTGAAGAAAGATGGCGTTGTAGGCACCGTGTTAGTCGACACTTACGCAAAATGTGGTGCAATGGACAAGAGTGTAGAAGTGTTTAACAGGCTCAGACATCAAGATGTTGTATCATGGACAACACTCATTGAGGTTATGCCGAGCATGGGCATGGGGAAGAGGCTCTGAAGTTCTTTGAACAAATGCAATTGGAGGGTATCTTTCCAAATGCCATTACGTTTATTTGCAGCTTGAAAGCTTGTGGAAGTGCGGGGGCCATAAGGCTGGGAAAAAAGATTCATTGTCAAATAGAGAGAATGGGCTTGTTGAAAAAGAATGCTGTTCTTGGAAATGCACTGGTTGATATGTACATCAAGTGTAATGCAGTTGCTTATGCACATCAAGTGTTCGATAAGCTTTCTGTACGGAATGTTGTCTCATGGACATCACTACTTGCAGGATACTCTGAACATGGGCATGGTGAGACGGCCCTTGTTTGTTATGACCACATGCAACTTGAGGGTGTCTCCCCAAATTCTGTCACATTTATATTCTGTCTGAAAGCTTGTGCCAGTATAAGAAGTGCGGATAAGGGTGAAGAATTACAGTGTCGGATTGAAAGTGATGGACTGCTTGAAGGAGATGCTATTCTTGGCAATGCATTGGTGGACATGTATGCTGCATGTGGTATGTTCGACAAAGCTCAAGAAGTCTTTGACAAGATTGCAAATCAGAATGTCGTCTCTTGGACTTCATTGATTGCAAGATTTGCTCAGCATGGCTATACAGACAAAGCACTCGATTGTTTCAAACACATGCAACGTAAAGGTGTGTATCCAAATGATGTCACACTGGTTATTCTTTTGAAAGTATGCGGCAGTATAGGAGCCATAGATATGGTCCAAGATTTACATTCTGAGATTTATCGAAGGGGTCTATTTGAAAGCAATTTGGTAGGGAATGCACTAGTTTTTTCATATTCCAAATGTGGATTTCTTGCACAAGCACATGAAGTATTTGACATGCTGCATACTCAAGATATTGTGTCATGGAACTCCCTTATTGCAGGATATACACAGGTGGGAGAAACAGAGAATGCTTTGTCGGTTTATGATCAAATGCTAGATCAAGGATTGAGGCCAGGCTCTGTGACTTTTACTATTGTTCTCAGTGCATGCAATCGTCAAGGTTCTCTCTGCAAAAGTGAGACCTACTTGGAAGCCATGAGCAAGGACTATGGCATTGTGTCGAGTCCTGAGCACATTTGTAGCATTCTCTCGATACTATTTGCCGGTCAGGTCAGTTCGACAGGGCTGTGTCACTAGTGGATGCAATAGGAAATGGTTCAAATGTTGTGATGTTGCATTCTTTTCTGGGTGCTTGCAAAACTTTTCAGAATGTGGATCTTGGGAGGTGGGCTTTTGATCACACGTTACCAATTAGATGAAAGAAAAACTTAGTTTGTGCTGGGATATCGTACATCAATGATGTTCGAGCACTCAAAAGTGAAGAAGGCAAATGGTTTGAACAGGCATGGTTGACACTGTTCTACTGTTCGAAGGGGACATCAACTTTAGCAGCGACTTCTTCTTAAGGTCACGATCAATCAACGATGGCAGTAGCCTCCAAATCAAGGGTGAGGTTTTGAAGGGGGACTGTTGGAGAGAATGTTTTCTGGATCCTCTCTATGTCAGTTGTAAATAAACAAATTTCCACAAAGTTGGTCTCGTCGTCTAGGTTAAGTCCCACATTCTTCTGGGATGGACTATCGGCTCCTCACTACACCTTTGTATATCACTATTGGGCATGCTTTTGCATTTAAATCAACTCATGGGCATGCCCCTCTAACGGTTTAAAAGCAAGAACCTTCTCGACTAGGAATCAATAGCAATTGTACAATTTGTAATGCAAATTTTTGCCTGCAATCTGGTGTTGGCATTTCTTATCTGTACTTGATTGTGCTGTAGCAAAAAATTGCCCCGTCAATTACTTCAATCTGATGCAAGGCACTCTAATCTTCTGTAAAGCTTTATATAAAGATATTTCAGAGGTCATATTGTAAATCAGGCAATTTCAATAAGAAAAGACTAGAGCTTAAACACATGGAAAGGCCAAAAACTTAGTGCACAATGTTAAAAATTGGTGATTTTCGCCGGTCTATAGAGACCCCATGGTTGATCTGAAAACTATCAAACAAGTTGTGAACAAAATGTATTGGTTCATGGTACAGAACCTCTTTTAAAGTTTTAGTTTTTGAAGGTAGTGATTTGAATATGGCCTTTACCTTGGACATACACTCATTTCTTGTGTCATCTTACTTTGGATTCTCATTCTTTTGTATGAGCATTTTAGTCAAGCAAGTTTCAAGCTGAACTGACTGATTTTGGTCAAGAAAAATAAGTTTATGCCCATTTTGAGTTTCCTCTTAAGTTGTGCCATCTATGCATTTTTCTGTGTGTTGATATTGATTATATCGATATGTGACGCAAAATTCGATCTGTTCAAATTTGAGTTGAAGAAGAACCAAATTATCTTTGGCAAATTTAGAATTACACATGCAGAAGAGTTGGGAGCTTTGTTTGTGTGACCAAGATGCTGTTTCAAGAAGCAAATTTGCATGGCAGAATGCTGGGTGGCCTTGCAACATTGTAATGTTTGATCCGCCACGCATCCTACTTTTTCCTAATTAGCCATGCTTAGCTCAAGATGAAGTGCAATTTTAAAGTAAAAAAGAAAGTCATAGTATACTCATGTAATGAATGACTACTCTGAACTAGGCACAAGAGTTGTCATTTGGGTTTTGCGTAATAGGAGACATGAATGGCATGTAGTTTTTTCCATATGTGTAATAAAAGGTGATTTGTGCATCTGAATCCTAAAGGATGGTGTGATTATCAATTTATTTGCATCTTCATTGTGTGTGCTTGCATGCTTGAGATAAAAAAAGGCATATAGATGCATGGCCGAGATATGGCATGCTCCTCTCAAATCCATAAGAGGATTGTATCTTTCAATAGACACCTCCAATGTTGAAGATGACTAGTTTCCAAGATGCCAGTAATGCAAACAAGTAGTAAAATAATCTTGATCATACTACTCATGCTCTTTGGTGTTCTTCCATGTTGAAGGTGACTAGCTTCCAAAATGCCATTAATACAAACGAGTAGTAAAATAAACTCGATCATACTACTCATGCTCTTTGGTGTTCTCCAAAAAAAAAAGTGTATTGTATACCTTTGTGAACGTAAACACTTTGGTGATGCCTTGAGCTCTTTGTCCATCGGATCTCCAAGGTCCACAAAGAGGACAACTTTGGACGATCTAATCTTCAACTATATCATACTCATCCCTTTCTTCATCCTATCCAGGTTTGAGGTGTCAAAAAGTAAAATATTCAATCCCTATACAAGGAGGGGGCGAGCCCTACATGAGGGGAGATGAGAGAGAACACCTACACACTCACACAAGGCATGCATGGTACAAAGAAAGCAAAAGGGACACTTGTCAAGTTTCTCCTCATGGTGTGCCTGAAGCCTATTGGTTGGCCACCCAAGGGATCCAATGATAATTTAGGAGATTTAATTAATTGATTTTGCATTTATCTAGCCCTCTTTCTCAAAGGGGAAAGGGGGACACTTTTCTCAAGGCTACCCTTGTTGCTTGTAATGCCTCTGCTTATGATTGGCTAGGCCTGGAGGGGTCCAATGAGCTTCAAGCATGAGCTACAAGAGGGGGTCGACCCAAGAAAGCTAGGGGGTTGCTTAGGGGGTATACTCACCCACACACACTCACAAACACTCTCATTGTGTGCTATACAAAGTGCAAGAGCTCCCTCTCCTTCTCCAAGCAAGTAGAGGTTGAGAGCCTACACCAACACTCTTGGCTATGGAGTGCAAATCCAACCAAGAGCCATGCTTCAATGCTTAAGCTTGCCATCTCCTTCTTCTTCATTACTATGCTATTATGTATGCTAGCAACAAGAGTTATGATAAGTGAGGAACTAGACGTAGCTTTCAAGGGACAGCAAGCCTCCGTTACTCCCTTGATTGGGAAGTTGAGGCTTCATGTCCAAAGCTATGTCGACAAAGAAGACTTTTCTATCTCTTCTCTCCAACAAAAGGATGCTATCCTAGGGGCGCCATGGTTTGATCGCATGGCTGCCAACATGAAGTTCCCTGAAAGGAGAATCTACTTCACCTACAGGGGAAAGAACATGTATATAGATGCTAGTGAGGGTGGTCACACTATTCCACTTGTAAATCCTTTTGCTTTTGATAAGTCAATGAAGAGCTCAGTTTCTGCGTACATGATTTTTGTCAAAGAGTCTCCAAAAGATACTAATGTTTTATCAAATGTAAATGGTAGGAGTCAAGAAGAGTTAGACTTGTCTAATTTTCTAAAAGGATTCCAAGATGTGTTCATCGATGATATCCCTATGGACTTACCTCCAACACGGGATGATGACCATCGCATTGAGCTCCTTCTAGGAAGCTCACCACCTAACAAACCTCCTTATCGAGTCTCACAAGCTCAACAAGAGGAGATCATGAGGCAAGTATAGGAATTGGTAGACAAAGTGATGGTGAGGCCTAGTTTCTCTCCCTTCGGTTCTCCAGTCCTTTTAGTGCAAAAGAAAGATGGTACATACCGTATGTGTGTGGACTATCGAGCACTAAACCATATCACTATCAAAAACAGATTTCTCGTGATTCGGGTAGAAGATCTGTTTGATAAGCTACAAGGCTCTACCTACTTTAGTAGGATTGAACTTAAGAGTGGCTATCATCAAATAAGGATAGTGGATGAAGATATCTTAAAAACCGCGTTTTGCACAACGTTTGGTCTTTATGAATATCTAGTCATGCCTTTTGGCTTGACGAATGCACCAGCTACGTTCAATCGTCTGATGGAGAAAATTTTTAGACCATACAACAAATTCAGTGGAGTGTTCTTTGATGATATCATCATCTATTCCAAGTATTTGGAGGAACATAAGCAACATCTCCAAGTGATTTTTCAAGCATTGAGGGAGAACAAGCTTTTTCTCAACTAAAAGAAAAGCGAATTCTTCCTTCAAGAGATTCAATACCTAGGTCACATTCTCTCTCACGATGGTATCCGTATGGATCCATCAAAGTTAGAGCTAATAAAATCATGGCCTAACCCAAGAAATCTACATGAGCTAAGAAGCTTTATTTGTATGTGCGCATACTATAGACGCTTCATAGCAAAATTCTCTCAAGTAGCAGGACCACTACACGACTTAACTAATAAGAACGTTAAGTATGTATGGACTGCTAAGGAGAAAAATTCTTTTGAAAGCTCAAAGAGAATCTTACTTCCCAACCATTCCTAGTGCTTCCGGATCTCTCAAAGCCATTTGAGGTCCAATGTGATGCCTGTGGTGATTGCCTTGGAGCAGTTTTGCTTCAAGAAGGGCATGCTATAGCATATGAGAGTCAAAGGCTCAATACTGATGAACGAGTCTTGGGCATTTATGAGAAAGAGATTTTAGCTGTTCTACATGCCCTAGACACATGGAAGCACTACCTATTGGGGACTCCATTTATCCTTCGAACCGACCACCAAAGTCTTAAGTATTTCATGACGTAAACCAAGCTTTCCAACAAACAAATGAGTTGGGAAAATTTTCTTTCGCAATTTAATTTCCATATTGCTCACATAGCTGGTAAGCACAATCAAGTGGCCGATACACTTTCACGCGACGACCAAAAGTTAATGCGGTGTCTATAGCTACTCACAATGATCTATCCTCTATGATAGATGAGTATGCTACTGACCCTGACTTTAGAGACATAATGTCAACCCTTGCTTTGGGGAAGAAAGAGGAACCATTCACCTTTCAGGATGGTTATCTTCTCCACGACAATAGGCTATGTGTTACCCATTCCCTTTGTGAGAAAGTTATGTATGAATCCCATGCTCCTCCATATGCGGGGCATAGAGGTATTCAACCTACTCTCCACGGAGTAGAGACATACTTCTATTGGCCTACCATGAAAGTGGACATACAAGAGTATGTTTCAAAATCTGTAGTATGCCAAAAGACCAAGTATGATAGAGGGAAGCAACCTGGATTACTCAAACCATTGCCTATCCCAAATTCACCATGGGAGAGTATATCCATGGATTTCATCTTTGGATTACCCAAGTCTATCCATAGGAATACAGGAATATGGACAATAGTTGACAGGCTTAGCAAGCAAGCACATTTTATTCCTGTCAAAAAGACTATTAAGGAACATCAAATGGCAACTCTCTTCATATCTCAGATTTTAAAGCACCATGGACTACCCACATCCATCGTGTTAGATAGAGATCCTAGAATGACCAGAAGGTCTCTTTGAAAATCTAGGAACAAGATTGAATTTCTCTTCGGCCTATCACCCACAAACGGATGGCCAAAGTGAGATAGCCAACCTTACGATACTCGATCTACTCAAGACTTATGTTACTGAAGTAGATCAACGCTCACAATGGGAAAAGTACTTACCTCTTGTAGAGTATGCCTACAATAATACTGTACATACTTCTACGAGAAAATCACCTCTTGAGATCATTGAGAGAAGACCTAAAAGTCCCTTGCTACTCAAAGTACATGGGAAGATCTTCGCCGCCGATGAGTATAGCCGTGACCTACAAAAATATTTTCAAAAGATTAAGGAGGCTATATCCATCTCTCAACAAAGGCAAAAAGTTGCTGCTGATAAGCACAGAATAGCCTTAATGTTCAAAGAAAATGATTGGGTCTCACTCAAGTTTCCTAAGGCTCGATTAAGGCAAACGCCATGCAAAAATCCTACGGGCCATCAAAAGTATTATGCTAAACTAGCAAAAAGATACTATGGTCCATTCCAAATCTTGAAGCCCATCAATGAGACGGATTATGAACTCAAGTTTCCCAACCATTGGCTCACACACAATGCCTTTCATGTAAGCCTACTTAAGCCCTACAAAGGAGAGCCACCAACTGAACCAATTATTGAAGACCCTCCCAAAGTTGAAGACCAAGAAGAGGTGCTACAATCCGAAGCTATCATTCGTCATGAAGACAAGGTACTACGACATGGTAAGATTATCCGACGGTATCTTCCTAAGTTCAGAAATTATCCTTTTGAAGATGCTAGATGGATGCAACGAATACAGCTTAAGGATAGTATGAACCTTGTCAATGCTTACAATGCTACATTAGAGTAAGCAAATGTACAAATTTCTTTAAAACGACTCATGTTTTTGACTTATAAGACTAGTCCTATTTTTATTTGTGCACAAATTTAACTAGTATGCATGCTTAGAATCATGTTTGTGATGACGACGTCTCTCAAACACCAAGTAGAATTTGTCACTCTACTTTGGGAGAATGAAATGGACTAAAGAGCAGACATGCTTGCGGCAACTATATCTCCCAAGCACCAAATGGATTAGTCATCCATCTTGGAAAGATGTCGTAGGGTAAAAAGGGATCCTCTACCTGCTAAGTAAAATTGACTAATGACTAAGGCTTTATCTCTTTTACCTTGTAGTCGAGGACGACTATGATTTCAAGAGAGAGGTAATGTCATAAAATCTAATATCTAATATCTAACCAACCCAAATGATTCTCTCATATTAAACTGATCACTTAATATGGGAGAATAAACGGGAACAAGGGTTACAATATAGACATGTGCTTATAGATCTATCTCAACACGGGGCCAATGGTAAAGGGGCCCAAATGAGAGATGGTCTATCAAAGAGCAAGGCTAACCAATGGAGAATAAGACCTTAGGGTTAGCTTCATTGAAGACCTCCAATAATGTGTGTAAAAATCCTTTGACCGTAGGTAAGCTAGGGCTGACCTTGAGGGGCGGGAACCTGACCCAGCTCGAGGTGCTTGTCTTGCTTGTCATGCTTGATGACTAAGGTGCTTGAGGTGCTTGAGATGCTTGAGGTGCTTAATGATTGAGATGCTTGAGGTGCTTGACATGCTTGAGATGCTAGGGTTGCACTTGAGGTGAGAACCTAGCCCAAGCTTAAAGTGCTTAAGGGCCAAGCTTGTAGTGGGAACTGGGCCTATGCATGTGGGGCTTGAGGTGTCAAAAAGTAAAATATTCAATCCCTATACAAGGAGGGGGCGAGCCCTACATGAGGGGAGATGAGAGAGAACACCTACACACTCACACAAGGCATGCATGGTACAAAGAAAGCAAAAGGGACACTTGTCAAGTTCCTCCTCATGTTGCCCTCATGGTGTGCCTGAAGCCTATTGGTTGGCCACCCAAGGGATCCAATGATAATTTAGGAGATTTAATTAATTGATTTTGCATTTATCTAGCCCTCTCTCTCAAAGGGGAAAGGGGGACACTTGTCTCAAGGTTACCCTTGCTGCTTGTAATGACTTCTACTTATGATTGTCTAGGCTTGGAGGGGTCCAATGAGCTTCAAGCATGAGCTATGTAACATTTAATGGTCTAAAAACTTATGTGTAGCGGAAATTAGCATGAAAATAGTGGGCATTTCATTAGAATAGATTCCTAATGAGAATTACAAGAGTGCTTGGGTGGAGAGAGCAACAAAAAGCATAACACCTAGTTAGATAGCATCAACAATACTTTCAAAAGAGAGAGAAATTAAGCTATTGACAATAGTTGAGGACCGGATTTGCATGGAGCCGGTCCCCCCTCCAAAAGGCTTTGTATTATGGTTTCTCCCATCAAGAGAGACATTGTACAATACAATTCTTTGTGTTCCTTCAAGACTAGCTAGTGCAATGAAGATGAAAGCTTCATGCACTAAGCAAAACACTTAGTAAACACAACTTTAATTATCCCCGTTCTCAGACCCAAGACCTCACACACCTTCGAAGATGGTGAGAGCTAGTAGGGTATGAGAGTAGATTGAGAGGAAGAAGGAGTATCTTACGAGAAAGATGTACATCTCCTCACATAATCACTCATATTAGCATAGCTTAGCTTAGTAATTAGCTTGGTAGAGGAGATGAGCATGCATTGAAGCTTGGCTCTTGGTTGGATTTGCATCCACATGCCAAGAGTGTGTCGATGTAGGCTTCTATCTCACAAGCTTGGAGTAGGTGATGAGCTCTCCATTAAAGCTTGGGAAGAGATAGTCTTCTCTTTCTTCACATATGAGATTGTGTGAGTGTGTGTGTGATAATGCCTTGCAAAAATCAGCCCCCTCTGTCTCTTGGGCGAGCCCTCTTGCTAATTGCTCTTGCTCAACCCCCATTGGACCTTCCCAAGTCAAGCCAATGACAATTAAGTAGCATAAGTGATAGCCTTCTGACATGTGTCCCCCTTTTCCCTTTTGTGAGAGCTTTAGGTAATTTAATAATTAAACTAAACTCTCATTGGACCCCTTTGCCTCCTGGCCAATAGGAAATAGGCAAGACATTGGGCTTCTGAATGCTCATTGGACCCCTTGGGAGACTGTCCAATAGTCTTCTAGGAGACTTAATTCTCATTGGTTCTTTTATTAAGTGTTTTTAAATTAATTAAACTAGATTTACTCTAGCCTAAATCTCATTGGTCCACCTCCAAGGCCATCCAATAGGAATTGGGCACACCTTGTGGGCATCTGGGCTAGGGAGCTGACATGTGTCCCTAATTCCCTTTGTGTAAAGGGAGCCTGTGTGTGTGTGTGGCTTTCTCTCTCATCCCCTAGAAGAAAGGCTCACCCCCTCCCAAGTAGGGATTTGAAAAGAATTTTTGGTCACACACAAAGCATCCAATTGCCCTAGGGTTGACCTTTGGACACAACCTTTGAAGTTTTGGAACCTTAGCATTTTGGAAGTCTTAATGGGCTGAACCTTAGGGTCTTTTTAGCCCATTGTTGCACATGGCTCTTTTGCAGATGGCCCCCCCTTTGGATCCCTATTTTCCCTCCTTTGGATCCCTATTGTGGCTGGTCTGCTAGCTTAACCAATATTCTAGCTTTTTCTCCCTTGGCACTTCCACATATTAAATGATCAGTTTAACATGAGAAAATCATTTAGGAGAATTAGATATTGATTATTATGACAAGCTACAAGGGGGGGTCGACCCAAGCAAGCTAGGGGATTGCTTAGGGGGTATACTCACCCACACACACTCATAAAAACTCTCATTGTGTGCTATGCAAAGTGCAAGAGCTCCCTCTCCTTCTGCAAGCAAGTAGAGGTTGAGAGCCTACACCAACACTCTTGGCTATGGAGTGCAAATCCAGCCAAGAGCCATGCTTCAATGCTTAAGCTTTCCATCTCCTTCTTCTTCATTACTATGCTATTATGTATGCTAGCAACAAGAGTTATGATAAGTGGGGAACTAATTCTTTCTCTTATGAAATGTTTCTTCTTCCTCTTCCCTACCCGCATTCCCTGCCAGCTCTCTCCACCTTCGAAGGTGTTTGAGGTCTTGGGACAGAGTCTTGGGATAACTAAAGCTTTCTTCAAGTTTATGTTATGTTTGTGATGCATGAAGCTTTCCATCTTCATTGCATCACCTAGGTCACAAGGAGTCTTACCATAGCCCGAGCGAGATTTCCCGAGCGAATGTTTAAATGGCATCTACCCATGTTGTGCTATATATGCTATGAATGTTCTTCTAACATATTATTCCATGTCTTGAACATGTATTTGATTCAAGCTTTGTAGAGAGGGTATGAATAAGACCCGTCAAAAGTTTCCCAAGGTTGCGCATGCAAGTTGGATGATATCTTGAACATGATCATCTATGCAAAGGTCCCAATGAGGCACATTAGTGGAAGTCAAGTGGTATGTATTAAAGAGAAAACTTAAAAAGATAAGGTTATTAACCCAAAAAATGGTCCTATGCCATCATGAATGCACAAAGATCTATCAAAAAGTGCTTGAGTCATTTTTTCATTAATGGGGATCCAAGCCAAATGGCCGTGCACACCCATTGTAAAGTCAACCATTATAGCAATGCGGTCCCCACAAATAGCCATGCATCAAGAATTATGCAAAGATATAAAATGCATTAGAGTCTCCACAAGTTAGATGAAAGAAAATCTCTTCCTAGCATAAATATGCGAGGAGTTATTATTATAATGAAGCAAAATAGAATCAGATTATGGCATAGCAAGCACAAAACATGACAATGAAACCTATTGAAAAGGCACCAGCAACTCATCAGGCATCAAACAGGAGAAACTTTGATAAAAAAGGAGGGCTAGGAGCTATCTCTAGCCCCTTGCACACAAACATGAGGAAAACATTATCTAGCTCTGAGCTTGTCTTGAAGAAAACCAGTAAAATTTTGATTTTTTAGCATAAATACCATCAAATGCTTCGAATTTTACCTATAAAATGGAAGAATTAGTAAGTGTGTCCATCATGTGTAAGTTATTTTCTTTAGTTTAGGGAGGAGATGTAGACACCTTATGCAAGCGGGAGGTAATTTATCCAAGAGTTGTCCACACTTTGATATACCATAGGGTGATGTGATTAAGAGTAATTCTTTGGGAATGTGATTTGGAGTAATTCTACAAATCACACGTGATATGGAGTAATTCTCCATAGTAAATACCACAATGGGTTGCAACTTATGCAATTTTAGAAATACTCAATAACTTGATTCTCATAACTGAGAATCATGCGTTGCAGGCTCAATAGAGAGATAATATTGATGACAATACTAACGAGAGAGAGAGGATGATGATGAATGGAGCTGGCAGACCCTGAGGATGGTTTACTCCCTTGCATCATCATCTGCATGTTGTGGCTGCCTATCATTGACACGGGATTGTCCGCCCCTCCCATGTTGGAATAAATAAATAAATTAATCCATCCTCATGTCTCGTGATATCAAGAGGCATGAGTACTTCTTCAAATGTCACGCCAAGGGCAGGGCCAAGGGCCAGGACGGACATGCGGTCAAGGGGCGCTATATTTAGGGGCATGTTGCTCGGCATGGCCGACTTCGTGTCACTGTTTCTCGAAGCGGACAGGGGATGTTTGCCACACAAGACTGGTTATTTTCAGTTGAAATCACTTGACAAGGTCGATCCTTTTTGTCATGATATCTGTGTCTCAACAGCCGACTTCGTCGTCTAGTATCACAACATTCTTTATGCGAAGCAAGGCTTCAAGCCAGGTATATTGCATGGAAAATTCCCACATTCGGCTTATGCTATGAGCATACAAACTTGGGAAGGATTTGGCAAAATTCTTCCAGCTTATTTCATTACATGACAGACGAGCGTATATCATACAAGGGATGTATATTTACATCCAACAGCTCCTATCCGTGCAGCAGATATGGCTACGATCCATTTTAAGCGAGTTTTGTTCCACGGACTTTTGAGTCAACTGGTGACCGCAACGACCATGTTAGCCAATTTTAGGTTCTTATTATTTTTCCATGTTTACACTTTACTTGGCAATTACTGTCATTGTGCAAAGCCAAGTGCTTTGGCAATTTTACATGAAGCACGGCTTCTCCCTTGTGCCAAGGAACTGCCCAATGACTTGTCATCAAGGGCCGTGGCACACAAGTTTGCAAAAACTGGCAAAATAGGGAATATCACCTCACAGAATTCCGACCAGTTTAGATTGTGCAAGGCACTTATGGTTTTCGTTCTCACGCTTGAGACCGTTATAGTAGCCAAGGGCTTAAGTTTTTGCATGCAAGGCATGCTACGCAGGTGGCATGGATTCCACCACTTTATGCATTATGCTTCCGCTATCACCCTCGCAACTCTGTCAAGGACAGACTAAGTGATGGATTGTTGAACCTGCTAGTTGGTTGCTATCAACACCCAACAACACTAAAAGGAACCTAAATCTAGGACTTATTTCACGGGCAATGTGCCGATGCTAAGTCATTTCCATACAATCACGACCCTGCAAGGCAGGTAGATCAAGATGTGGTTGTGTTTTTCTGTTACCTCTCTCAATGAGAGAGCCATAGCAGAAACTTGTTGCATGCTTATGGGATACGCTGCACGTTAGGCATAAGATGCACACGCGCATGGCAATCAACTATACACGTCATAGTCGTTCAAGGAAATTTCCGCAGCCCAGCATGCTCTTCTTCTCTCTCGTTCTCTCTCTTTTAGGGAATAATGAAAATCTTCTACAAAGCTTTTGATACGTGTTTTGCTAGAGAGTCAGTCTGAGTCAAGGTGCTCTAACTCTCAGTTAGCACATGGATAAGCTGCTACTCAAATTAGTATTCATCGATTTGTCCATTGAACACTAATTTGCATAAGGGCTGTGAGCCACGCAGGCTAAGAGCCAGCGTCAGGCCAAGGGTAAGACCCAACTATTGGCATTCTTTTGGGTGACTGTTTTCAAGAGTGAATAGATCTACCCAGGGAAGTATACATCGACGTTAATGGACAAGCAAGGGTCTTGTCATTCAGGATGTTTACAATGTCATTTTTGCACTACCTGTTCTCAGTGCGACACTCAAGTTGAGTTTTTGAAAATATTCAATAGCTGATCTCTACAAGGAAGTATAGATGCAGCAATCAATTGAGACAGTATGGTTGTCCACAGGAGCTAGGCAGTTCACTTGTGTGGATTTCATGCTCTCTCTATAGAACTACGGAGTGTCTATGGACATAGTGTTTTGGGGTACGACCCGGCGGGTGACTGCTACATCATCCCATAGGCATTGAGGATCACAGTTGATCTGCCTTGACGATCACAGTTTGATCTCTCCCAGTTAGACTTTCAAGGAAAGAATTCCGCAATCTACCACGCGGTAGCAGACAAACTCAACTTTTTAAGTTGATTCCAATCAGCATGTACACGGTTAACTATGTTGGTTACCGTTAACTGCTACTTGAGCTGTTTCTACAAAGGGTCTTACCAAGGGGTTTGACTACGTAGATTTTAACCAAAGGGGTTGTATTGCGAAGGAAACACCCACGGTTCCTAGTGCAATATTGTTTGTTTGTTCAGGTAGGAGATGTGCTCCTCTCCGTTTGCGTATGAGTAAGTGAACATTATGTTCAAATCTCCACGTACGCATCTATTGATTTGGTGTTATTCCATTTTTTATATGCTTTTCTTGTTTTTTTTAAAGACGTATAAGTACGCTTGAATGTTGCAGAGCCATGCCAAGGGCATGTCGGCACAAAGTATTTTGGGCCAAGTGTCCAATCTACCTTTCTGCCTTATGCTGTTACGAACCTACTTGTAGGGTTCGATTTGGCACATGTTGTCACATGGGATACAACATGGTCTAGGAACTCAAGGAGTTTGGTTTAACCAGTGTGGAGCAGGATAATGAGGGTCCCTCTCACTAGCGTCGCAGAGTTTTCGTAGTTACCTCCACACACAAGTACAGCTCGTACTTGATTGATGTCACTTTTCCTGGCATCCTTACTTGAGACATATTCCACATGTGGAGAATATGAGTCTCTGGGACTGACACTGGCGCCCAATTCGAAATGATGTGTCGCGACGATGTTCCTAGGTGCTGATCGCATCCATTCATTAGACCAATTGACGCACATAGTATCAGCAACAATTTTAGTGGCCAAAAAATTGTCGGGTACTAAGTACAGACTTGTTGTGATTACAAGTGCTGTGAAACCACCTTAATGGAGGGTCGTTTCTACATATAGCAAAGTATGCTACGTTCATGAGAAGGTCTCATGGTTGGTTCCTAGGTGTGACCGGGTTGTCACATTCTATTATGGTCCAACTTTTGCTGCAAAGTATGCTACGTTCATGAGAAGGTCTCAAGGTTGGTTCCTAGGTGTGACCGAGTTGTCACATTCTATTATGGTCCAACTTTGTTGCAAGATTTTCATGTAAGTATCGTGAAAAGTCTCGTCATGGAATTGCGGTTTGGATATGTTTGTGTCAAATGCATGCACACTAGGTGTTATGGGCCCTAGTGTTTAACACAAATTTATTTGGAGCGGCATGCAAATCCATGGACTTTATTCTTTCTGCACCCTTTTGCATTGCTAGTGCAATCTCTCTTGCAGATTTCGTATGAGTTTACACCCAGCCATACAAGGTGATGGCTGAGTATGGATGTTAGTGATTGGTTGCTGGAACCTCCAATCTACCTTCAACCTAGTTGGTTGTCTCCATTCCATATCGAGTATATGGCTGGATACTCAATGGTTGAGTCATAGTTTGTCGTTAGTCGTGGAAGACTGTCTGTAAGTGGTTGGGGAAATTACCTCACTCTTACTGCTGTTATTCATCCCACGTTGGATGGGTAGCTTACAAGTATTCTATTTAGTACTAAAGGATATGCTAAGCGCATACGTTAGTAAACCGTGCTAAAGGATCTGCTAAGAGCATACGTTAGCACAATGCATTCTGAATAGGTGATTCTCTCCTTATTCTAGAATTTGCTTAGGTTAGGTTTTCAACTTTGAACACCTGTTGTGGTGGGGTTGGATACCGATAGTTTCATAAGTCAAGGACTTAGAAGGTGTGCTGACAGAGTATGTTGGCATGTAACCTTTGTTAGGGGTGGACATGTGGTTCTGTGTGTTCCAAAATGTTCAGAAGTCTGACATGAGGACACTCCCTATTCTATCTTTTAGTAGCTATGAGATTTTCAAGATACTCACATGAGTTATCATGAGTTACCATTTAGATACGGGTGGCTGCAAAAGGACAACAATGTTGAAAATCAAGATGTTGCTCTTGGTTTCATTGAACCTCCTCACTGCACTAGGTATCGGTCATATGGACAATTGGCCCGTGTAGAGGATGCCAATAAGGAAAACATCAGTGTTCTTACGAAGATACTACCACTTGTGTTTTCGAGGACGAAAACGCTTCTCCAAGGGGGGAGTAATGTCAGGCCAAGGACAGGGCCAAGGGCCAGGACGGACATGAGGTCAAGGGGCGCTATATTTAGGGGCTAGGAGTCTATATATGGCCCGGTTGGGTGGAGAGTTGCATGGTCCAGTCCCCCGCAGTCTTACATCAAATCACACCTTCTCGCATTCTATTTAAAGCACCCCTAAGTAACCAAAATCAATCAATACAAACCCATCTACCCGCTAACTTTAAGAATCTCTCTCTCTCTCTCTCTCTCTCTCTCTCTCTCTCTTCCTTCTTCTCTCTGTATGTGTGTACAACAACCGAATGCTTCTTATGTGTTTGTGTAGTGAGAGGCCACCCGTCCTTTCACTTTCACATGGTATCATTTGTCGAGTAGCACCCCTATTGTCTCGTTACCATGGAGTAGGTTGTGATGGAATTGATGAAGAAGAAACCTACATTAGCAAGAGATTTCTTGCAAGACTTGGTGAATGTCCCTCTCTCACTATATCAGGCCCCTACAAACTATAAGGAGTCACGTGTGTAGATGAAAACAGAATCTGCAAAGCCATGCAAGCCCCTTGTGATACTCCCTTCAATGATGATCTGGTTGCCCCTATCCAAACACCCAACAAGGCTTCATTCTTCATGCTCAAGCCTTTACCCTTTGCCTTGCGGATGCTCCTGTTTCTCGTGTTGCTCACGAAAAGGTGCACGCGATGATCTTTTTTTCAAATGACATGGAGGAATGTGAATGCACATGAAGCATCAATCGCCACTTCTTCTATTTCTAACCAACTAAGCAACATTCCTTATGTGGGTGAACCATTTTGCTACACCAATGGCTTCAAATGTGTCCTGATCATGGAACATGTGCCTTGTGAGGTAGGCCCTGTGCCTCCGCGGACATTCTTGCTTCTTTATTTGGTATCATGGTGGTCTTGCCCCTTCCAAATGCTGTAGTGCTTATCAAGAAAATCTTGAAGATAGCAAACTTATGGTAAACCACTTGTCCTTACCACTTCTGAAGCCTCACAACACCCCTCCAATTGGAATCATTCCTACCCATGATGTCCTCGAGGTGTTTCTCTCTTTAAATTAAGCACTATTTTAAGTCGATTATGATGCCCACTTCAATGGCACTCTCTTGCCAATGTCTTATGTTCAACCAAGTCCAAATATTTGAGGCAAATTTGTGTCTACCTTGCGATTGGATGTGAACCTTCCTGTAGATGAACTAGTTGAAATTGTGTGCACAACCTTGACGAGGACGCACCCTCAACAGCCGGCTCTCATGGGTCATCTCTCTCTCCATAAACACACAACAAAGACTCATGCATGTTTTCAGCTTGTTGTCCATGATGGGTCTTTATTAAAAAACTCCAGTAACCACCACTCCTCTCTCTCTCTCTCTCTCTCTCTCTCTCTCTCTCTCTCTCTCTCTCGTTTCTCTCTCTACACTGTATACACACCACTGTTCAGAAAAATCATTTTTCCAAACATACAAAATTCCTTTACTAGATTTTCTCAAAAGGAAATTTTAGAAAATTAGGTCATTTTTTCAGGGTTTTACACTATTTTTCTCGATTTTGGGGAGGAATTTCTCGTTTTCCCCTTGCCCTCAACTGAAATTGAAAACGGCACTATATTAAGCTTCTTGAACACTGATACACACACACATAATATTTCTACTTCCTTTTCTGTCAATATTCCGGACACTCCCCATATTTGCTCATGTGGGCGTCAATCACCTTCCCTTCTAAACTCTCAATGCTCATCTAGGCCTAATAATTAACGTTGAAGAGGAGAGCTTCAACACTTCAAGTTGCAAGCATCATCCTCTCACGTCTCTGTGTGTAAGGCTTCTTCATCTCCTTCACAAATCTAGCTTAGATTTCCACCCTCTCAACCCTGTCGCCTTCCGCGTGAAAGCTATTCAGTCTGCCTGGTGCTCTCCACCTAATAACTCTGCAATGAGAACAGTTGAGCAAGCCGACGTAAATAAAGCCCTCCACCTAATAACTCTGCGAGACGAGGACAGGGCCGTCAGCTAGCTGACGTCAAACACTGCTAGAATGATCGAAGCTAGCCGACGTCAAATTACACTGCAAGAACGACAGGGCCATCAGCTCATTTCCTGTTGCAAGGACAAGCCTTAAAACTTTTGCACTAATGTGGCTCCGCAACGAGCTGGGTACAGCTAGTAGGTGCACGCTACCCGGCCATCGTGCCTGTCTTACACTGGACTTGTGGCCGCGCGCCGACGCGCAGTCCTTGGTGCAGGGAGATTTTGGAGCCGCTAACGCACGGCTGGAGCTCGATTGCTACAATTCTCAAGCTCTAATTTGCATCGCGAGAAACTCTTGCGTCCTTGCTCTTGGTTCAATTGCTTGTGACGTAGCCATCATCTACTATTTGTACAGTCGGATCAGCGCACAGGACTTGCTCACGTATGTGCTAACACTGCATGTTTTGTACTGCCAGCTTGCTAGAGTCAGCAGCCCTGCAATTTTGTTCAGCCTTTGCAGCTCCGTCATCATTTCCTCACCATCTATAAGTTTCCTGCGCTATCTAAATCGATGGCACGGAGATGACCCGTTTTCAACTCTCAGCAGTTTCAACGTCGTGATGGCCAGCTGAAACTCTTTTTTGGCTCTGGCTCTGTCTCCTTTTGCAAACTATGTCCTTTCTGAGCAGATAACACTTGCTCCATAAGTAGCTATGTCTTAATTACCTACCATGCATTTTCAGACCTCCTTTTTCCATGTCTTGAATATTGCCACAAAAATTAACAAAGGTACTGTTGAGAATATTGCTCCTGTAAAGCTGATCTACAATTAGGGAGAGAAAGTGGGGATGTCTTCTGAGGCACTGCTTCTTGCCAAGCTTGGGATTTTCCTATTCTCTTATGGATTGGTCGTTCAATCTATAGACGATGGTGGCTCTGTGTTTGACCCTGCGGTCCTGGACTTGACACAGAATTTTTCTTCTGGTGTGTCCACAATGGCTGGGCTATCCTACACTGGCTGCAGCTCCGCACATGTTTCAGCTACGCCTCAACACTGGTTTCATGAAGGACGATGCAATTCCAACGGTGCCAGAGGTTGATCAGTCGTTATATTGGTGATAGCTTTTATGCATTATAGTTAGTTTGTTTTGTCAAGCATGTAGTTGGTTTTCAATAAGCAAAACAGTACACTCACACCAAACTCTCATTGGGAATGAAGTTGTGTATCGAGTCATGTCTTTGTCGTTATGATGTAGTTGAGCCATTCCTCGTGTAGCCATTTGCATTGGGATAGCGACCTAGTGCATTGCCTATATTGAGATGTTTTTCAGTCCAATCAAATTGAGTCCAAGTCCAAAGTCCAAGTCCAAGTCGTGTCAGTTCAAATTGTAAGTCCTTCTCCCTAGATGCGGCGTTGGAAGCGAAAGTCCCCGAGTCAAATTTGTGTCCTTAGATCAATCCAATCCCTCAATAAAAAAAGATAAAGGGGGGAGGTGTGGTGTGTGGGTCTCGTAGGTGTGTCTGACCACCTAGTGTGGCCGGAGGACACTAGCTGTAGGTTCTTGGCATATGTAACCAACTCTCTCCTCTCTATAAAAGAGGCTGCTGACTCATAGAGAGACAAGCTAGTTTTGGAGCACATCTCTCTCTCTCTCTCTCTCTCTCTCTCTCTCTCTCTCTCCCCCCTCCTGTGACGAGTATGTCCCAATATTTCAAAATTTCCCAAAATACCCTTGTATGTATTTTGGTTGGATTGTTCAAGATTTTCTAATCTTAGTTCTTTTTGACAATTGATATCTATTTTTGACTGCTTAGAATGTAATTTGTCACAAATTACCTGGCAAAAAAGAAAATTGTGTTTAAAAATAATGAAGAAATTCATCTTCAAAACCTACATAACCGACTTAAATTCTACTTTAAGCATCTTGTATTGATAGACAATTACTCTTCTTATGAAAAGCTTTAAAAAAATATCTTTAGAGAAATTTAATCTCACAACCTGGGGAATTTTGGAAAATTTGAAGGGCATTTTGGGAATTCATGTGACAAAATATTGGGAGTATTCTAGGAATTCCTGGAAATCGAGGGGTATTTTGGGAATTTCCACAAATTAAAGTGGTATGTTTGTAATTTTTCTTTCCAAAAAATTGGCAAACCTACAATATATGAGGAAGAATTGCCTAAATGTGGAATTCTTCCAGAGCCTTCAGTGCATGGTGCAGGCACTGTATGCTCTAGAAGCACTGAGCTTTTTGTTGTGTGAAAGCTCGTTAACAGCGCTTATAGACACTACATGGGGTGAGGCTCTAAGATCCCAGGTCACACCTCCTCTCTCCTTTTCTAAGGGAGATTCGTAACGGTTGAATGAGGGCTATGTGCCAACTTTTGATTTGAGGAGTGCATCCTACAAGCGAGGAGGGGAAAGCCCTCCCAAAAATATACCTATTCCCTAGCTTTTTTCATAGTGCTAGTAGGTGCAAAATTTCCATTTAAAGTTATTGCCATTCTTTTCTCCTTTTTTGCAATTAGAAGGTGGCTTCCCCCCACTCACTCTGGTTGCAACCTAGTCCTTACACTATATCTCTTCAAAATCTGTAGGTTTTTTCACCCTCAGATTTAAAATTTAGAGTTAAATCTCAAAATTTATTGGAGGGATTGCACTAAACCTAAGCTTTTTTTTTAGCACTAAAGTGTGTGAATGAAGCAATGGCCCCGGTATGCAAGACCTTGCCCATAGATTATTAAATCAATCATCTTCTACCTCCACTACTAGAAATTTGATCGATCTCACTCATTCCTTGATGGCATAAATGGATTTGCAAAGTTGAGAGATGAATAGGTCAAATATAGGGGAGAAAAATGTGAAGAAGAAGAGGCTAATATTTGTGGATGCAAGTGTGGTACTACAGGAGGATAGCCATACGCGTGAGTTTGTTACGATCATTGAACCCATTGGTGGAAGAGGGTATGCATTTTCACGCATGATTAGATAGAATATATATTGGTCGAAGGTAAAGGTTGAAAAGCTGGTATGGACGATTAGAAGAATTGAACCATGACATAAGATAACATGTTTTTGGACTCTACAAAATTGAACAGTAGATGTGGATGATTCATTCATGTTGGCTCCCATGATATTAAGCATGGGGTTGTAGCACTATGTTTTTGGGGTCACAACAAATACATTACATCTAGGTCAAACCTTGGGGGTTCATGAAGGGTAATGTTTGGTTTTGCAATATAAGCAACATGCACACTTGGAAAGATTGTTAAGGGGCAAGATCAAAGCTAACAAAAAAAAATTAGATTAGAGTTTATTTGGAAACTTCATTACAATTGAATTAATTAAAGAGGTTATTATTGTGTGCACTCACACATGTTTTCTAATTTGGCATAGAGGGATCAAGTGCAAAGGGAGTTACATACTCTATGAAGTTGTGTAATTTTCCATGATGTACCAGCAAAGACTTTCAAAAGAGGGATTCCAAGAGGTTGCCTTATGTGCCATGCAAGAATATCTACTATGCGTTTCTCCAAATTTTAGTTTTGAACTCTCAAGCCCATGAGGACATGCTCCAAGCACCCTTCACCAAGATGGAGCTCTTTCAAACCTTGGGTGCAACACGACCAAATGTATAGCAATACTTTAAGTGTCTGAGGTTGTAAGAGTTTTACATTGTAGGGTATTTTGTTGTCAACTATTGTCGATCTGAGATGTGGCCTAAAGTGTTTATGGGAGTAAGCACAAGTTTTTGGAGTTCGTTTTATAATGAGTTTCTTGGATTTAGTGTTAATGCTTGCTAGCATATTTTGTATATTTGTTTGTTACTATGTATCAAGGTGCATGTGTGCATATTAAAGTAAGAGTATGGTTCTTTTGTTTGATACTATTTGAGAGGAAACATATTTACTTTGCTACATTATCCTCTATAGAGTAGCTATTGAGGTCTTGATCTAGTATTTCTCATTGTATGTGCTCGCTCGCTTTCTTGTTTGCTCGGAAGTACTCGCTCGAGGATTGAGATTCCTCGGTCACAAGGAACAGAAAGATTGTATTGTAACAAGTCTCTCTTAATGGGAGAAATCATAATACAAATACCTATTGGAGGGGGGACCGGATCCACATAAATCCGGTCCTCAATTGTTGTCATGTTCTCTAAATTCTCTCTCTTGCAAAAGTATTGTTCATGCCAAGTTAACTAATTGCTATGATTATGTTGCTATCTTCAATTATGTTCACCCGCTACGCTCACAAAGTCATTTCTCAAAAGTACTCTCATTAATTTCCGGCGCTACTCTCAAATTAAATAGGCCAATTCCATTACAAATGTTGGATCATAAAGCTGCACCCTCAAGTATATTATGAAAGTACCAAAGCTTGAAAATTCTATCAACTTGCTATACAAAGAGAAAAGGAATACATCTTGCATAACAACTAGCCAATTTTTTACGTTATTTGCTTCATCAAACGTAAGCGGTTCCTCCTCGTCACACATACTTGAAACAACCAAAGTATAACAATCTAATGCACAAGAAGCATCCAAACGAGTATAACTAATAAAGGTGCATCCAATTTACTATTATGCAAAGTATGTACCAGTCATTTTGGCATACCTCTAGCTTCCTCATGTTCAGCCTTGTCCTCATCAAGCGCATCATTTGCATCTGCATTAGAAATAGGTTGATCAATGATATCACTTAAACCCTCCATAGGCCAAATATTTGCCTCATTTGGATTTAAATTTGTATTCCCACCATTGAAAAGAGGCAACAAGGTGTCTCCAAAGGGGGCCATGAGACAACCATATCAATTTTTTGTCGCGCATCAAACGAGAAAAAATCGAATTCCAAAAACATGCATACCATAGTTTTGCGTTTGAAATAGCTTTCAAATCCGTGATTGCATTTGTAAATTTTTCACGCACTTGTCATAAGAATTGAGCTTGTATAGCCAATGAGACAAGGTACCTTTTGTCACAATAGTAGAGTAATAGTATCATTTGAACTACGATAATGAATAGTGCATCAATCATCCATAAACTTTATAGCAAGACCAAACCTTGCTAATGCAAAAATAGACATTAGATTCTTCTTGATCCCATGCACAAGAAATACATAAGGAAGTGTGAAAGAATTGCTATTAACTATAGTGAGCACAATCTTTTTGACTGTTTGAATTGAATAAGAGGCATTGTTGGCACAAATGCCGGTATTCTCATTAGGGACAACATCAAAATAAGTGAATAAAACACGATGATATGTAATATGCTTTGTAGCACCACTATCAAAATACCACAAATATGAATTTATGACCTCAATCATGCATGCATCATGGACAAAATGGTCATACTCATACTTTGCACTAAAAGCCCATTCTACATCAATAATAGAATCTACACATTTTGTGATGGATGCATTTAAAGAAGATTCGTTTTCTTTCTTACGTTCCTCTTTGGCCTTTAGCTTAGGATAGTGCTTTATCATATGATCAGTACCTCTACAATAGCTGCAACACAAATTTTTCTTTCCTCTTTCAATAGATATACCAGATGTATTGCTATTATGGGAGGAATTTGTTACATATTGTTTGCTACTTGAAAAAGGAACATTTTGAAGTAGTAGCATTGTTATTGTTATTTCTTCTTTGTGCAACAACAAAAGCCTAATTAAGAGAACGTTGTGAAACCTTGTTTTTTCTTGACATTTCCTTTGTTAATAGCAAAGTGACCAATGCATCAAACTTAACACATTAGCATTACCCTTTGCAACAATCCTCCAAGTAGAAGTAAAAGTCTAATACAAATCTGGTAATGCATTCAGGACAATCTACACAATTGAATGGTTGAGAATGACTTCATCAACATGGCAACCATGAGTTTCTCAGTGATTATTTTTATTTCAACAAAAAAATTGTCCATTTCATCTTGCTCATGCATGACCTTTGATTCTAGTTGTTTGCACAAAAATAATACTTTTGGCTCAGCATACAAGCTAGCTATACAATTTTGTTGAATGAAGGGAGGAGTAATAGTGCATTTGATAGATAATGCAATCAAAGGATGCACCAGTGTATCTCTATTATCCCAACGAGCATGTCCAACTATAATTAAAACACCACTAGCGATAGCAACATAACATACTGCATTATGCAAGCCCATAATGGAAAATTGTATCCACCCAATTTATCATCAACAGACAACATCTTGAAAACATCATTGCTCTCAATCATACTGAAAGATTGAGCATGATGTAGAAAGTATCCAAAACCAGTAGAAACTAAGGGGAAACTATGTGTGCTAAATCGCACAAGCCACAATAGGCTATTGAAGAAGATGTATGCAAAAATTGTAAAGGAATAATTTTGCACAAAAGGATGAAATTGCATGCGTAGTGCCTGTAGTAGTAGAAACAGCGACCAAAACGAGACCAAATCAAAATTCTGAGCAGAGGAAGTACGAGAAGTCCCAAAGTGTACATATTGATCTATTGGCTCTTATTACAGCTCACCAAAATTATAGAAAGTGATCAAGAGGGTGCAAGTCGTGATGCTGGCAACTCTGCCTGGGAAGTCACAACCTGCTCTGATAGTAATTTTTGGAGTTAGGGTTATAGAAATGCACGCACATTTTGGAGATGGAAAAGAAGACCAAGGCACACAACAAAGAATATATTACTAAGTGTGCAAATATGAAATGAGTTATCCCTAAAGTGTTTGAGGTATATATAAAGCACTAGGGGAAAAACACCTATTAGTAAGGGAAAAAATTACCTCGACGGTCCTAAAAGTGTTCACACACATCACAACCATACACATGGTAGAAGGTGTTGTATTCGTTATTCCAGTGTGGAGAATACCATGATTGGGCATATGCAGGATGCCAATTTGCCCAAGACCGCGTTAAAAAATTTGGTCTCATTAGATATGACAAACAAGTTTAATATTGTGTAGAGAAAAACTTGTTTGTCAATGACTATGTGTTAAATGAGTATCCCTTATATCTACTGGTATTCCAATTGGTGATGGTGACAAGGTGGTTGCACACTTACACGGGTTAGGTCCAGTGTACAAGTAATTCAAGACCTCCATTCCTTAGGGAAAAATTATGATTTTTGCCAATCTTATGTCTTTGTTGTTCGGATAAGCCTTAGCTTACACTTACAATGATTTCATTCTATGTTATGTATTAAGCTCGCTCTCGAATCTAATCCTAATTACTAATTTGCTATGGTGCAATCATGAATGCCTCATTGGTTTATCCACTATAAGATTTACATGTGGTATCAGAGCTAATGCACAATTAGCATTTTCTAATTGCACTGGTTGAGATCCCTATGCTAGATTTAGTGCTCTCTTTTTAAGCTCTAAATTGATTCATAACTCTTTAGGAGTAGGACAATTAAGCTCAATCTTAATTATCTCTTCCCTTTCTTGATTGTGAATGCATTGGTTCTTTGATTTTTCACCTCTTTATGAGCCAAATTGATTTGCCAGAGAACCTCGATCAAGAATTGCAATGTGTGTTTGTGGATAGATGCCTTCTTCAGAATTTTGAGGCACTGTCCTAGCCATTTTTGGCCCCGACCATCAAGCTATAATCCATCAACATTGCTTTGATTAAAAACCTATGCTTTTGTGCCTAATAAACTTCATTGATTTTCTACACATTGATTTTGACAAAGTGTGAGTGAGTGTCTATGTTCTTGCCTCTAGAATGTGTGTGTGTGTGTGTGTGGTATAGGAGCCAAAGATAGTGTATGTGTGTATGAGCTATTGATAGTGGGGACCACTCCCTAAATGGAAAGACAAGATTTTTTTTTTTTCAAAATTACCTTTTTGAGTTTGGCATTTTCTCATGCTCATCCTTGAAATATTTGTCTCATTGGCTACTGTTGCCCATGCTTTGTTGGCCTCACTTGCAGGCCCATGTGCTACCTTGACAAGCTTCCAAGTTTTTGACCTACCAAAAGATTGAGTGTTTCAAGTGGCCGTCACCACTCGTCATCAATCTCCTTGGCTACTACCCATTTAGTTGTCACATTGCCCTGCTTGGGCTATTACATCAACTTACCCACAGCCTTGTCATCATCCTCGTCGACTACCCAACTTTCTCCTTATCATATCCTCACCTACCAATTGCTCACATTAACCGCAGCTCATACAGACTCGGGCTACTAGTAGTTCATTAATGCCTTGTAGTCGATTACTGACCTGCCAACCCTTACCTCGTTGGACCTGCAAGGAGCTCCCAAATACTTAAAGCTCATGTGTCATCAAACCTTATCACTTGCTGCATGGTCAAAACCATTTTTGTCATTTCTTTCTATATATAATTTTAGTTTCATTTAAATTTCATACAAAGGTGATTTCCACACCGCTTACAGTGAGGCGGTCCGGGGTGGGCAACAAGAAGAGCAACCTCTAGACACCCTTCAAGGTTCCCGTGTTGCTCAATGGGGCTGGGGCACAACACAACACAAACCAAAACAACAAACCCACAGCCAATCCCAACTACACAAGGGGCACCACTTAGTTTAAGAGCGAACTAGGACGCAAAAGAGGAGAATCGTTAGAGCAACCCACAAACAAGCAAGGAATTTACACTAACCCTAACACCAATGGAACACTCTCACACACTAAACCACGAGAGAGAGAGAGAGAGAGAGAGAGAGAGAGAGGGAGAGAGAGAGAGAGAGAGAGAGAGAGAGAGAGAGAGAGAGAGAGAGAGAGAGAGAGAGAGAGATGGTGTACAACTTAGCTTCAACTTTATATTTTGCACAAAAAGGAACTTAGAGCTTGCGGAATCAAGTGACAAGATTTGGTTATAGCATCACTAGCACATTGTCTTAGGGTTATGGGAGCCCTCTCACCATCCACCCTCTTACAATGGTAGCCAAACAATAGCCAATGAATCACAAGCAACAAAACAACAACCTTCAATGAAACAAGTCACCTTATGAAGCTGAATGAGTTTGCCAAGCCAAATTGGAGGAGAAGCGTGAGCCTTTGGACATGAATTGCACCCAAAACTACCGATTCATTGATGTTGGGGTAGATACAACAATGGTAGGAAGAATATCTTCTACTCGCACTCACTCAAACTAGCTCAAGCTTTTCTATGCACCAAGGTGATGGTGTATAGAAAGCTTACTCTCTCTTTACAACCAAGATAGAGCTGGAGTGTGGTACGCTCAATCTAGTGTGCAATGGTATAGTGATGTCTTTTACAAGGAGGAATGGGTTCTATTTATAGGTTTTAGAAGCCTTGATTAGGATTAAGCCTAATCAATTTTATTAGGAAAGATCAAGGATTATGAATTTTTATGAATTTCAAATGAGAATGGGGTCTCTCTTTTCTCTTGAGTCACATGGATGTGGTCTCAAGTAAGAGAATTATTGATGTGGTGAAAGGAGAGAAACTTCCATGGGAGTGAGTGAATTTGGTTTACTTGTGCGGTTGCCTACTCCATATGTTGATAGTGTGGGTGCATTTTTACAAGAGAAGTTAGTTGTTAGTGATAATAATCACTAGAATTGTTAGTGATACATTTACAATGGGTAGGATGAGTTGATTTGATGAAGGAAGAGGGGTGAATTAAAAGAGAATCATTGAGATGGTGAAGCTTTGAAGAAGCTTGAACTCACCCTTGTGTAGATTGTGGAAACAATGACCGCTGGCCTTCTTCTTCTTCTTCGCTTCTTTACGCCGCCGCCACGGTTGACCACCACGATGAAATGAGGATTTGTTGATGAAAAATCCTCAATTTGCAGAAGTTATCATGGTTAAGATGCTGAATTTTAGATATTTTTAGGAGAGGTAAATGAAATTTTAACATAGAAGCAATAGAGAGAGACATGGAGAGGGTGTATGTATGTAGAGGTTCATAAAAGAACTATAGGGATGAGAGAGAAGGGTAATGGTGAAGAGGGTGGGAGAAGCCATGGAAATTGCAGGTTTGAGTGAGGGAAGGATGTGTCAGAGTGAGTAGGTGTGTGGAAGGGTGAGAGAAGACTAAGGGCTACTTGTGAGAAAAGTGGGTAGATTGGGGTCCACTCAAAAAATCATAGCTCACCGCTGATAGCTCCAAAAATCATGAAAAAATTTGAGGTAATTATTCAAAGCGTGGGCTACATTTTCTCTGTTGACCACCACTCCAAATCCGGAGTGGAGATAGGTGCCAAAATTCTCACCAAAAAGCCTGTTTTTATGCCTGCAAAAGTCTTTTAGTGGCCCCCTCCTTTGTTGAATTTGTACAATGCATCCAAGAGTGAGCCCCTCCTTTGTCATATTATAATACAAAGCATCCAAGTTGCCCTTGACCCATGCATGGAGGAGGATTATTGGTGAATAAAGAAATATATACATGGTGGGAGTAGTGTATGGACTATTCATGGACTTTAGCTCAATGAGCACATGGTGTTAGAATAATGAGTAAAAACAATAATAAAAATATGGAGGAGTTATGGATATGGAAAGATATTGGAATCATATGATATGGTCCCTCTTTGAATTATTTTGGGTGAAAAAGGAAAAGGTATGCAAGTAAATAATATAATAAACATAACCAATGAGTAGAAATCAATTTTTTGTTTTCACGAGGGTGAAGGTGAAAATGGGGGAGTGATTTGTATAAAGGAAAAATATGAGGTTAGAGTATGTACATATTGGCAAAAAATATAATTATGGTGTAAGAGGATGAAAGAAGGTGTACATAGGTTTAATAAAACACACACCTAAGTAGAAATATTTAAATAAAATACCAAAATAATTATAAAAAATCCCTATATTTAGGCCATATATACAATGAAATATTTACACACAAAGAGGCCATAATATACTTTTATTTTTTATTTTTTTTATTTTTTTGGCTCAACTAGCCCAGTGACTAGCTAGCTGAGGGTTTTTAAGAAGATATGGGAAAAGCCCCCTAACTCACACACGCCTATGTACAGTGAAATGGTAGGGATAGCCATAGCGTTTGGGTGAATTTGGTAGGGTGGAGTAACTTACTATGGCAACTATGGAGAGCTGAAAAACGGCTATCAACAGCTCCTTGGCCGAGCCCAAGTTCTCTGTTTCTCTTGGTACTATTTTGGCACTAAGGCACCTGTTGAATGTGAAAAAAGTAGCAAATTCTCACATCAAAGCATTCAAGATGGAAAAGATACGAGCAATCAAAGAGGCCTCAAGTGCATCAAGCATTCAAGTTACTCAAAGCATTCAAGCTTTTGGGTAATACTTGTAATGTATGCAAAGCTTGAGTCATCAAAGCTCCTTTAGAGAGGAGAAACCGTTTATGCTTTGCCTAATCTTGAGATTGTAATAAGGGGTTATAGAAACTTCCAATGTCCTTTGGTAAGATCACCCCATAACTGAAGCACCGATACCATCACACATATTCTCAAAATGTGCTTCCATGATGTATATGCACCTTTACACGGATCAAACCATGCGCACCCACATATGCACCATCATCAAAATCCTCTAGATTCCCAAAGCAAAGAAATTAATGAATTAGAGATGAGGCCCTAACAAAGTTCCCAAAAGAAAATGATGATCTGCATTGTAAGTGTTTAGACACTGCCCCAAATAATATATTTTGGAAGTAAGATCTACACTATTTTTCTTGCATCAGATTCCATCTTTATAAGCCCCGTACAGTTATTGGATGTAACCTATGCTAGAATCCCTGATGGGAATTCATGCTCTATTGTGTAAGCTTTAGATTATAGGGGCGTCTGTTGGGGTAAGCCTTAGCTTACACTCATAGTGAGAACAATCCCTAAAAGACGAGCATGCACCATTTAATTGCATAGTCACATTTTACCTATGAAACCGATAAAGCCTCACACATGCTATTCATTCCCTAAGCACATTGATGGCCACATGTTACTTGTGGTAGCTCACATGACCATTTCTATTTCCACTTGTGGTGCATATGCATTGAAACATTCGTTGCACTTCTCTACATTGAGCCTTTAAATGGCCAATATCCAAAGCTTGTTTTCTCCCCGATTCTAATCAATCAAGAAAGTTATTTTCATTTTATGTTATGTATCTAATCCTAATTCCTAATTGGCTATGATGCAACCATGAATGCTTCATCGATGTATCCACTATAAGCTTTAAATGTGGTATCAGAATGTGTCTATGTTCTTCCCTCTAGAATGTGTGTGTGTGTGTGTGTGTGTGTGTGTGTGGTATAGGAGCCAAAGATAGTGTATGTGTGTATGAGCTATTGATAGTGGGGACCACTCCCTAAATGGAAAGTCAAGAAGTTTTTTTTTTCAAAATTACCTTTTTGAGTTTGGCATTTTCTCATGCTCATCCTTGCAAGATTTGTCTCATTGGCTAAAGTTGCCCATGCTTTGTTGGCCTCACTTGCAGGCCCATGTGCTATCTTGACAAGCTTCCAAGTTTTTGACCTACCAAAAGATTGAGTGTTTCAAGTGGCCTTCACCACTCGTCATTAATCTCCTCGGCTACTACCCATTTATTTGTCACATTGCCTTGCTTGTGCTATTACCTCAACTTACCCACAACGTTGTCATTATCCGCGTCCACTGCACAACTTGCTCCTTATCATATCCTCACCTACCAATTACTCACATCAACCGCAGCTCATACAGACTTGGGCTACCAATAGTTCCTTAATGCCTTGTAGTCGAATACTGAACTACCAACCCTTACCTCGTTGGACCTGCAAGGAGATCCCAAGTTCTTAAAGCTCACGTGTCATCAAACCTTATCACTTGCTGCATCATCAAAAACATTTTTGGTATTTCTTGATATATATTTTTTTAGTTTTATTTAAAATCAAATTTCATACAAAGGCACGTTTCCACACCGCTTACAGCTCCTTGTCCGAGCCCAAGTGCTCTATTTCTCTCGGTACTATTTTGGCACTAAGGCACCGGTTGTATGTAAAAAAAGCAGCAAATTGTCACATCAAAGCATTCAAGATGGAAAAAATACGAGCAATCAAAGAGGCCTCAAGTGCATCAAGCATTCAAGTTACTTAAAGCATTCAAGCTTTTGGGTAATACTTGTAATGTATGCAAAACTCGAGTCATCAAAGCTCCTACATAGAGGAGAAACCGTTTATGCTTTGCCTAATCTTGAGATTGTAATAAGGGGTTATAGAGACTGCCAATGTCCTTTGGTAAGATCACCCCATAACTGAAGCACCGCTACCATCACACATATTCCCAAAATGTGCTTCCATGATGTATATGCACCTTTACACGGATCAAACCATGGGCACCCGCATATGCATCATGATCAAAATCCTCTAGATTCCCAAAGCAAAGAAATTAATGAATTAGAGATGAGGCCCTAACAAAGTTCCCAAAAGAAAATGATGATCTGCATTATTGTAAATGTTTAGGCATTGCCCCAAATCATTTATTTTGGAAGTAATACCTACACTATTTTAATTCTTGCATCAAATTCCATCTTTATAATCCCCATACAGTTATCCAATGTAACCTATGCCAGAATCCCTGGTGAGAATTCATGCTCTATTGTGTAAGCTTTAGCTTATAGGGGTGTCTGTTGGGGGTAAGCCTTAGCTTACACTCATAGTGAAAACAATCCCTAAAACACGAGCATGCACCATGTAATTGCATAGTCACATTTTCACTATGAAACCTATAAAGCCTCACACATGCTACTCATTTCCTAAGCACATTGATGGCCACATGTTACTTGTGGTAGCTCACATAACCCTTTCTATTTCCACTTGTGGTGCATATCCATTGAAACATTGGTTGCACTTCTCTATATTGAGCCTATAAATGGCCAATATCCAAAGCTTGTTACCTCCCCAATTCTAATCAATGAAACAAGTTAATTTCATTCTACATCGCGTATTGAAATCACTCTATAATCTACTCGTAATTACTAATTGGCTATTGTGGAACCATGAATGCCTCATTGGTGTATCCAACATAAGCTTTGCATGAAAGAGAAGAACATTAGTGAAGAATCATCTTCACAAGGTGACATTAATTTTGATAGGTCATTTACAATAGTAGAAGAGGACATGGGGTAGGTCAAGGTGGTGGCACGATTGTGAAAACCAAAACCAAGGCAATTGGCATATGCGCATAACAATCAAAGGAGGAATGTATATGATGAAGGCAAAATTGAAGGAGGAATGGATATGTCGAAGGAAACTTCCAAAGCAAGGGTAGTGAAATCAAGGAAAATTTTATAAAAACAATCTTTTGAATAATGGGAGGGGATTTTGATAGTCAAGAGTGCTTCAAGCGTGGATGTCCATGAAGAACACAAAAAAAAAGTATGCATGTATAAGTAGGGATACATATGAGCTAGAGAGACTACTTGTTATGCAGGATACAATGAACACTATGTCTTCAAATGTTTCAAGTTATGGTGATAATGTGTGGTGTGTGGATTTTTGTGTATCAAATCACATAACCAGCCATGTCCAATGGTTTAGAAAACTGCAACCTCTAGATCGTCTTGTCTATGTTGATATTAGGGATGATACAATGCAACCTATTGTGCATACAAGGAATGTGCCAATTTCATTGATAGATGGAAAAGTGAAGTATTTACTTGATGTATTGTATGTGCCCAATATTACACTAGGCTTGTTGTTAAATGGAAAATGGTTGATTAGGGTTTGCATGTCAGGTTTAGTTCTAATGGTTTGTATGTGGAAGAATACAAGAAGAATGAAGACTCATAAACAAGAGGTAATGAATGGGTGAATAGAATCATTTTTATTGGGATGCGTGTCAAGAGATAGATAAGGAGAGAGCTTGAGCTCTTGCAAGAAAACACACACACACACACACACAAAGATGGAGGCAAAAGGCTGTACTTATTCTTCTTCACTAGCTCAAGATAAGAGGTCTACAGAATGTAAGGGAAAATAAAAAATAAAAATGAAACCAGTACATCAGTCTAGTATGAACCGCTAGTGAGTGAGGTGAATAGAAATGTGTGCCATCACTCTGATAGGTAGACCAGCTTAGTGTAGTACAATTGTAGTGTCACTGGTGAAGATATGCATATCCACCAAGGTGCGCCAGTGATGATGACTATCGATGGTGGTCATCCTGGAGTTGTACATGTTGAGCTTGACATCTCAACACTCCCCCTCAAGATCAATGCCATCTCTCATATGCCAAGCATCATTCAAAATTGTTGTAGCTTTGCCACTCCAAGGGCCTTTGTGAAGATATCTGCAACCTGCTCATTGGTCGCCATGTACTCCAGGTCGATGTTGCCTACTAAGACCCTCTCTCTGATTAAGTGGTAGTGCACCTCAATGTGCTTTCTTCTGGCATGAAACACTGGGTTTCATGCCAGCTCTATGTTGTAGTGGTTATCACAATAGATGACAATCGGCCTCTGTTCCTGTACTCCAAAGTCGTGATGTAGCAATCCCAGCCATGCTACCTCACATGCCGCCACTGTAGCACCCCTATACTATGCCTTTGTACTCAAACAATAAACCAACTGTAGGTTTCTTCTTGCTACTTCATGTGATAGCAACACTCCCAAGTGAGAACATAAAGCCAATGGCAGACCTGCGATCATATGTACTACCAGCCCAATGTGCATCTGTGTAGCCATAGAGATGTAACTCCAGTTACCATATACATGTGGTAGTGATGTGTGTGAACACACTAGGACTGCCGGGGCATTTTTTCCCTCTGTAGGAGGTTTTTTCCCCCGTGCATTGTATATACGCCCATCACTCTAGGTCTATCTATCTTTCCATTGCACACTAAGTAACACACTCTCTATTGTGTGCCTTGAGCTTCCTTTGTCTTCTCCAAGCTGTTTGTGTTTCTCTGCAACCCTAATTCCAACAATTGGTATCAGAGCAGGTCACGTCCTCCCGGGCTTAGTCGCCAGCTGCTCCAGCACACGCCTGCTCACTTTCTTCGATTTTAGTGAGATTTGGCGAGCATTCGCAGGTCGACAAAAGTTTTGGGATAGTTCGAAGAGCTAGGTCTGCTCAGAATTTTGATTTGGGCTCATTTCGGCCTCCGTTTCCACTACAGGCAGTACTGCACAGGCTATTTCGTCATTTTGTGCAAAATTTCTATCAATGCCGTTTTCTGCATAACAGGTGCCTTATAGTCTTCTATGGTTTGTGCTATATAGCACAGGTTGTTCCCGCTCCATTTCTCCTATTTTCGGGCAGTTTTCACATCAAGTGCAGCATTTACCATGGCTGACAACAACAACACAGATGTGTTCAAGATGTTTGCTGAGCTGAAGACAGGTTGGATGGGGACAACTACCCTATGTGGGCTTATATGATGCAACATGTTCTTGTGTCAAAGGGTGTCTAGAACATTGTGCAGGGCATTGATGTATGTCCTGGTTCTGAGGATGTAGGCGATGTTGAGAATGTTGCAGGTCTTGCTGCAAGGATTGCAGCTGTTAGAGTTGTTTTGTCTACGGCAGAACAAGCTCATTGGGATGTTAAGGATGCACAGGCTCATGCATTGATTGCGTTGTCTGTGAAGCGCACCATTGTTCCTCACATCCGTTCAGCAAAATCTGCAAAACAGGCTTGGGATATTCTAGCAGGTCTTTATGTAAGCCGCAATGAGGCTAAAATTGCTTTGCTACGTAAAGAGCTGGAGTCAAAGATTATGCATGAGGAAGATGATATGGACACTTTCCTTGCTAGTGTCAAGGATATCAATGAGTAGCTTATTTCTGCAGGTGAAGTCATTTCAGACAGTTCCCTTGTGCAGACTGTTCTTGATGCCTTACTAGATTCTTACCAGACTTTTGCTAGTACTTGGAGACTTATGACCCAAGGAAATCCTGAAGTTTTCAAGTTTGATGCATTATGCACATTGCTGTTGCAAGAGTCACTTTCCAGAAAAAACAGGACTAGTGCAATTGAACAGGCTTTTATTGCTTCTCAAAGAAAGGGTGGTAACAGTAATGCAGCCACTTCTTATGGTTCTGCTGCGAGTGGCAAAAATTCTGTTCCTAATGCTTCTGCTGGCAGCACTTCGTCTAGCAATTCTGGTGATAAGGGCAAAAAGAAGATGCGTTGCCATTATTGTAAAGCCAATGATCACTTGATCAAGTCGTGTCCTAAGTTGAAGGCCAAAGAGGCTAAGAAGAAAGAGGGTGGTTCCATTACAAATGCTGGTTCCACTACAAATGCAGCCATTGTTGAGTCTTCTGTGAAAGGAGACTGTAATGCTGATGTTGATGCGAAAAGGGCTTTTAGTGCAGAGTGTACTTACAATCCTGTTGTCCATGATGCATGCTTGTCAGTTGCTGCAGATTCACATGTGTGGTATTTTGACAGTGGTGCTACCAAGCACATTACCTCACATCGTGAATTGTTTACCTCTCTTGAGTCTGTCCCTCATGGGAATTCAGTCACTTGTGCCAACAACGCCTCTTATCCAGTTGAAGGAGTTGGAAAGATTGTGCTCACTGCTGCTAATGGCAGTTCCTTCACACTTGTTGATGCACTTTATGTACCTGGGATAGAAGAATCTCTTGTCTGTATCCGCACTTGCTAGACTTGGACTTGTAGTCAAATTTGTGGATGACCGATGTACAGTTCATGATCTCACTTTTGGTGATGAAATTGTTGCATCTGGGCTTTTGTGCCGTGGGCTGTATAAGCTCACTTTGTATGAAAAGTGTGGACAAAATTTTACAAATGTTGTTGCAGATTCAAGGGCTATTTCAGATGAAAAACTTTGGCATGCACGTTTTGGTCATCTGAATTTTGCCAGTTTGCTACGTTTGCAGAAATTTGATATGGTTGCTTCTTTGCCACCTCTTGAAGCACCTGTCAAACATGTTTGTGAAGGCTGTATTTTGGGTAAGATGCAACATTCTAAGTTTCCAAAGGATGGTTCAGTTCGGGCCAAATGCAGGTTGCAGCTTGTGCATAGTGATGTTTGTGGGCCCATGCAAACTCCGTCCTTGGGCAATTACCTGTACTTCGTGACTTTCATTGATGATTACTCCAGGCATGCATGGGTATTTCCGCTTAAAGCAAAGTCCAAAGTTTTTATGTGCTTCAAACAATTTTTGGCTATGACTGAAAATGTCTCGAAATGTACTATGGGCACCCTCCGTTCTGATCAAGGGGGGGAGTTTATGTCTCATGAATTTAATGCATTACTGGCTAGTCCTGGGATAAAACACCAATTTACAGTGCCTTATACACCTCAGCAAAATGGTGTTGCTGAGAGGAAAAACAGGTCACTAAGGGAAATGGCACGATGTATGGTCAAAAGTCGAGCTTTGCCGCATTTTCTTTTGGCTTGAGGCCATTATGTGTGCCACTTATGTACTTAACAGGTGTCCTACGAAAGCTTTGCAGTCTATTACTCCATATGAAGCATGGCATCATAGAAAACCTTCTATTGAGCACATGCATGTTTTTGGTTGTTTGGCATATGCTTTGGTGCCACAAGTGCAGCGCAGAAAATTGGATGATAAGGTTGTCAATGTATTTTTGTTGGTTATAGTGCTGAAAGCAAAGGTTACAGGTTGTATCATCCGCAAACAAAACGTATTCTGGTTTCTCGGGATGTAGTGTTTGTGGAAGATTCTGTTCAGCCCTTGCTGCCATGTACTAGAGACAGTAATGTAAGCTCACAGGACATTTATGACACTTTGTTGCCTCTTTTCAGTGGTGGAAATACGAATGTAAGTTCCAATGAGGCAAATGTACAGCCTATGGGGGTTTCTGAAAATGTTCTAGATCAGCCTATTATTGATGCAGATGTACATGATGTACTTGATGAGGAAAGGGATGAAAATGAGCAGGCTAGAGGTATGCCAAAATGGCTGGTGCACACTTTGCGTGACAGTAAAGTGGATGCACCTTTGTCTAGTCGTACTCGTTCAGGCTCTCGCCATGCATCTTATGCATCAGATTGTTATGCTTTGGCTGTGTCTAGCTTACATGATGTTGAGGAGCGTCTGACTTTTGATGAAGCACAAAATGCAGAAAATTGGATGGCTGCCATGCAATCAGAATTGGATGGACTTTATGTGATTTGCCTCCTGGCAAAAAGGCCATTGGTACGAAGTGGTACCATAAGGCTCGACTTGTTGCAAAAGGTTATGCATAGCAAAAAGGCATAGATTAAGAAGATACTTTTGCTCCCACTTGTTGTATGACTACTGTGCGTTTTCTATGTGCATTGGCAAATCATTTTGGTTGGGATGTACATCAATCAGACATTGTTATTGCTTTCTTGAATGGTGACATATTTGAGGAAGTTTATGTAACGCAGCCTCGCGGTTTTGTCATAAAAGGACACGAGGACAAAGTGTGCAGATGTAAGAAGGCTTGTATGGGTTGAAGCAATCTCCTCGTGCTTGGTATGAGAAAGCTGACACTCATTTGGTTAAACGAGGATTTCGTAACAGTCCAACAGAAAGCACATTGTATGTAAAGCGTGAGGATGATGTACTTCTCATTGTGGTTCTTTATGTTGATGATTTGCTGATCACTGGACCAAATGAGAGACACATTGCTGAATTTAAGGCTGATTTGAATGCTACTTTCAAGATGAAAGATTTGGGGCTGTTGCATCATTATTTGGGTATACAGTTTAAGCAGTGTGATGGTGGTATTGCCTTGTGTCAGAAACGTTACATAGAGACATTGCTATGTAAGTTTGGACTTGAGGATTGCAAACCTATTGCCACTCCCATGGAAACAGGTTTGAAGTTGAGTCTACATGATGCTGGTGATCCTGTTGATGTCACTCTTTACCAAACAGTTGTTGGCTGCCTCATTTATGTATGCAACACGAGGTCGGATATTCAGTTTGTAGTCTCACAGGTCAGCAGATTTATGCATAGCCCAGGGTCTAAGCATTGGCAGGCTGTCAAGAGGATTTTCCGCTACCTTAGTGGCACTTTACATCTTGGATTGTTTTATCCCAAGGGGGGATCATTGCCGCCAGACTTACATGCTTTTTCAAACTCAGATTGGGCTGGTTGTTTTAACACGCAAGTGTCCACAACTGGTTTTTGTTTCATGCTTGGTAGTTCATGTATATCATGGTTGAACAAGAAGCAACCTACTGTGGCCACTTCAAGTTGTGAGGCTGAGTACAGGGCAGTCTTCACAGCTAGGTTGAGTGTGTATGGCTCAGACGCCTTATGGCTGATTTGGGTGTTGGACAGGACACTGCCAACACTATCTACACTGACAGTCAGAGCGCATTGGCAGTTGCGAGGAACCCAGTTTTTCATGCTCGCACAAAGCACATTGAGGTGCATTACCACTATGTCAGGGAGAGGCTCTCAGCAGGAGAGATCAGCTTGGCTTATGTGCCAACACAGGACAACCTTGCAGATCTTTTCACAAAGGCATTGTCTCGTGAGAAGATTGAAGCTTTCCGCAAAGCTTTGGGCTTACTCCCCTTTGTGGACTGATCCTGTCCTCAGGGCATGGCACTTCCCTTTACTCATGTGCCAGCTCTCGTTCACCGCATCACTCCAGGGGGGATTTGTTACCATATACATGTGGTAGTGATGTGTGTGAACACACTAGGACCGATGGGGCATTTTTTCCCTCTTTAGGAGGTTTTTTCCCCCGTGCATTGTATATACGCCCATCACTCTAGGGCTATCTATCTTTCCATTGAACACTAAGTAACACACAGTCTATTGTGTGCCTTGAGCTTCCTTCGTCTTCTCCAAGCTGTGTGTGTTTCTCTGCAACCCTAATTCCAACATCTCCACATCAATTCAATAGAAGAGTGAATAATCAAAAGTAGCACTCACCTAGCAAAAATTGCACCTCACTACATCGGAGTGTGGTTTCTTGGGAGACTACATAAACTGACTCACCAATCCAATTGTGTAGTTCAAGTCTAGACGTGCGATAGTCAAGTAGATCAAGCTACCCACAATCTTCTTGCACATGGTAGCATTATCAAGCACTTGACCTACATCATTCCCCAAGTATGACCTAAGGGCATTTCAATTGGCTTACAATCATCCATATCATACTTTTTCAACATATCCAAATCATATTGCCTTTGTGATAGCCATACACCTTCTTCTGTGCGAATAATTTCAATGCCCAAGAAATATCACAAGTCTCCCAAGTCTTTCATGTCAAACTCCTGCATAAGTAGAGAATGAACGCCCTCTACTTCAACCACATTATCATCTCCAACAATCAAATCAATCAAATCATCCACATAGATGCATATTACCACAGTTCCTACTTCATTTTTTTCAATGAATGGTCTGCATCAGACATCTCAAATACCAATGAAATGAGGAATGCCACAATCCTCTCATACCAATCTCTAGGTTCTTGCTTCAACCCATACAATGCTTAACCTGCATACAAGGTAATGTAGCCTCATATTTGCATAACCTTGTGGCTGCTCCATATACACAATCTCCTCTAAGTTTCCATTCAAAAATGCATTCTTTACATCCATTTGTTTCAACACCCATTTTAGCCACTACAATAAACACACAAACGATAGCCACCTTAGCTACGGGGCTGAATGTCTCCTCATATTCAATCATTATGCTTTATTTTGTAAACCCACTTACATCTAATTGCCTTCCTTTCCTTTGGTAATGGCACCAATTACCATGTTCCATTTGCATCTAGTGCAGCCATCACTTCATCCATAGATTGCCGCAATTTTTCATCCTTGACAACATCCTCAAAACATGTGGGTTCTACTTCCTTTGTAATCTTCACCATAAAATGCACGATGACAAGCCACATAGCTATCATAGTCAATCTCTGCACATGATTTCTTTCTCTTTCTAACATGCATGGTCCAGGATCACTTCTAGGTGCCCTATTGCCTACTTGAATTATTCTTGCACACCCAAGTCTTCATGGAGGGTATGCCAAAACCCTGATCCAAACTATGCTCAGAACCACTGCTATAGCCATCATCATAACCAGCACTCAAATTTGGCAACTTAGGGGCATCATCAACTTTTTCCTTTCCTTTCCTTGATACATTCAAAGAGTTCATAGGACTCACTTTTTCACATAACCTGCCACTCCATGGATTCTCACCATGACTTGCACTAGAGGACCCTTGCGGCCCACTCAAAACTTGTGAGTGTGCACCTGTTTCTTTTGTAGACACATTCTCTCTTACATCAGTCTCCAAATCATCTTCAACATCAGCATACCAACTTTCCATTTCATAAAAAATGACATCCTTGCTCACCCTCACTTTACCCGTGATGTGACAAGATTGTAACACTTGTATCCTTTTTGCTGAACGGAATTTCCAACGAACACGCATTTTTTCTGCTTTTGGATCAAGCTTACTTCTTAGCTCATCTGGCACATGCAAATAAGCAATAAATCCAAACACTTTAAAATCTGACACGTCTAGTTTTTCACCAATGAACTTTTTTGCAGGTGTCATATCATGTACTGTAGTAGTAGGAGTCTCATTCATAATGTAGACACCTATAGCAACCTCATCCCAATAGCAATGATGCATGTTCCTCTCTTTCATCAAAGCTCTAGAGACCTTTGCAATGTGTCTGTTCTTTTGCTCAACAACACCATTTTACTATGGAGTATACCTACATAAAAATTTTCTTTGAATTTCATGCTTTTTCAAAAAACCATTGAATTCACTGGAGAAGTATTATCCCCCTCCACGTGACCTCATGCAACTTACATGTTTCCCATTCTGTTTCTTAACTATAACTTTGAAATTTTGAAAATGCATAAACACCTCACTTTTTTGCTTCATAAAGTAGACCCATACCTTTCGTCAATGAAACTACATCCACCTATAGATACAGTCTTTGCTGGGCCCCATACATCTGTATGCACTAAATCCAATGCATTCTTGCTTACATGCTTATTATGAGAAAAGGATGTTTTTTCCTGCTTTCCAAATTGACAAGCTTCATATACTTTTTTCATTTCAGCAACTCAAAATGTAATTAAACCTGTAACCTTATTTTTTGTCTACATCATCTTGAGCCTCTGTAAATTTACATGACCAATATGTTTGCGCCAAATATCTATATTTGGAACAACACATGTACCTCGTGCAAACATGGAAGCATTCACTTTGGGCACATTTACATCCAAAGTAAACATTCTACCCACTTTCTTTCCTTGTGCAACCAGCCTTCCATCTTTCTTATGCTTATCAACAAAGAGACCATCGGAGTTAAACCTGGCCTGTAAACCCTTCTGAATCATTTTCACAACAGAAACCAGCTTCTTTGTAATGGTTGGTACATGTATAGTACATCAGCGAGATACTTCACTTTACCATATGTCAAGACAATGGCACATTTCTTCTATACATAATAGGATGTGCAGTATCATCCCCAGTTTCTACAATAACCAGGACTTTGTAAAGTTTGCATTTCCTTAAACCATTCACCATGGCTGGTCATGCGATTCGATGCACCAGAATCCACATACTGGACATTATCAATGGAATTTTCCACACTTGCAGACATAGTATTCACCATGTGTTGCACCACAAATATCCTCTCGGGCTCATCTACATTTTGGCTAGTGGTTGCATAATTTTTTTGTTGCCTCCTGTTTGAAGAGTCATGTTGACAGTGACTATGTCTTCCACAACCCCAACATACTATATTTCCGTGTTGACCTGCATTATTGCGCTGCACATTTCCATGACCTCTTGGACTCCCCCTACCTCAAAAGTTTCCTTGACCACCACCTATGTTCTGACCTTGATTGTTGTTCTGCTATTGTGCTTGGTGGTTGCCTCTTCCTCGCCCTCGTCCATGACATGTATCACGTCCTCTTCCTCTTCTTCTATTGTTGAAAAGGACCTGTTAAATATTGTCTCCACCCTGCCTAGAGGAGTCTTCCTCAAGTTTTTTCTCTTCCACAATCAATAAGGACACCAAATCTGTAAACAAGGGAGTGTTCTCTTAAAGATGGATGCCAGTTTTAAACTGTTTATACTAAGGACACAAACCTCGCACAAAGACTTCTACTTTATCATCATCATCCACTGTAACACCAATCGATGCAAGTGACTCACATATGTTTGTTATCTTCAGTGAATAATAATTGATGGACAAGTTTTTCTTCTGCTCAGTATTCAATTCAATCTTCAACTACAGCTTCCTTGCCTTTGTGTTGGTCACATGTAATGGCAAACAAAAAAGTGTCCCAAGCCTCCTTAGGAGATTGAGCATCTTGTATATGCCAGATCACATACACTAACAAGAAGCCAATACATGACCTTCCGAGCTCCCTGGTTCCCATATTTAAATGTCTTAAGTTGTACAACACTCACATCTTCCTCTAACATTGGTGGTGCTATCTCATGCTCTCCATCAATGTAGTCCCAATAGCCTCTGCCCATAAGGAAATTGGTCATTCTGACCTTCCAACCATGGAAGTTGTTCTTGTCCAGCTTCTCACTGACAACTTAATTAAGCCCATCATTGTTGGACAACATGTTTCCAACCCTTTACACAGTTTTCGAGCAGCCTGCTAAAAATAGTTGGTTACCACTTGTAACCACAATCTGCATACATACACCTGTTTCATTGTACTAACCAATATATGTGCACACTACAATCAAACCAGAGCTTTATGCACCACCTTTATGCAGATCTGTAGAATCTCGAACCTTAACGTTTTTGCATGTGAACACACTCTAACTCCAAAATGGGAATCAAAACGTGCGTGTAATGGAAGTCTAGTTGCACAATTGTAGTCCAAAGGACAAGATTGAACCTTGAGACAAACATTCTCCAAAAGAAATCACCTCTATCGGAGATTGTTGACGATGGCTCTTGGGAATACCGAAGCCGCTTCCTAGACTACTCTTGCTTGCTGCTCCAAGCTCCTCAGACACAACCAGGCTCTGATACATGTCAATAGATAGAGAAGGAGAGAGCTTGAGCTGTTGCAAGTGTGCACACGCGCACACACACACACACACACACACAAAGATGGAGGCAAAAAGCTATACTTCTTCTTCTTCACTAACTCAAGATAAGAGGTATACAAAAGATAAGGAAAAATACAACAAAAAGGGGAACTAGTACAACGGTCTAGTATGAACCACTAGTGAGTGAGGTAAGTAGATAAGTGTTCCATCACTTTGGTAGGTAGATCAACTCGGTGTAGTACATTTATAATGTCATTGACAAAGATATGCGTATCCACCAAGGGGCACCAGTGATGATGATTGTTGGTGGTAGTCATCCAAGAGTCATACATGTTGAGATTGACATCTCAACAATGAGGCAAGGCCTACAATTGTCTACAGTATAAACATGCCTCCCATTACTTATATACATAATATGATACCCAAAGACAACTTTAAGTACCAACAAAAGACCTGATTTTACACATCTTTAAGTTTCTAAACGTGTTGCTTAAGTGCATGTGTGAAATCATTTGCAAATAAACTTGGATCTGTATGCTCATTGGCTATTCTCTTAAGAAAAAGGGGTACAAATGTTATAATCCTAGCATGCGTAAAATAAGGGTGAGAAGGGATGTGGCTTTTGATGGATTGAAGCATTGATATGTTGATGTAGAAGATGATCTTAGCGCAAATGTGAAGAAATTTGTGGCTGAAAAAATGTAGGTTTTGAGTGGACCACAAGGGTTACCTAGTTCAAATCATCCCAAGAATTTATGGAGTGGTAGATTGCACGAGAGAGTGAGTCTTGTAGGGCTATCAAATATATCGAGGAAAGAGAAAGAAAGGTTGATGATGTCCCACATATGCCAAATTTGAGTGCAAGTCATAATGATCGTGATTCAAATGGATCAAAGAAAATGTGTGAGGAGTAGTTTGGCATAGCCTCTATGAAGAAGGATATACCAAGAAGGATGGAAGCAAAAATTACGACACCTAGTAGTGATCCTAGACAATGTCATTCTATGGAGGCCTAAATAGTAAAGCATTCATAAAATGATTAGAAAATATCCAATGACACAGTATATAAGTGAGAATCAAGATGAAATGAATTGGATCTTTGATAATGCAACTCATGCTAGAAGTGTGTACACAAGTAGGCTACTTAAGTAGAAGTAGCAAGGTGTTAAAGATCTTCCAGGATTGAACGTGACTTCTTCAATTACTTTCTCTCCTTGGGCATGTAATGAACTTGCCTCGGGACAATTAAAAAATGCCAATCACATGGGTTCAATAGTAGGGATTACTTTTCTCTATGTTTTCTCACATTTTCATATACAGAAGGGTGTTGAAAAAGTGATGTTGGTCTCGCTCTCTCTCCTCGCACATCTATACTCCTTCACTCCCTCTATCTACACTGAGCAAAACACTTTGCTTGCCTTACTCCATAGGTTTCTATATAATCTCCTAAAGAAGAAATTTGCTCACTTCTTATCAATCTAATAGTATTATCATATATGTTCAACTTAAAAGACACATAGCTTTCACTTCCTCATCCAAGTTCAACTTCTAAGCCTTGAACATGACACTAAACTCATCCAAGTTCAACCTATAAGCCTTGAACATGACATTAAAATCATTCAAATAATAAGTAGCCATCTATTATCATCAAAATCAAAGATTTTCTTAATAAGCTAGATCTTATTTGAAGTAGTTTCTTGTCATAAGTGCTATAAATCTTTTTCCATAGGGTTAAAATGGTCTTCTCATTAATCTAAATGAAATGAAAAGAGTTTTCCAAGTGAAGTCTAATCATAAACTTTGTCAGTGCATCTAACTCACTCCAATCCTCATCAGACATGGTATCATGCTTGGATGACAAGCCAAACAAAGTGGCTCCAGTTGCTTCTTTTGGACACCAACGACTTGGATTTTCTCTTTCCACAAAATTCATACCATCAAACTTGTTGTAAATAAATTTATCTAATGGAGAGGCCCCCATATTAAAGCATGAGATTACGGCAAACTCATGAGAAAATTTTGGCAGATTTTTGACACTAATTAGCTAGTATCTCAACCAAAAAATGGTAGTTAAAATGCATAAACTAATAGCCAAAACAATGGCAAAAGAAACTTTGACAATAATTGATTAGTATCTCAACCAAAAACTGCTAGAGAAAATGCATAAGCCAATAGCCAAAACTATGGAAAGAACATGTCGCAGAAATTCAGTAAAATTTAGGCACTAAATAGACAACCAAAAAAATGTGATAGAGAGATGCATAAATTAAGTAGATTATGGCAATGATTGGATCAAATTTTGATAGACTTTTGGAAGCATACATCCCAAATCATGATAGACATAAACAATGAGTAGTTAAAAGTGTGGGCATAAATTGAATCAACTCACTCTAAGCGAGTATGAAGCCAACTTGGCTATGAAGCACCTAATCCCATCTATACATATCCTATAGTGAGACTACAATAGGGGATCTCTAGTGATAAATCTAATCCAACTTATAGTAGGTAACACAGCCATTATTACTTGAGCTCATAAAACCTCACTAGGATCCTCTTAAAATGTTATACACTAGGACCCTCACTAAAACCTCACTAACACCCCGTTAGAAGGCTATGCACAATCAAGACTCAAGACAGCTTCCATAAAATGCCAAAATTGGCATCTCACAAGTTTGTAAAGTAGTATCTCCAAAATTTATACATGAAATGCAAGGAATATGAACCAAAACACTTGTAGTAATAAGTAGGTGCATGAAAATAGGCACTAGATACAATCAACTCCCACCTGAACCAAAAGGAATATGAACCAAAACACTTGTAGTAATAAGTAGGTGCATGAAAATAGGCACTAGATACAAGCAACTCCCACCTGAACCAAAATCCATCTCAATCGTGCACGAGATGCATCATGAGATTAGAACACTGCATAAAGAGCATCAAACTCACATAATATGATATGAAAAGACCCTAATTGAGATAACTGATCAAGCGCATCGAATCAACCCAAAATGGCTTCAAATGGTACACATAAAAGCCAAGCTCAATAGCATAAACACAATGTAGTGATTTGTAGGATCCACTATTGTTGCGTGAAGAGACTGGAATCACATGGGTTGAATCACCTCAAAGAAGCATAAGTAGCATCAATCTTGCATTCGTATCCATATGAACATCCATAAAACCATAATCCATAAACATAAGTCATTGAGACATGAACCTCATGATAGCATCAATCTTGCATTAGTATCCCTATGAAGATTCATAAAACCATAATCCATTAACATAAGCCATTGAGACATGAACCTCATGTTAGCATCAATCTTGCATTAGTATCCCTATGAAGTTTCATAAAACCATAATCCATTAACATAAGCTATCGCAAAATCAACTTCATGATAGGTGCATAAACGATGCCAATCAGTAGAATAGGGCACAATATGGTGTACAATCCTTACCAAAAACCGAAGTTCAGCACATGAGGCACAGATATCTACAAGTCAATCACAACAAGAAGGCTAAGTAAGAATCAATACATTCCATTCAAAGCTCATCTAGATGAGTTTTGTTTTAAAATTACCACATCTAGCATACATAACCATTACAACTTGGTAGAGACAAAGTTTTTTGAAGCTAGAAGTGGTACCGAGCAATGCTAAGGGGGTCTACAATTGCATGGAGGTATGAAGGCCTAGGGAAGGTAGGTCATGGTAGGATGCAAGAGCAGGTATGAAGGTCTAGGGCAAGCAGGTCATAGTGGAAATGTATGCATGATGTGGTTTTTTAGGCCAAAAGGGCTCCAGAAAAGGCCAATTTGGATGGATGGTCAAAGTGTCCAAGGCATGTGGAGTATGCCCTAGAATGTAGTGTTCATGATGCTCTAGAAGCTGGTCTAGATGTCCGTTCAAATAGAGTCATGGTGTATGAGATACGGGTGTCTATATATGGAATACATTACAAATTCTCAACGGATAAGGCATGTGAGGATAGGTGGCTGAAGCTGATGTCAATGGATAGGGTTGAAGAGCTTAAGTTGTGGAGCATGCCAGTCTTCCCCGATTGTTGATTGGATCTTTAGAGTGCAAGTTATGGACGGTGGAAGGTTTGTCTGGGGCTAGTTGTAGGACACTTTAGCCGCATTGGTAGACGTATCATCTGGTGCCTTTTTTTTGTTTCAACCAGGTTCCAAAAGGTGATGGGCATTGTGTGGGTTTAACCAAATTTGAAGGCTTGGTGATCTGGTTCTTGGGTAGCAGGATTTGTGAATGCAGTGGGTGGCGAGAAGATGCCAGAAGCTTTTTTCTGTTTTTGACCACATCATTTTGTGGGCTTGAAAGTTTTGGAATGTAGCATAGTCTGTGGAGTTTGAAGTGGGAAATGGGAGATGTTTCCCAGTTTTTGTAGTTTGTGCATTGGATGCATGAGCACCAAACCACAGGTCTCTGAAGTGGGGGGGAAGTTCGGTGTTTTTTTAAAAAGTTTTCATAATATCTTATGACCTTGGAGGGCCAAGTCCATGGGTGAATGGCAAGTGGCAAGGTAAGTGAATCTCTGGGGCAAGGGGGTAGGGTACGTAACTTGGAGCTCCCACACACTATGGGCATCAAGCGTGGGTGCATGGGCTATAGCGAGCTCTTGTTGGGCACTGTGTGAGCGTAGTAGGGTGTTGTGTGGCTGTGCACAACAAAGAGCCAGCATTGACGGGATGCGGCAATTACGATGAGTGCCATCTGTGCTGTCCAATGGTGGTCATTGATTAATGACACGGCAACATCCAGCCCTGTGTGGCTTTCCAGGCTCACAAATTTTGAAGACAAAAGAAAGGAGGCACCGTTGACTCCTCCTTGAGAACCCAAGTATGCCAATGAGAGAGAATGACAAAGCTTAGGTCTGAGACTTCCAGCCTTGTAGAAATTTTCAAATAAAGCAACAAAGTGGTCCAATCATGTCGAAGTTGATAAAAAGGGTGGGGCCCCTCTACAAAACCCCATTTTTGACCCATTTTAGGGGCTTTTTCCAAGCTTTGGACTGTGCGGGATCAAGAAAAGCCAAGAGTAGCCTTTTGGGCTGTTTTTTGTGCGAGGTTGCCGGTGGGCATTGACATGGTTGTTTGTCCATTGTGCTAAGCAATTCAAAGCCATCCCCCCCATTTTCTAGCGTCATTTCCCACTTCCCTTCTCTTTTCTCTTGCTCTTTGAGTGTGTCTCGGTGCTGGCAGAGGTGTGTGCCCTACGAATTGCTTTGTGGTGCAAAGGTAGTGAAAATAAATCCATGGTGTGCATGAGGTGTGTTGAAACGAACATTGGTGGTGTGTGTGAGTTGAATGGCAGTCTTCCTAGCATGCATGGATTGAGAAGTGTGCAAGCGGTGGCCTGTTCGCATGTATTGTGTCTATTGAAGGTGTTTTTGAGAGGATAAAAAGTTGTGAATACCATGAGCTATAGAGAGGCATTTGTGTGTGTTCCCCATTCCCCCTCTCCATCTTCTAGTGCCCCCTAAGGAGGAGCACACTGATGCTCCTATTTGAAGGTGAAGACAATGTTTTGTTGATAGTAAAAATGTGAGTTTTAAAGAGCAAGTGTTGTTAAGGATGGCATAGTCAGGATTTTTGATTTTCATAGGGTTTGAAGCCGTGAAAGCGTGGCTACAGGATTACAGTTTGTTCCTAATTTAAAGAGAGTTGTCTATAGAAAAGGGAGTGGCACAAGCTTTCCCACTCTTAGTTTGTGGAAGAGTGAAGCTATGGTACGATGGACTATACGATGAAGAAAAGACGAGATGGGAAGCTTTCGGAATGGCCTTTAGGTGCAAGTTAGTTTTGAGTACAGAGCTCGGTGAGGTGAAGCAAAAGCTAGATTGATTGAGGAAGAGCCTAGATGGGGAGTTCCAAATGCTTGCGTGGGATTTCAGGGCTCTTTGGGAATAGCTCATAAAGGTAATTACTACAAAGAATGTTGATTTTTTGAAATTAAGAAAAAAGTTATGGAGTGCTTGCATGCGGATGTTTGTGATAAAGTGGAGATCAATGGGTCGGTGTCGTATGTGGACATGGTGGCCTTTGTAAAAGGTCGCACAAAAAAGCTCTTGAAGAAGCCTCAAGTGAGACAAGGATGGTCCAACCCGATGGTATTAAAGCCAGTTGAAGTGGAGGAAATGAAGACACCACTGGGGCTAAAGAGTTTACAAGCCTCACAAGAAGAGTCAAGTGTGTTATGGCTACAAAGAGATGGGTTTGTTTTATGCCCAAGACGCCAGGTAGAAAAGATCCAACTATTGAAGATGTGTGGATGGTTCTAGACTAGGGAGATGTGTTGGAAAATTCAACTGTGGATAGCTGAATTCCTTGGGAGTGTGATCATGTCCGGCATGTGAGGTTTGCTGATGAGATTGAAGCGATAGAGATGGAGGAGATTCCAAATCAAGATAAAACAGCTCTTTGGATAGCAATACGAGCTACGAGATGGATTTGTCCTATTGAAGGTATGAGGAATTTAGGTATGCAAGGAAAGTGTGCATGCGATATGCCTATGGATTACGGGAGGGATGTTGTGGAGATATTGGTTCCATTGTTCAAGTATGCCCTGATGACGAGGTTGATTGGGGCTTCGATGACCCAATGGTTGACATCAAGGAGGAATCAGAGGTGCTTGTTGAGAAAGCTCTCACCAAGATATAGGTTAAAGGTGGCCTTGTGTTTTCTTTGCCTACAAACAAGGAGAATCTTGAAGAGCAGGACATGTGGTTGATATGGAAGAGGTGATGGTGGATCCCTATGAGTAGGTTGGTGAGAAAGGACTTGAGGATGCTGGGGTTAAGGATGTTGCCGATATGGAAGTGAGTGTAGAGTTGATGGTGACCAGGGTGCTTATGCTGGAAGAGTTTCCAATATAGCAGATGGGTCCTATTGTACATGAAGAAAAGTCCAAGGATGTGGCCTTGCTCGAGTGTTCAAAGGAGACATATGTGTCGTGGTTGAGAGGTATGATGATCAATGCGGCTATGAAGTGGACTAGCTACAAGATTCTTTAGAGGAAGATTCCACTCTACCTAGCTAGGAGGAAGGGACAAATATGCATGAGGAACAAGAGCACGGGCACTATGATGCTTGGTTGGGTGTAAGTTGATGATCTAGGTAATATGAGGTTGTTGTGTGGATTTTATATGAATGGTAGGCTATATTCATGGGTGCCACAATATGTGAAGCTATTGTAGGTGAATGGGTATGCTCAGTACCAAGTGTTTTGATCCAGGTGGTAGCCATGTTATTATGTAGGTGGTTGGGCAACCCCTCTGAAGGCAGAAGCTACAAGTGGATATGACCTTGTACATATGGATGTGTTCTTTGTGTGAGCTCAATGTTTGCTTAGTTTTGTAGTTTTGAGTTGAATAAAGGCTATGTTTGGTTGAACATGAATGTTCAACAAGGGGGTTGGGAAATGATGGTACAAACAAAGTTGGTCGAAGCTAGAAGTGGTGTCCAACAATGCTAAGGGGGTCTATAGGTGCATGGCAGGATTCTAGAGCAGGTATGAACGCCCAGGGCAAGTAGGTCATGATGGAAATGTATGCTTGATGCGGTTTTTTAGGCCAAAAGGGCTCCAAAAAAACCCAATTCGGGATGGATGGTCAAATTTTCCAAGGTGCAAGGAGTATGCCCTAGAATATAGTGTTCATAATGCTCTAGATGTCGGTCCAGATAGCTCCTCAAAGAGAGTCATGGTGTGCAAGATCCGGGTGTCTAAATATGGAATGCATTGCAGATTCTTGACAGATAGGGTAGAAGGGGATAGATGGTTGGAGCTGATGATAGGTTTGAAGAGCTCAAGTTATGGTGCATGCCGATCTTCCCGGATTGTTGATCGAAGCTCTAGAGTGCAAGTTGTGGCCGGTGGAAGGTTTGTCGGGGCCAATTGTAGGGCACTTTAGCCGCATTAGTAGATGTGTCATCTAACCTTTTTTTGGTTTTGGTTAGGTTCCAGAAGGTGATGGGCACTATGTGGGTTTTAACTAGATTTGATAGCTCCGTGATCAAGTTGCCGAGTAGTAGGATATGTCAAGCAAAAGTTTAGTGTAGTGGGCGGTGAGAAGATGCCAAATGTTTTTTTTGGTTTTGAAAGCATCGGTTTGTGGGCTTGAAAGTTTTGGAATGCGGCATATCCTGTGGAGTTCAAAGTCCACAATGGGAGTTGTTGGCCAGTTTTTCGCATTTGGGCATTGGATGCATGAGCACTAAACAACAAGTCTCTAAAATGGAAAGGAATTTCGGGTTTTTTTTTAAAAGTTTTCATGATATCTTATGAACTTGGAGGGCCAAGTCTATGGGTGAATGCCATGTGCTAGGAATTTTTCCTATAAGTGAATCTTTGGGGCAAGAGGACAGGGTATCTAATCTAGAGTGCCAACACACTATGTGCATCACATGAGGGCATAAGCCTCTTGGAGTGTGGGCTATGGTGAGCTCCTCTTGGGCACTGTGTTAGCACAGTCGGGCGTTGCGCGGTCATGTGCAGCAGTGAGCCGGCATTGATGGGTTGTGATGGTTGTGAGCATCATTGGTGGTGGCCATTGGTTAATGATGTGGTGGCAGAGCTCATAAGGGTGCAGTCCCACATGGATTTCCAGGATCACAAAGTTTAAGGGAAAAGAAAGGAGGCACAAGCACTAGTGCCCTCCTCCTTGAGAACCCAAGTATGCCAGTGAGAGAGAATGAGAAATCTCAGGTCCAAGGCTCGAGGTTGTCATGTGTACCACTTATGTACTCAACACGTTTCCTACAAAAGCGTTGCAGTCTATGACTCCATGTGAAGCATAGCATGATAGAAAGCCATCTATTGAGCACATGCATGTGTTTGGCTGTTTGGCTTATGGTTTAGCGCCACAAGTGCAACACAGAAAATGGGATGATAAGGTTGTCAAATGTATTTTTATTGGTTATACTGCTGAAAGCAAAGGTTACACATTGTACCATTCGCAAACAAAGCGTATTTTTGTCTCATGTGATGTTGTGTTTGTGGAACATTTTGTTCAGCCTCTGTTGAGAGAGTAATGTAAGCTCACAGGACATTTATGACACTTTGTTGCCACTTTTCAGTGGTGGAAGTACAAATGTAATTTCCATTGAGGCAAATGTACAGCCTATGTGGGTTTCTGAAAATGTTATAGATCAGCCTGTTACTGATGCAAATGTACATGATGTACTTGATGAGGAAAGGGCTGAAAATAAGCAGGCTAGAGGTATGCCAAAATGGCTGGTGCACACTTTGCGTGACACTAAATTGGATGCACCTTTGTCTAGTCATACTCGTGTAGGTTCTCACCATGCCTCTTAAGCATCAGATTCTTATGCTTTGACTGTGTCAAGCTTACATGATGTTGAGGAGCCTCTATCTTTTGATGAAGCACAAAATTCATAAAATTGGATGGCTGCCATGCAATCAGAATATGATGCACTTATAGAAAATGACACATGGACTTTATGTGATGTGTCTCATGGAAAAAAGGCAAGTGGGTTTACAAGTTGAAACACAAGCGGGATGTTGAAGTTGATCGCAATAAGGCTCGACTTGTTGCAAAAGGCTATATGTAGCAAAAGGCATAGATTGTGAAGAAACTTTTGCTCCGACTTGCCGTATGACCACTATTCATTTTCTATGTGCATTGGTAGCTCATTTTGGTTGGGATGTACATCAATCAGACATTGTTACGGCTTTCTTAAATGGTGACATTTTTTAGGAAGTCTATGTAAAGTAGCCTGGCGGTTTTTTCAAGAAGGACAAGAGGACAAAGTGTGCAAATCTAAGAAGGCTTTGTATGGGTTGAAGCAATCTTCTCGTGCTTGGTATGACAAATCTGACACTCATTTGATCAAACAAGGCTTTTATAACAGTCCAACGGAAAGCACATTGTATGTCAAGCGTGAGGGCAATGTACTTCTCATTGTCGTTCTTTATGTGGATGATTTATTGACCACTGGTCCGAATGAGGCACACATTGCTAATTTAAGGCTGATTTGAATGCTACTTTCAAGGTGAAAGATTGCGGTTGCTGCATCCTTACTTGGACATATAGTTTAAGCCATGTGATGGTGGTATTGCCTTGTGTCAGAAAAGTTACATAGAGGCATTGCTATGTAAGTTTGGACTTGAGGATTGCAAACCTATTGCCACTCCCATGGAAATAGGTTTGAAGTTGAGTCTACATGATGTTGGTGATCTTGCTGATGTCACTCTTTACCAAACTGCTATTGGTTGCCTCATTTATGTATGCAACACGAGGCCAGATATTCAGTTTGCAGTCTCACATGTCAGCAGGTTTATGCATAGCCCATGGTGTAAGCATTGGCAAGCTATCAAGAGGATTTTCCACTACTTGACTGGCACTTTACATCTTGGATTGTTTTTTCCCAAGGGGGGATCATTGTTGCCAGACTTACATGCTTTTTTAGTGAGATTGGGCTGTTTGTTTTGACACGTGAGTGTCCACAAGTGGTTTTTGTTTCATGCTTGGGAGTTCATGTATATCATGGTTGAGAAAGAAGAAACCTATTGTGGCCACTTCTAGTTGTGAGGCTGAGTACAGGACAGTCTTCACAGAAGCTACAATTGAGCGTGTATGGCTTAGATTCCTTATGGATGATTTGGGTGTTGGACAGGACTCTGTCAACACTATCTACACTGACAGTCAGAGCGCATTGGCAATTGAGAGGAACCTAGTTTTTCATGCTCACACAAAGCACATTGAGGTGCATTACCACTATTCAAGGAGAGTCTCTCAGCAAGAGAGATCAGCTTGGCTTATGTGCCAACACAGGACAACCTTACAGATCCTTTCACAAAGGCATTGTCTTGTGAGAAGTTCAAAGCTTTCCACAAACCTTTGGGCTTACTCCGCTTTGTGGACTGATCATGTCCTCAAGGCATTGCACTTCCCTTTACTCATGTGCCAGCTCTTGTTCACCGCATCACTCCACGGGGGATTTGCTACTGGTAGTGATGTGTGTGAACACATCACTACCAGTAGCAAATCGGGGCATTTTTCACCTCTTTATGAGTTTTTTTCCCCCGTGCATTGTATATACGCCCATCACTCTAGGGCTATCCATCTTTCTATTGCACAATAAGTAATACACTCTCTGTTGTGTGCCTTGATGTTTCTTTGTCTTCTCCAAGTTGTGTGTGTTTTCCTAATTCCAACAAATTGAGCCGTGATGTGCATCGGGTGTGTTGAAACAAGCATTGAAGATGTGTGAGTTGAATGGAGTTCTTGCTAGCTTGCATGCATTGAGAAGTGTGCAAGCGGTGGCTTGTTAGCATGTGTTGTGTCTTTTGAAGGTGTTTCTAGGAGGATAGGGATAGTGTGAATGCCTTGAGCTATAGAGATGCATCTGTTTGTCTTCTGGGTGTGTTCCCCATTCCCCCTCTCCATCTTCTTGTGCCCCCCTTAAGGAGCACACATATGTTCCTATTTGAAGGTGAAAATAGTGTTTTGGCAACGGTGGAACTGCATGTTAGAAAGAGCAGGTGTTTCTAAGAATGGCGTGGTCAGGATTTTCAATTTTCATAGAGTTTAAAGATGGAGAAGTGTGGCTATAGGATTATGGTCTATTCTTGCTAGAAAGCAGCTTGTGGAGAGAAGAGGGAGTGGCCCAAGCTTTTCCACTCCTGGTTCCTGGAAGAGTGAAGCTATGGTAGGATGTACTATGCGATGAAGAAAAGATGAGCTGGGGAGCTTTGGAAATGACCTTTCAATGCAAGTTCGTGTTGAGTACACAGTTCGGTGAGTTGAAGTAAAAGCTAGATGGAGTGAGGTAGAGCGTAGATGGGGATTTTCAAATGCTTGAGTGGGAGTTTAGGGCTCCTTGGGAATAGCTCATAAAGGTAACTACTATAGAGAATGTCAATTTTCTAAAATTAAACAAATTTATTGAGTGCCTGTAGATAGATGTTTGTGATAAAGTAGAGATCAATGAGTTGGTGTCATTTGTGGAGGTGGTGGCCTTTGCAAGAGGTTGCACAAAAAAGCTCTTGAAGAAGCATCAAGTAAGACAAGGATGGTACAACCTGATGATATTAAAGCCAATTGAAGTAGAGAAAATGAAGACACCACTGATGCTAGAGAGTCTGCAAGTGCAAGAACAGCCAAGGGTTCTATGTCTACAAAGAGATGGGGTTGTTCCTATGCCCAAGATGCTAGGAAAAAAATATCCAGCTATTGAAGAGGTGTCGATGGTTCTACACCAGAGATATGTGTTGGAAGATTCAATTGTGGATAGTCAAATTCCTTGAGAGTGTGCTCAGAGCCAGCATGTGAGGTTTGCTGAGACACGATTGAAATGGTAGAGGGACAATATTTTGAATCTCAAGATAGAGGGAAAGTGCGAGTCAATCTACAATAGATCTTTGGATAGTGATACAATTTGGGAGACGAATTGATCTCATTGAGTTGCATACCCTCTTTGGTAGCCACTCCATAGGAGGTTTTACAAGATAGGATTGTCAGCCTTGAGGCATTGTGGATGGATAGGGAAGCAACAACAGACTACTATGGGAAGCAGCGGGAAAGACGAGTGGCCAAAGTCAATGAGAGTCTGCCAGACAAGAAGATAGAAGAAGGATACCTGGTAATGAAATACAAGAGCTACTTGGACTTCACCTTCCAGATAAGTTCAAGAAGAAGTGGACGGGTCTGTAAAAAGTGTAAAAGGCATTTTCAAATGGTACCTATCAGCTGGTGAGAGCTAATGGTAAGCTTCTCAGACACGTGGTAAATGGTGTACGGCTCAAGTTGTACTTTGATAGGTAGTGGTGCCCGTATTGTGTCTAGGGGGGTTGGGCAGCCCACTTGAAGAGACTCAAGAGTAACAGCCATACAAATTTGTACATATTATACATATTGTACATATGGTTGTGCGTCTTCCAGTGTGCTTGGGTGTTTGCAGAGTGTTGCGAGTTTCAAGTTCAATAAAACTACTTTTGGTTGAACATGAATTCTCAACAGGGGGGTGGGCAATGATGGTGCAAGCAAATTTGGTCTGAGCTAGAAGTGGTGTTATATGAGGCTATGGATGCCTATAGGTGCATGGTCAAATGTTAAATTTGGTATGTAAGACTTGGGAAGGCAAAGGCCAATGGAAATGCATGTTTAATGTGGCTTTTTGGGCAAAGAAGGCTCCAAGGAAGGTCCAAATAGGGTGACAGGTTCAAGTGTCCAAAGTGCCAAAATAGTGCTTGACAATTTAGTGTTTGAGACGTTCTAGATGCCAGTCCAGAAGGCTCCTCAATCAAAGCTATATGGAGAAAGTTATGGCATTTCAAAGTTGGAAGGTGTTGCAAATCCCCCTCAAATCGAGCAAGTGCAAACAAGTGGTCATAGCCAATCTGGATGGGTAGACATGAAGAGCTTAAGTTGTGATGCATGTCATCCTTTTTGGATTGTCAAAATCAAAATCCGGATGTGTAGGTTATGGGCCAACGAAGATTTGTCGGGGGCCAGTTTTGGCATGGTTTGATCATCTCAGTGGGCATGCCATCTAGAGGTTTCTTATCCTCGCCAAGGTTCCGGAAGCAGATTTACACTATGTGGAGCCAACCAAAAGTGATGGCTCAATGATCAAATTTACAGTTAGTGAGATACGGCTCGACAAAGTTGGGTGCAATTTATGAGGAGGTGTGTAAAGATGATTCGGGCCCATTTTTATGGCTTCGGTTTGCGGACTTGGACCTGTCAAAGTGCGGTCAGGATGCAGTGGAGCTCTTGGGGTTTGATGCTAGCATAGTGAAGCTACAACGGGTGTCCAACAAGTCCACGCACATGCGAGCACTGACGACATGGGAATCGTATATTAAAGTTCTTATTTTATGAGTGCAAAGGGAAATAGTGGCTGCACTTTTTTTTTGTTTTGGGGGGGGGGGGGGGGGGGGGGGGAAGACAAGAAATGAACTTCCAAGTTAAGAGAGGAAAGGAAAAAAAAGGTGGGTGGAGAGCCAAAAAGTAGTAGCACCCAGCCGGTGCTACTGCAAAAGGGTCTTTTTTTAGAAAGCTTGGAAAAAAAAAGGAAGAAGAAAGTGAAGACAGCGTTTTTGAGAGGGTGCAAAGAGGAGGTGGATTGAGAAGAAGAAAAAGGGAAGGAGCTTCATGCACATGAGGGTCAAAGCAGCACAAGAGGACAACTTGCCAATTGTGAAGAACCCATAAGGGAGAAAATCTAGGGAGAATTTCTAAGGTGCCTGCTCATATGGGCAAATGGGGAAGGGCAAGAGCAATTAAGGAACCAGCTGGTGTCTTTTGGACAAAGAGAAGTGTTTGTCAAGCGGCAAAAAGCATTTTGGGAGTCTCCTGCATAGAGGGTTGTGCCTGTGGAGTGAAATGATGCTTTTCCTTTGGGGGATAGCCATGGATATAATGTCTGGAAGGTTGCTTTGGATCAAGATTTCACTCGGTTTTTGTCCCGGGTGGTGTTGATTTCTCCTTTCCCTTTTCTCTTTCTTCTGCTCTCATTTATGTCGTGCGGTGTCGGTACTGTAGAAGTGTGTGCCCCCCCAAACCGGCGGTGTTTTTGTGTGTGCAGAGAGAGAAAGAGTAAAAGGTGTCATGTGTCGAGAGGGTCAAAATCATCTACAGTGGTGAGTGCAAATGGGTGAAGTGCAGGCGAGGCCCTGCTAGTGTAAATTACTTTTTTAGAAGGTGTTTTTTGAGAGGATAGGGGTGCTATGAATACTGTGAGCTATATAGAGGCATATGTTTGTGTTCTAGGTGTGTTCCCCATCCCCCCTCTCCAACACGTATCAATGTCGATTACGATGCTATACAACAACCAACTAGCAAGTAATCACCATTTGATGTAAGCTTGTATCTTGCATTGTTAAGTAGTTGGGCAACATTATTGCATATTTCCCATATTGACAAGAGGTCATTCTTCCACCTCAAACCCCCCCACAACCACCATATCTCTTCATGTTTTAGGGTCAGTGGCCTCCTTGCTTCTACCTGCACATTAAACAAACTCTATAATATGTTCTTTAAAGGAATTTTGCCTGCCAAAATTCTCCACATAGCAAAAAAAAGTTTGGCCATTATTCCATCTCTGAGGTCATTATTCCTTGAATCTCATGGAGTTTGTGCAACGATACCTACAAATCATATGAGCAAAGGAAAGGGTTAGAAGGGCTTTGAAGGTTTCCTTCCTCTGTTTTTATGTCAAAATTTGAAGCTTTTGCCGGTAATTATAGTAAAACTTGTGGAAAATTTCCGGATTTCTTCAAGGCAAGTTTATAATCTAACCGGGATTTTTGGATTTTAGTCGGTTAAAATACACTAGACCCCGGTTTGTTTCTAACACTAGGTGGGAGGGTAATACAATGGAGAGAGAGAGAGAGAGAGAGAGAGAGAGAGAGAGAGAGAGAGAGAGAGAGAGAGAGAGAGAGAGAGAGAGAGAGAGAGAGAGAGAGATTGCATACCATATGGATGATGCAAAGGGAAAGAAAGAGAAAGATGATAGGTGGTACTTTTTAGTTATATTTTGTCCTTAAGGTAGATAATACTATTTGAAGTTCAATCATGCTCACTGTTGCTTTTTCCCTCCAATGAGGCTATTAGAAAGCCTATAGAGAACGTAGAAGGGCCAACAAAGACATCAAAGGACTTGGGGGAGAAAGATCCAAGAGAAAATATTGCCAAAGATGCTACTACAACCAGGGTCAGAAAAAGACTCCAAACTTAGCCTCTATCTTTTTGCTTTGTGGTCTATCCCCATTTTTGGCATTTTTCCTAAAGACTGGCTTTGTAAAAACTCTTTGTTTCTTTGTGTTGAGAAATACAAAAGTGCATTTTTTTAAAGTCATGTCTTTGTTATTTATCTTATTGTTGTTTTTCTAGTAGCCTTATTGAGGATCTAAATCACATAATAGATGTGGTAGTAAAATCTACAACAAAAGACCCTTCTACTTGGGAGTTAACTATTTAGAGATCTTGTATAGCATGTGCATTCAAGAGATATTTATAAAACACCCTATTCTACATTTTTTGAGGTATATAGAGACCCTTTATGTAGCACTTTTCTCAATAAAAAGACCCCTTATGTACCAAATTTTCACTTTTTCAATTTAAAAGATCTTTTTGTATGTATATTTTATGGAAGCTCATAGGAGAAATTAAACCCTTTTGTTGAACTCATTTGCTAATCTAGATATTTTTGAGTGAACCCCCCAAGACCTCCTGGTGCAGATACTTCATTTAGGATTGAGGGCAAAGTTCCAGGTGCTAGCACTCTTGAAGAGCAAGAGGATAAGGACACAAGTTTTGGTATAAGTTGGGATTGTTGCAACCTGGCGAGATTGTCTTCACTACATAAGGCACTCAGTGAGTTGGGTTATGGGCTAAATGTGGTCAAAACAGGTGAGTTAGCAAATGCAATCAAAGCTTTTGTTGTTGGAAAGTCTGAAGCTGTTAAGGATAGTGATGATGCATCTATGGATATGGGTGATAAACCAGATGGTGATACATCTGAGAGTGATGGTGATGCATCTGGGAGTGTTGTAAATAGTGATGCAACTGGTGTAGGTGGTGATGCCTCTAGTTGGTGATACATCTGGGAGTGTTGCAGATAGTTATGTAGGTAGGGGCAGGTGGTGATTCATATGGGGCCAGTGGATATGTGAAGAGCAAAGATGGGGTGGTGTATCTGCCATGGGAGGATCCAAAGAATACATTGTTTGAGTCAAAGCCATCTATAATCCTTAATGTTAATGGTGTCCTACTAACTTCAATAGATAGTAAACACAATAAAGATGCGACTTTCTACTGGGGTCAACTCACAATTGTGAATATGGTAGAAGGGGAGTCTGCTAGGTTCAAAATGGAAGCACTTGCCTCCTTGGACTAGTGCCTTGAGCACCTTGATGTTTTTGTGTGTACATTGTATGAGGAAGAAAGCAAAAAAATTATTGAAAAGTTGCTTCCCTTTGCACTTTCCCAGGTTCACAGCAGTGTTTTCACAAAAGAATTTTACAATAGATAAGAGATTTGTATTGCAAGGTGGAAAGCCTGTATTTTACAAGAAGCTATCTGACTTCTAGGAAACAAGTTATTGGTACACTCATATGTCCACAATTGTAGTGGACGACTTAGAGTACAAGATGCTGTTGGAATCCTAAAGGCACTTCCTGCATAGTGAAGAATATGGAAGATCAGAATCCCACTGAGATTCAAGAATATCCTACAACAAGTTTTAGATCTTGGCTCATATTTTGGCTTTATGCCAAAGATCACCCTTAATTTTCCATCCACTCACCGTTGCTGCGATTGATCAATAATGTGAGCATAGAAGCTGCAAGGCAATGGCACAAAGAATATGATTATTAGATATTCTACTTTGACATGTAATCACTATAAGCGGTGTAAACAATCAATTACTCAATGTCTTAAAGAGTATTTTTCTCACTAGGAATGGTGATGTATCTTCTTTTGTAATGGACCAAGAGGTAAACTATTAAGTGGTTAATGTCATAAAGCGAGAGTATTTTTTACTTATACACTTGTTTACATTTTCATTATTTTATCACTACACTACACAACAAGTTTTGTTGACTTGTACACTTGTTTACATTTTCACATTGTTTATCACTCCACCTACATAGAGACACACTTTCCACCATAGAAGGGTAGGGTATGGGCATTTCCTCCTATTTTTGGAAGCGAAAAACATGTTTCATGCTACTTTCTTTGAATGAGTCGATAAAAACCTGTGGGACGCATGTCTAACCTCACCATCCTATCTTATTGTAGTATTAGCAAGAACCACGATTAATTTGTCAAACCATGGGACAAAGCTGACTTGACTAGTGCATAGAGGCTACAAGAGGTTGTCGATCTCTTGGAAAACAACTAACAACTCGCATCGAACTCAAGCTACACTCAAGTGACTGAAATCACCAAAAGCCAATCGCTCATCGGCAAGCAAATCACATCCGTTACAGCATCAAATGACATCCAAATGTAACGAAACTTCTAGGACAAGTTTATAACACCTAAGCGCACATGCCTATAGCCTCAAACCCCACTTTAGGTCAAGTTTCAAAATCGCGATTATTAACAGCCATGGATTTTTGACCAAGTCGTTTTCGACCCAGAATGCATCTAAATGCTTAGCAATGATGCCCCAATACCCCACTTATGCTTAGTTTTCGTTTAAAAAGTGTAAATTCCTAGTTATGATGAAATTAGGCCGCGGGTCAGCAACGCCAAAAGCTACGAAATACTGTGAATGGCTTACGTCAATGCGTAGAGCTCTTACCTGCGGTTGCCATGCAACAAACACATTTGCAATGTGACGACCAGAGAGGGAGTAGGAAGCGCAAGAAGGGGAGAAGTGAGCGCCGTTAGCTCACGCTGTGTATTTCTTATCCAAAAACTTACAAAAATTGGCTTTTATACCTTAGCCAAGGTTTTTGGGTGGTCAAAAGTAATAATTTGGAGTTCTACCAAAGCTGGGAATTGATTGGCTGATACAATCTGGAAGCTTGTAGCCCCGGCTCATTAATTACAAGGTTTATCAAGAAAATAGGAGTTACAATATTCCCGATTTATCAAAATAATAATTGTTTTACAAGGAGAACTCCAAAAAATGGTGTCCGTGTTAGCTTGTTGCTAACATTCCCCCCCTCCTCGCATGTGTCGTCCCTTGACACAGCTTTATGGGCTGAAGTAGTCTTCGGGTTGACGGCGGGCTAGGCGGTCTTTCAGTGCTTCCAGTGCCTTTTCTTATCTGATTTTGCGTTCTTTTTCTCGCACTTGCAAAAATTGCATGGTGACTCTATTTTTCAGTTCCACTGCTGAGTATCCTACAAATCTTGACGTGAGGTTGATTATCACCGGCGCAAATATCTTCGTTCGCCAGGTGAAGAAGCCAGTGTAGAATTCCTCCTCAAAAGCCAGTATATTATGCGAGGACAGGAACATGCATCTGGCATAAAATGCATAGAGAATTTTCTCCAAGGGTTGCCCACTTAGATCATAGCATAGGCCTTTGTTCCCTTCCAAGAATGAGAGCCAGGGGGCTCCTGTCTGCTCAGGCTCATGGAAAACCTGTATGCATGTGAGCAGCATCCTGCAGATCTTATATAGCATTGCAAAGGAGAGATCTGACAGACTTTTGAAGAATGTCATGGTGCTCGTTAGGATTTTCACCATGTATTCTTCTGATGCTTAACCTTTCTCTGGAGCTGGAAACCTAGGAAAATTAAGCCATGTTGGCCTTTTCTTCTGCAGTACTTCATGTGCTTGCCATGTCCTTACTCGAGGTACAGGACAGAATGTTGGATCTTTTTGTAGGGTCGCAGGTGCTCTTGTGAACATAATCAGGTATCTTGGATTCTTGTTCAGCCAGCTTAACCTCCACTTCGGGTGGTCTTTATCTGCGCCATCTTCTTGCATATCTTTGTATAATCTTTCCTTTACCTGTAAGAGTTCTACCTTGATGAGAGGGTATGGCAGGGATTGTTGGTGCCATTGAGCATTGATTTGATTGGGAGTGAGTTGAGTGACATAGACAGAGTGTAAAACTCGCAACTCCCAATCCATTGCGGCCTTCCACTTCTCATCTTCCTCTAAGGTGATCTTCTCTTTCAGTGCGTCTCTTCAGCCTTTGACAATTGGACCATTGGCACTGTATCTTCGGTTGTAATTTGGACCTAAAAGTCTTCGTCACCACTCGGCTCTGCTGTAGACTGCATCTCAAAGTCAGCAAATGAGACGGAGGGAATGTCCATTTGGGGTGGCTCTGAAGTGCCTGCCTCTTCCTGTGTATCTGGCTTTCCATCTCTGAGGAGTTGATTCATTCTTTTCAATTCTACAATTTCATTAAAGAGTTCATCCTCTCTTTGGACCCGTATCAGTGCCGGGTCTCTGCATTGTGATTGTTCAAGCTTCAGCTCCAATTCTAAGTATCTGTTTTTCTTTTCAAGTGCCTTGTACACTTCATCTGTTCCCTTGATTGAGGACACGGCTGGATTTTCTCTTATTTGCCCGCAAGAAAGTGGCATGATCATTGATTCTTTGTTCGAAATATTGGAGAGAAGCGTTAGCGACATCTAACTGTACTTTAATTTTTTGAGTTGATAGAGAGGTGGTAAGAATTTCGTTTGTCACTTCTGTCAGCTCCTCATCTTTCACTTTGCATGCATCAGCTAATTTAGTAAGGAGGTCACCCAACTCCTCCATTTCCTTCTATTGTTTGTCCCTGGCTATCTGATGCCATTCTGCTTCAGTCTTTAGCTCTTGTACTTGCCTTTGGAGATCAGTGATGGTAGACATCCTGTCGTCGAGATCTCCTTGAAGAGCATCGATGACCATTTCTAGTTCTTTGGCTTTTGTACTGCGATCGAAGGCTGCTGAGCGGAGTTTCTCCGTCATGACTTGCATCTGCCTTGCATACTCATTTACTTGTAAAATTTCTATGTCATTGGACTACCACTCCTCCTGTCTTGTGAGTTGTGATGTGCTGGCAGCCTCCTGTGTTGCTTCTTGTTGTGATGTAGGTGTTGGTGGGTCTGTAGAGGTGGATGGTTGTTCTTCTCGTTGCCTATCCTGAGGCTTTGATACCTCGGCAGTTTTTGGTTGAGTGGAAATAACGTGTGTGGTCTCAACCCTTACCATTTCTTCGGTTGTAGGCCTTTCTGTCTTCTCAGTCTCGGTTTCTTCCTCACGTGTAGTGTTTTGCTCTTTTTCTATATCTTCCTTTTGTTCAGTTTCATCCACCGGCTTGTGAGTTTCCTTGGCTGTCTGCTCTAGTTCTGGTTCAGCTTCCTTTTCCTCATGTTGTCCAGCGTGGTCAACTTGTTGTGTAGCTTCCGTTTGGTGGGTGAAATCAAAATATTTTTCCTTGTCGGTCTTGGCTTCTTCATTGGTCTCGTGGCCTGGCATTGATGATGGTGGAGTAGGCATGGGCTGGTCCTGTTGTTCTGGCGGCGGTGAGGTGGGTCAGGGAGATGCTTGGATTTTCTCTTCAGTAGCCTCTTCCTCAACTTTCTTTGCCTTTTCTTCTGTCTCTTTCAACTTTAAGGCTTCTGCCTCTTTGTAAATTCTTTCTAAATGATCCTTGGGATCCTCGGCCTCTTTTCTTGAATGATGCTTCGTTCGAAGTCCTTTCAAGCCGGTGTGTACCCACTTTTCTGGGTCTTTTTCCTGTGCTTTCCTAGTGCACTGATATGCCTGTTTTTCTCTTTCAAATCTTGCTTGTTTCTAAGCTGGATCCTCTTGGTGGGCAGCCACAACTTTTCTCTTCATCTCTTCCCTTCTAGCTCTTTTTTCTTCATTGTCAGAGATTTCAGTGCTGTGCTGCTCTGATGAACTGTCATCTGATTCATCACCCGATTTAAATGATCTTGTAGATCTTGGAGAGGGCTGTGCTGCCAAGATCCATGTATTCTGATCCGGGGCAGGTGGTAGGTTGTCGGCCATGCCGATGGCATGATAGACTATTCTTGTTAATACTTCTGGCACGCCCAAGTATGTTATTTTCCCCTCCTTCTTGGTGGCCTTCAATGTTGTCAAAACATATTGCGCATGGTCCACAGGCTGCCTTGTTGTTGACTTTAGAACTTGTGTAAAAGTGGTGGCCACAGCGTAATTTGGTGCCGTGTACCTTGGTAGCCTTTTTGCCAGGAAATGGAAGTGTTGATGGTACAGACAGGCTGGCTCTTCCACCTGTTTGTGGATGAGATCATCGAATGTAGCCGAAACTGTTTCCTTGGTAAATGTGCCCGCTGTCTTCCTGTGTCTTACCCTCATGGTAATCCCTTCAGTGGGCAGTCTGAGTGCCTCTGCCACAATATCTTTTGTAATTACAACCTCGACCTTGTTTCCTTGGTTGTGTGATATTTGGGTAGTTCCGTCTTCTTTGATTGTGGACAGAAGTTCGTAAGCTTTCTGAAAGTCCACTCCGCAAGGCTCTTGTTCATAAAAATATCGGAGCCCCAACCTGCGGTTAGCCTCTTTGGTTTTCGGATTTGCAGCTACATCATAAACCTCTTTAGGCAAGAGCTACAACTCCACCTGATGCCCTTCTTCACTCTTAAACCTGCCAGTGAAGACCGTGGTGTGGTGTTCTTCCAACTGTTCTTTAGAAAGGTAGGATGCTTTTGCCGCCTTTATTGACTCGGGGTCCAATTGATACGGGGGCAGTTCTTGCAGTTTCTCCTTTTGAATTAACTTCTTCTTGGCCTTCTCCGTGGCTTGCATTGCTCCTGTTCAGTGAATAGAGTGCAAAGTTAGCAGAGTTGTTGGATTTTCTCTGGAACGTCCTTTTAGACTAAAGGTTGATAATGTGGTCCAAATTGCTTCAAATCAATTTTTGAACAAGCAAAGATGCATAAAATCATGCAAGGAACAAAACTGTATGGTCAAAACAAAAATTTGCAACCAAAGTAAATAATCGTGATTATTTACAGCTGGAAAAATTTCAGCTTTTCTGCAAACTTGGCTTTATAGGCTTGAAGTATATGCCAATTACATGCTCTGAGGGAAATATGGGCTCATTTGGATGCACAGGTTGAAAATGGTACCAGATTTTGGCTTTAGGTCTCTAAAACAATAGATATAAAGGAAATTTGAGATTTTGAAATCCAATTTGACTCAAAATTGGCTAGTGGGCTTATCTCAACATGCTCTTTGGATGTATGATGACAAAATATCCAAACTCTTTAATTTTGACCAAAACGTAAATAATCGCGATTATTAACTTTTCTTCCAAAATTGACATTTTTTGGCATGCATTGGTTCTAGGCATGGTATAGAGCTTGGGTATGAATTATGAGGTGATTTGGATCAAGAAAAGTTGTTCATAACCTAGATTTTGGCTTACAAAGACTTCTTTGCGTTTTTTGGAAATTTTGCAAGTAATGGGTGGTCATTTTGGCTCATACTTGATTTTTGGCATGTAATAGGTGTGTATACATGATAGGTGAGGTGAATTGACAATTTCCAAGCAAAAATGTTGCAAAAGTAAATAATCACAATTATTTACTACAGTGACAAAAACTTTACAAATCTCACAAATTTTGACTTAAACATGTTTCATACACCTAATACAAGTCCTAAATTCAATTTGGTCAAGTTTGGTCATGCCGACATCACTTTGTGCTCTGTCGACTCTGGATTCACCGTTTTTGGTGATTACTCTGTCTGTTGGGTTGGTTGGTCAACCGTGAGGCTTTGGACTTGTCCGTAACATAGTCGTGAAGCTACCTGTCCAATTCTCGCTCATTTGGAGTCAGTTTGACCTCGTATGTCGAATTTGACGCTTTGTAATCTTTGAGTCGTTTTCTGCTTTTCGAGGGATTTCCTTGATAGATTTCACCAAACCAATCATTTACATTGTATATGAACCTCATTAGCAAGCCATCTATCGGAATTCTGGCCTTTTCCAAAAAACCCTAATTCTCTACTGGGCCCCCCCTTGACCCCAGCCGAATGGTCATCTGGTGATATGGAAAGGTTCTATTATGTTAGGGTATGCTATGGTTCAAATCCCATCCAATTTGGTCAAGCTGGCAGGCCGCTATGGTTACTTTTAGGTCGTAGGTCTTCTTGCACTGCTGGATTTCTAGGGTTTTATCTAGGGCTTTACACTAGCTACTGGCCGTACAAAGTGGATCATTGATCAGTAAAGAACTTACCCCTCATGTTTCGTGTGAGACGGCGCTAAAAAAGGTCAACTGTGGGCTATGGAAATGACGCGCGAAAGAAGCCGAAATGTTGTCTATGCAAAGGCTCCAAGTGGAAATGAGGTGGTTTTAGCCTAGGCTGGATATCTATAACTGGACTTCCCGAACCAATTTTCCCCAGATTCTCCCGTTAGTCCTATTAAGCTGTGAAATCTATGTTAGGCTCAAAAATTTCCAAAATCAGATTCCTGTAGCTCATTCTACAAGAATTTTGCAAAAGTAGGCTTGGCCGCCTAATTTGGGCTTCCCACTTCTAATCTTCTGATTTCGTTGAAAATTTTTGTGCTTGTCCACCTTGTCGTTTTTATCACCATCGTATCTTCCGTTTTTCCATATGAGCTTCTCTGCTATTTATTATTAATTTTTGACATTTTTATTTGGAAAAATCAAAGAAAATAGAAAAATGCTCTAAAAAAGCAAAGTGAAAATCCAATAATTAAGAAAATCCCTTGAAAAACACAGCTTAGTTATTTTTTGTTGGATTTCTCCATTTTTAAGCCTCCTTATCAACAAAAATGATGGAAAATACCCAAAAAATGACTATTTTTGATGATTTTCTAGTAGTATACACACTATTTACACTCATTGGGAAGATATTATCAGTGAATTTTCCCTTGTTGATGAATTATAAAGGCATTATTAGGTAATTTTGCAAAAAATCACATGTTAACATGGAACTTTTTCCTCCCTCTTCAAACATTGCCCTTAATTACTTAGTACTTAGTACCCTTCCACCCCTTCTAGATGGCGTTCTCCGAGACGACTACATTATGGGTTGAACAATTGTGTCTATGCATAGCCGTGATTGGTTCTACCATGATATGAAGATCAATGCAATTCAACTCAATATGTTGTGCAAGAGCTGGGTCTTGAGTAAATAACTCAAGGGTTTTTGATGTCGAGGTTTGCGGCTGTTGATGTCTTCCAAAGAGAAAATCTTGTAGCCATTGTGCTCTCTGTTTGATAGTACCATCACGGTGTTTAAGCATGCTGATTGCTTGAGCTGTTGGTAGCACATTAGACTGTTTTCGAGCTTTTTCTCGCCATTGGTAGCTCAGTCTACTTGGTGCATGGTGCGTGAGAGACTGTTGTGACTTAACTCGCCACTGTTTGATTGGTTTCGCGTTGTGTGGAGAAGATAAGTGTTCTTTTTTCTTCCAAACCCTTTTTATGTTAGGTTCTTTGTTCACAAGTGATCGATTCTGTGCTCAAATCCTTGGAACCGTCTTTTGTTTCTTTGGTGAAATTTTAGGCACCCAGCTTTGATTTGGTTTATCCACAAGTTGTGCTTTTGGTACCCAAATTTGCCTGACTCCTTGCATGCTACTTGTAACATTTGTTTTTTGAGGGGATGGAGAAGATTTTCTTCGTGGATTGGTCTTTTGATTGAATCTTTTCCATTCCTCTTTGCTTGGTGCAATAGGAACAATGAGTTGCCCTCCTTTAAGTGATAGCTTTAGCTGATTCGTATCCCAATCTGGTACTGCTTTGTAAATACGCATCCAAGGAATGCAAATAATCATCGTCTCATTCATGTGTTCATTAGGCAAGCATACAAACTGATGAGGACATGAATATCCATGTACTACCATGTTCAAGTTGACTACTCTCAATGTTGGAGTTGGATTCTTGTTGCATCCTTTGATTGTCATTCTTCCTGCAGTCAATGCTTGACTTGTTGCTTTTCTGTATGTGGAATAACTGACTGCATTCACTCTAGCTCCTGTGTCTACCAAAGCATTGGTGCTATGATTTTTGAGTTGTACTTTGATGCGTAGATCCATTCCAACTAACCAATCGTCATCTGTTGAAACTGTCTTTAGGTAATTCCCATTGTTGATCATCTAGTTCCAAAGTGTTGATGGGAATCGGTATTTGTTGAGCCTTGAGGGCAGCTTTACCCTTGAGTACCCGAAGTCTAGCTTCCTTTTCAGCTTCATCAATAACTTGCTGTTGCTTGATCTTCCTTTGTTTGGCTACATGCATTCTCTCTAGCAATTCATCGATTAGTGGAAAATTATATTTCTTTAAACGACATCCACTAATCCAATTAGCCATTGGTTCACTTCGAGATACATCTTCAATGATAAATGTTCCATTTCCCTTTTTCTTAAACTTGGGAATGTGTTGCTTAAGGGAATAGACTAGAACTAAGTCCCCTTTCTTGAAAATTTTGGTGATTAAGTGGGAATCAAAAAACTTTTTGTTTTCGCTTTTGTGCATAGATATGAGCTACAGCAGTTAGCCTTTGCTCATCTAGCTTTTCCAAATCTTCAAGTCTTTCTGACGATTCATGTCGAGTCCACTCAAGATTCTGTGCTACCCTTAATGTCGACAATAGAAATTTTATTGGCAATATGGCATCAAGACCATAAACAAGGTTAAAGGGTGTGGCATTTAGAGCTATTTTGAATGAAACTCGATAAGACCATAGAGCAGCATGGAGATTCATTTCCTAGTTTGTCCTTCCTAAACTAACCACTTTGGTCAGTACCGAGCTAAGAATTTTATTCGTATGCTCAGCTTGTCCATTTTCTTATGGGTGATAGGGAGCTGATTTGTTATGGATATCCATAAACTCATTCAACAAATACTCTATTACCTCGTTGAGAAAATGAGTTCCCCAATCACTAACAATCTCTATTGGAAGTCCGTACCTTGTGATTACATACTCATATAAGAACGCAACAGTGGTTCTGGCATCATTCTTTTGAGTTGCTTTAGCCTCGGTCCATTTGGTCAAATAGTCCGTAGCTACAATGATATATTGAGCTTGGGTTCTATAAGAAGGTGACTGTATCGGTCCAACAAAATCTATACCCCATTTTGCGAAGACTCTGTCCCCCATCATTGGTCTTAAGGGCATGCTGTCTACTCGTGTTGGCATTTTTGCTTGTTGACAAGCATCACACCTTCGAACATATTCTTTGGCATCTGCAAAAAGTGTTGGCCACCATATGCCTTCCACATCAAGATTGCTCTTGCGGTGGTCTCACTAGAAAAGTGACCTCTAGCTAATCCAGCATGTGCTTGTTCTATAATCAAAATATACTCATTTTCATTTGCACATAGACGCAAATATTGATCTTTACCTCTGCGATACAATTGGTTCCCAATAAGAGCATAGTCTCTTGCTTCCGTTTCAATTGCTCTTTGACGGTGTTTACTCATATCCTCAGGAAATGATCGGCTCGATACATAAGAAACCAGATAGTTACTCCACTTAGGAACATGTGACATTTGAAACAGTGTTACATGAGGAAAGGGTGGTTGTTTTTTACACTGAGGGTAATCTTTTACAAAATATCTAACATCTTTTCTCATAGTCGGCCAAAATACTCCAAGTCTCAAGATTCGTTGCATAGTTTGGTCTTCCACAAAGTGAAGTCCTGCTATGGTAACATGTGCTTGATCTAGGTATTGATCCTTTTCTTTAGGATTAGTACATAAAAGCAATATCCCATCTCGATTTCTCTTATATAGCCTCCCAGCTAGTAATTGATACATAGCCGATTGCTCGATTAAATCAATTGTGATAGGAAGTGGTGAATCCACTTGAGCTATTGTCATCAATGACACAATGTTTTTCGACCATTTAGGTATCATTTCCACGGAGAACAAATAGGCATCTGGTAGATCATTATCTACCCCTTTAGGTGATTCCCCTAAAACAATCCTTGATAAATGATATGCTCGTTAATGTGTAGTTCCTTTTTTTACAACCACAATGAAATCAAATTCGAGAAGAATGATGAACCATCTCACTATTCTCCCTGTGCTGCATGGTTTGTTGACCAAATATAACAAGGCTTGGTGGTCCACAAAGAACACAAACTTGTTGACTAATAGGTAATGCCTCTACTTTTCAACGGCATAGATCATTCCTAGTCCTTCTCTTTCAGTGGTGGTGTAATTATTTTCTGCCATATTCAATTGTCGGCTAGTATAAGAAATAGGAAATTCAATTTTCTCATCTCCTGGTTGGGCTAGTATACAACCAATAGCAAAGTTTGAAGCATCTACGTGTACGTGGAATACCTTATCCCAACCAATATTGGAGCTGAGCTGAGAGCTTGCTTAAGCTTTATAAAGGATTGTTCACATGTCTCGGTCCATTCAAAGTGCATAATCAAGTTATACATGGGTTTTGCAATTATAGCATACATGTAGATGAACCGTCGATAATATCCACAATGTCCCATGAAGGCTTGTACCCCTTTGACTGTTGTTGGTCTAGGCAAATTAGCAATGACATATTGAACATTTTCAATATCGATAGCTATGCCATTTTTAGACACTATATGTCCTAGGATTTTCCCTTGTCTTCCCATGAATGTGCACTTTTGAGGGTTTAAGAAAATCCTGTAAAGTCTACATTTCTCGAATATCTTTTTGAGGTGTTCAAAATTATCAGCTCGGATTGACGAATGTACTCATAAATTATCCATGTATACTTCTAAGAATTTTCGAAGACACTCTTTGAAAGCATGGCTCATCAATCTCTGAAATGTGGCTGGAGCATTAGTTAACCCAAATGGCATAACCCGATAGGCAAATATACCCCATTCTGTTGCAAAAGCAGTTTTATGCTGATCTTTGGGGTCAACCAAAAGTTGATTGTATCCCGAAAAGCCATCTAGGAAGCTGTAAGCTTCTTTTCCTGCCACTCGTTCTAAAACATGCTCAGTTATCGGAAGAGGAAAGTTGTCTCTAATGGTAGCTGCATTCACTTTTTTGAGATTCGCACACTCGTAATTTCCCATTCAGTGTGTTCAATTTTGTAAACGAATTCGGCTTCCTTTAGTTTTTCAATCTCTTCTTTGATCTTTCTGGCAAATGTTTTGTTATAAGTGTATGGTCTCTGTCTACTTGGTTTCGCATCATCTCTCATGGGTATAGTATGCTGACAGATTTCTGGATCAACACCCGTGAGATCCTTGTAAGACCAAGCAAAGATATCCCGGTATTCCTTTAACAAGCTCAACAAAAGCTTTTCTTCTTCTTCTTTTAGGTCATTTGCAATGTAAGCCGGTCTAGGCTCTTCTCCTGGTTCAGCCAAGTCTATCCTTTAAGCATTTTCAGGTCCTTCATAAGACTTGCCTTGTTTCTGCAATTCCCTAACAAGTTGTTCGATTATGATTTTCCAATCTTGGAGAGTATATTTTTTGTAATGGGATGGAACATGCATTACATCCTTACCATCCTCTTCCGTGGTTTCCATTTTGGTGGTGTATATCTCCTTTAGAGCTTTTTCAACTCTTGATATTTCTTTTTCCGCTCGACTCTAGTCATGAGTGGTTTTTTATCCTGATGTCCTTCGTGAGTACCCTTCCTTATTTTTCTCGATGTCTGAAACATTTTTGAGTTTCCATTTGAAGGATATCTGCCAGTTATTTTGTCCGTGACACAATCATTAGCATCTATCTGCATCAGGAATTGTGTTTTACCGGAGACTGATGGCATAGGTCGTGCTTTCACAATTTTAGTGTCTCTCTTTCTTCTATACCATTTTTGTCTTATTGATTTCTGGTTTGGAAAGTCAAAAAACTTTTCCTCCCCTCCCCTTAAGGGTAACTGAGCCCTCGTATGCTCTTTTTCTGATCCCGAATCTTCTGAGGTAGCTGAGTGTTCATCTAACTCATCAGTTGCATCGTAATAGAGGTCAGCAAAGACTTGTTGAGCTTTCAGCAAGTCCTTTGTTTCCTCATCTTTGTTTTCAATGTTAAGGACTGTCATCATTTGGATGGGAATTATGTCGTAGCCATACTCATTGCAAAATTGAGTAGGCATAGACGTATTCATGCATACATCCATTGTCACTAAGATTTGAGTCCACTCGAATTATTCGAATAAATGTTTTGGAAAGGGTTCTGGTATGTAACCTTCATCTGTACAGTCCCTTTCTAGGATACATTCCTCTCGTCGCAAGCTTCCATTTTTTGAATCTCCGCACATCCAAATAGGAGTGTCTTTGTTTAGCCAAGATAAAAGTTTAGTTTCAACCGAAGAGACCGAATCAAACTCTTGGATGGGTGTTTTCAAGACATCTCTATAGTTGTGGTTTTTTAGATTGACTCTTGTTATAGATCCCACTTGCTTCAAGTACACATAGTCATTTCCCCAATCTTGGATAAGCTATACCTGTCGCATGAAAGGTCTTCCCAGTATGATTTCATAGTTGAGTTTTTTCCCAAAGTCTACTATGGCAAAAGTGTGTTGATTCAATTCCACAGGAGTTGACTATCACTTTTTCTAGTAGCCCTAGTGGTCTTTCAATGTGTCCGTCAGCCAACTATAATTTCATTCGCATTTGTCTAATGGCTGGCTATCCCCAAGATTCCTATACTACTTTAGTGGCTATGGCTATGCCCGCTCCCCTATCCAGTATTTCCATGGTTTCAATGTCATTATATTTCACTGGGAGGGTGGTGTTTCCTTCTTCCTCTTCATCTCCGACCTTGTTCATAGGAACTGATCGAATCTCTTTGTTTTCTGTTTCATTTTTCGAGTTTCCCAGATTCTTAGAGATTAACCCCGTTATACCCACCTTCTCTGGGGTTTTCTGTAAATCATTCCATAAGTATGGCCTGAATTTCAATAGTTCTCCCAAGATAAGAGTGCATTGGATAGGTGTAGACATGATTGAATGAATATTGTCTACTTCTAGGGTCTGTTTGGCTCTTTTTACTGGAGTGGTCTTGCAAATGATAGATTCATCTTCGTTATCTCCCAAGTAAGAAGGTAACATCTTTAATGTCATAGGTTTAGATATTCCTAAAGCCTCCAATCTGCAATCCCCATACAAGGATTGTAAATCTATGTTCATATCAGATAGTAGGTTATCCAACCAGACTTCCTCTATTGGAGCCGACTTTAAAATTAGGCTGCCATCATTGATCTCCCTTACCTTTTCCCATAAGTGTCCTGGCCAGTCTTCCTCTACGAATGGAATTCCGTCTAAGGCGTCTTCGCTGTCCGGCACTATAAGCTCTGGTTCATTTATTTCAAGGTGAGGTTCTGCCCGGGGCGGTCACTTATCAAAAGCTTCCTATATCACGTGCATTCAAGAGGTTATTAATAATACCTCAATATACATACTATATTTACACTACGTGCCTATTTAAAAAACCCCCACCCCCCTCTGTATGTATACATTTTGATACATTTTGATCTTTTAATAATCCTCTCTAGTTAACTCACGTGATAGCATACACATTCTAAAAAGTCACCGCCCCGGGAGGTTCTGCCACCACATTGGATTTTTCTTTCGTTCCTTCTACCACAAGCTCTTCCGGTTTTGCAATACTTGCAAGCTTGGGTTTTTGTTTATCCAGCATTTCTTGCATGATTCTTATCAAATTTTGATAAGCTTCCAGCTTAGCTGCTTCCATGTCTGGAGATGGATAGTTTTTTCATTTGTTTTCCATGTTTTGGCCTACTTAAGTCCTGCTTGGTAGGTTTCCAAGGCGGCATTGATAGGTTCAAAAATTTTATCAACCAGAATGGATCCTCCAGATTTCACAGTTGTTTCCTTGAATTCACTGCCAGTTTCCTTCAACTTGTCCTGGGCTAGAATTTTTGCTTTCTCTTCGTTTTCAACCCGTTGTTTTTGTTTTCTCATCTCATATCTTTTGCTTTTGCTCCTTTTGATTCTTTGAGAAGAAACTTTTGTGTTCTCCGAATCATCAGAGGAATTGTGTTTCTTTTTCTGTGCTTAGGCTCTAGTGATTACCTTGATTGGAACAATCGGTTCGCTCTCCGATGAGCTACTAGGCATCACTTGGACTACATTGACTACAGTTTTTCCCTTGTTCAAAGGATTCTTAGGACAATCTTCCGGAAAGTGTCCTCCATTTTTGCAACATTGTATGCAATAGGCTTCAATTGGTTTGAGATTTTTGTCAGGCTCTGGACATTCGTTCTTCCAATGGTCATCAGCACCATAGTTATGACATTTTTCTGTTCTGGGCTTCATCATGGGTCTTCCCATGGGAGGTCTGACACCTTGATTAGCTACATAATACATTGGTGCGAGCTCTGGTGGAGCATAAGTCATGGTTTCCTCCATCGGTGGTGGATGTGGACTATACCAATCTCCCTCTACCATTACTGTAGATGGACTAGGCTCTGCATAGGGTGTAACAGGCACTAATGCTTGTTCATCTTTGATTCCTTCTGAGTGCATGTACTTTACAGGCACCACATTATGTCCTGGATAAGGAGGTTTTTGTTTCAACACAGGTTGAGGTCTCTCCATACCCATTGGTGGTCTTTGCACTTGAGACATATTAGGCTCATATATGTACATGGGTTGTCCCTGGGGCCTCATGGGCACGTACTGAACATTCCCATCATAATTTGGTCTGAAGTAGCACTCGTGGGTCTCATGGTTGGTCCATTTACCCTCGATTGCACACCATTTTTGTGGCCTAATTGGTTGTCCTTGTGGGGATATCCCCTGTCTTGGTCCTCTCATAGGTGCTTTTTGCATATTAATCATCATGTCATTCTTCCTTTTTAGCATATCTACTATGGCTGAGAGCGTTGCCGCAGCAGCCGTTACCACTTGTGCTGGTTTTGTGGATGTTGTCTTCTTGCTTTGGTTATCCTTAGGGACATCCTCTTCATTGAACATCTCACAATTGTCTCCTAGGTCAATAGCATCAGACACACATGCCTCTAGGGTTGTATGCTTTTTACTATAGAGTATAGCATGAAGTTCTTTGTTTAGCAGTTCTTCCAGAAACAATGATACAAGTCGCTCTTCTGCAGGTATCTCCATCTCTGGGCATCTGACAATGTATTGTTCGAGTTGCACAATCCCTAACAGACTCACCATGTTTTTGTTTAAAGCTGTGGATTTGAGCTACCATATTATGTTTAATCCCCGTTTTAGAACAAGCAGCTACAAATCCTTGAGCTAATGTGTTCAAGTCCATGATCGATCTTGGTGGAATGTTTTGGAACCATGTCAAAGCTTTTCCTTCTAATGTCATTCCAAACCCCTCAAATTGAGTATGAAAATCGAATATACGCTCTGCTCTTAGCACTTGCTTAAATCTTGCTAAGTGGTCATATGGATCCCCTGATCCACTGTATTTTCTGACCCATTTTTGAAAATGAGCTGGTCTGACACGTCTATTTGGTTCAACTCCAGGTGTTCTGGGAGTTGGTCCTGTTCTTAGTCCTTCAAACCAGTCTGTCGGAAATAGTGACTCATGTAGCCCTGGACTGTCCTTAGTGTCACCCGGTTTTCTACGTGATGAGGTGGTTTCTCGTTTCTTCACATTACTCTCAGATGATGTCTCGTGATGTTCGTCTCTTGGAATGGTTTCTAGTCCTTGACCCAATATCCAATCCCGTATGGAATACCCCTGGTATTTGGTTTGTTCTACCTCCTCAGGAGTCATCATAACAAAATTGCTGTTATAAAAATCCCTAAACAAGTAAGTTGGTAGATCCACAAATCCCTTATCTTTGATTTTGAAGATATAGATAATCTTCATGGCCGTTAATTGTCATGGTCTAGCATGAGAAGTCCACAAAAGATATTTTATGTTCCTATCTTCCCAACAATAGACTCCGATCCTGGAATTATCCGTACTAAGCCGTTTCAAAGGCTTCAAGTCTACTTGATCGTATCCCTCGAATTCCAAGGTTGGTGGTCCTTCTTTTGCTGACATATCTGGGATTATAGTGTTTACTTCTAAGACCCATTTGTCTACCATGTCAGGATCTTCAACTTGTACATATTGAGTTCCGTTTCGATCCATGTACATTTTTCCTTGTTTGTTTGCCCTAACCTCTTCTTCGAACTCAATACCATTATCATCAATGCGGATAGCATACTCTTCGTTAGGATCCAAGTAAACCTGGGCTCCATGATAGTTAGTCTTGTAAAAAGAGATTATATGCTTATAGCGCATTGTCGTTCCGGTTTCCGAGTGAGTCGAGTAAGAAGACATTTCGGATGTTGAATCTGAAAAAGTGTCCGAGACTTCTTCAGGAATTGTGTGCAAGGAGTTACCTTGATTTACACTTTCTTCAGTGGATACTCTACTTGTGTTTTCTCCGAATAGGCTTTGATTTCCTAATACAGACCAGATCTAAGGTTCATATAGACTTAAGAAGCCCTGGTTTGAGTACTCACCTTAGACTGACTTGTCGTCAATTTCCACTCGATTCAATTGCAACTTTCTGTCAAGCCACTGATTCCTCGTCTGCAACCTGATTCCTGTACAAAATTAATCAAATTAGCTATTTTTTATAAGGACATTAGAGCTCTTGAGAACTCCAGTGATTGGTCTCTGTATATCACTTCAATTCGTGCTATGGAAGTCAAAATTTTGACTTTCAGATTCAGATTAGCAAAATCAAAGGTCTAATCTGCAACCTGTAAACTGAGTGTATCTGTACCAATTTTGATCCAATTGAACCCAAAATTTCCCTATGGCCTTATATTATGCTGGTCTAACACTGTATAAGCCCAAAAGTCAAAATTGAAGTCTCTGGATAGCAGAAGTAAATAATCGCAATTATTTACTTTTGCCACTTTTTTGCACTTTTTGGATTGGTTTGGCAAGTATACAACTTGTTAAAGCCCTTGGGCAAGTTTCAACAAGTTTGGACAAAATTTGATCAAGTTTACCCACTGTTCCGTGTTTGCAGACTCTAATTTCGAGAATCTGGCTTAAGTCTCACTTTTGTGGTCCAAATTTCACCAAAATTGATTTGTGGAGTCTGCTTGATGTTCTTGACCTTGTGGTATACTCAAATTTGCAAAATCACAAAGTTTTGAAGCAGATGTAAATAATCGCGATTATTTACTCCTGACAATTTTTTGTGTTTGACACAGATCTATTAAGCACCTTATGTTAAGGTCACTAGCCAATTTTCATCAAGTTTGGACAATTTTTGGTCAAATGGTCATCAATTATCTGTCCGAAGACTAACTTTGCAATTTTTGTCACAATTTTCAATCCAGTGATCGAAATCTTACCAAATTTGGTTTGTGGGCTTATTGCAACATGGTAAAGCTAGTGGTATGCCAACTTGGTCAAAAAAGTTCAAAAACAGGGCAGATGTAAATAATCGTGATTATTTACTTTTGTCAAAATTTTACAAGTTTTTGGTCAGCTGGGCATGTACACATGTTTATCACATCAATATAAGCCTATGAATCAAGTTTCATGAAGTTTGGATAAATTTTTCCTCAATTCACACTCAAGGTTCAAAAAGCCAGTACAAACTTTAGTTTTTACCCAGGTTTTTGCCAGTTTAGTGATCCAAATCTCTTGGGCCTTTACAAAAATTGTTTGTACACATGCAATGAGTGAGTCTTGGCTAATTTAGAGCAAAAAGTTAATAATCATGATTATTAACTCGAGGCTTGAAATGAGCACTTTTTTGCAATTTTCTCAAAGACAATCTTTTTATGATTTCTTTTAAGCCTATAAATCAAGTCAAAACTTAATTTGGCCTAAAATGTCAAGAAAAAGTAAATAATCTGAGTTTTGGTCAACTTCTTGAAATTTTTACCTCGAAGTGTCCTTGAGCTTACCCACTGGTTCGGACAACTCTTAGGCTTACTCCCCAGTTGGATTGAGTGAATTCTAGTCTTTTCAAACTATTTCTAGCCGTAGACCTGAAATTCTACAACTTTACATAACAACTCACACTTGATTCTTTCAGAGAGAGCAATGCTATGAAATCCACCTTGGATCCTACTTACCCTACTCCTAGTTTCTCATGCAATGGGGTTGTGAAAAGTGCCCACAACACTCGTTTTCTTGTATTTTTTATGTTTTTCAGAGTCTTGATCTTAAGACTTGTCTCGTCTACCAATCATTCTCCAAATCCTAATCTAAATCTACAATCCTACAATCCTAAAGGTACTCAGGACGTACGACTACTTCCAAGCTACCTCTACACAGCAAAAGATGACAATCTTAAGCTATGCGGTTTCTAAAGGAGAGTTTTGAACTCTAGGTGAACCTAGAGGAAGTTAAAGGCCAATTACACAAGATGCTTGTGTTTTTCCCTAGTTTAGGTCTCTTCAATCCCCGGCAACGACGCCAAATGTGGGATGCATGTCTAACCTCACCATCTTATCTTATTGCAGTACTAGCGAGAACCACGATTAATTTGTCAAACCATGGGATGAAGCTGACTCGACTAGTGCATAGAGGCTACAAGAGGTTGTCAATCTCTTGGAAAACAACTAACAACTTGCATCTAACTCAAGCTATTGAAATCACCAAAAGTCAATCGCTCATCGGCAAGCAAATCACATCCGTTACAGCATCAAATGACATCCAAACGTAACGAAACTTCTAGGACAAGTTTATAACACCTAAGCGCACATGCCTATGGCCTCAAACCCCACTTTAGGTCAAGTTCCAAAATCGCGATTTTTAACAGCATTGGATTTTTTGACCTAGTCGTTTTTGACCCACAATGCATCTAAATGCTTAGCAATGATGCCCCAATTCCCCGCCTATGCTTAGTTTTTGTTTTAAAAGTGTAAATTCCTAGCTATGATGAAATTAGGCCGCGGGTCGACGACGCCAAAAGCTACAAAATACTCTGAATGGCTTACGTCAATGCGTAGAGCTCTTACCTGCGATTGCAATGCAACAAACACATTCGCAATGTGACAAACAGAGAGGGAGTAGGAAGCACGAGAATGAGAGAAGTGAGCACCGTTAGCTCACGCTATGTATTTCTTTTCCAAAAACTTATAAAAAACTTACAAAAATTGACTTTTATACCTTAGCCAAGGTTTTTGGGTGGTCAAAAGTAATAATCTGGAGTTCTACCAAAGCTGGGGATTGACTGGCTGATACAATCTGGAAGCTTGTAGCCCCGGCTCATTAATCACAAGGATTACCAAGAAAATAGGAGTTACAATATTCTCGATTTATCAAAATAATAATTGTTTTACAAGGAGAACTCCGAAAAATGGTGTCCGTGTTAGCTTGCTCTAACAAAACCCCTTTCTTTTACTAATCTCAAACGATAAGCCTCATGCATCTATTTTTGCTGCATAGTCAACTTACTGCTGCGCAAGGTTTTTGCAATACCAGGAAAGGATATGAGTGTTTCCTCCCATTTTTAGAAGCGAAAAACACATTTCCTACTGCTTATTTTGAACGAGTTGATAAAGACCCCTTTCTTTTACTTATCTTGAGTGATAAGTCTCCTGCCTCTATTTTTGCTACACAGTCAACTTGTTGTGCAAGGTTTGCAGGCATTGTAGTGACCTATGTGTGACAAGTTACCAAGATTTAAAATCGAGGCTATTTATGGGTATGAGGTCTTCATACATTGAAATCCCTGAGTCTATGAATTGAGTATCACTAGTAGCTTCTAAATTGTTTATGTGTATGTAGTCTACATACATTGAAATCCCTGAGTCCATGTATTGAGTGGTAGCTTCTAGAATATTTATTAGTAGCCATGAATCTATCTGGTAGCACCCCTTGTATTGACTCTTATATTAGGAAGCAACAACAAGTACCGATGTTTAATAGTGGTAGCCAAAAGATTACATCTTCAAAAAAAAAAAACTACACACAGAACTTGTAGCCTTTGTACACAAAGCTCTCTAGTTTGTGAGATCTTCTCTAGTAAGAACAATGTACCTCATCTACCAAACACCCACTCGCACTGTAATCAAATCTACTATCCACTTGTAATGCATAGCTAGTGGATAAGTAGGATGTAATCCATCTCAATGCCGTACATTAGAATATAGCTAGAATACTAAACAAGTCTCCACAAACTGAGAGACATATTTGTACATTTCTTTCCACCAGTAGCAGTCCTTGATTTTGACAAAAGTTGCCCATACCCCTCTGTGTCCGGCCCATAAGCTTTCATAAAACTCTTTAATCATATGTTGTTGAGTTTCTTTATCACAAACAATCCATTATGGTACCCCTCTTGAATGCTTTGGCCGCTTCCACAAATGACCATCCTTTAAATAGTATCTATAAGCCTTTTTTCTAATCCCTTTGTACTCTTGATCACTCCATCCCTCTTGTCTGGTAAGAGTGATGAGGTAATGACCTATCAAAATCCATTCTCCATCATACAGATATTTAGAAAAGACTTCAAAAACACGAGCATGAGTACCACAGCTTTCATGTAAATGAGAAGAGGTGTAGAACTTTAAGCCCACATCATCACTACTAGTGATAAGCATCTCCTCTTCATCTTCATATCTCGCCCTTAGCAACATATCTGCTACACGATTAACTATGCTTGCAATGTGACCAAACTCAGGGTTAAGAGATTTAATAAAGGCTATTCATCACAACATTGCAATGTCCGGAGTAGTGTAGTTTGCAATCATCCCTATCGATGGTTAAAAATCTATCTCTACCACAACTGAAGCACCTATGAAATATTCTTTGTCAGACCTCAGGGCAGTAACAACACCTCAAAGTTCCCTCTTAACCTATGGGTAACCTCTTTGACAAACATTAAGCACTTTTTCTCCAAATCGGACTGCATACCTGTGACCATCTTCATCAGCTTGACCTATAGCCCACCCAATACTGACTAGTGTCAACGGTTAAGATTATTGGCCTTCCACACTTAAAGTCAACCTTTCTCAAGGTAGGAGCCTCAAGAAGCATCATTTACAATTTTTTGATGGCCATCATATGATCTTCTTCCCATAGAAACCTTTTACCCTTACTTATAGCAATTGATAAAACACCTCTACAACATGACCAAAGTGTGGCAACCAAATACGATAAAATACACATGTACCCAGGAACCTCCGAACCTTAGTGAACTGATGTGCATGTTCTTTTCATCTTTTGTATAGCTTCAAATTTAACCGGACTCGGTTGTCTTTCATTTGGGCCACACATATGTCCCACAATTAAAACCTCTCTTGCACCAAGAATTGTTCTTTTCCGTGAGAGTGTCAAGTTTACTTCTTCAAGCCTAGATAAACTCACATCACAATCAACAATATGTTGGGAAACAAACTGTCGACACCCCTTCTGATCTTTTACCTCATCTTTGAAGCCTTCTTCACATCCCTTGATTGGAAAATCATCAATGAAAGGCATAGTAACATATTGAGGAATAAAATCCCTTAGTACCTTATGCATGCCATTCATCATGTGGGCTACATAGTTAGTAGCACCCTATGGTAGAGTGCACATCCTTTCCAACATTAGAGGCGTACGAATTGTCGTAAGATCCTTGCTCTCCAAAGTAAACTGAAACTAATCATATCTTGAGTAAAGATCACCCATAGAGTAGATAGATTTTCCTGCAAGGCTTTAGCAAACTCATCCACTATTGGACCTATTCCAACATTGTAGATTAATACCTTATTGACCGGTTGCACATCCTGAATGAACCTTAGGATACCAAACCACCAATTAGAGTATGGTGCACCTGATGGTTCCAAAATTCCCATCCTTATCTTCTCATTTAGCAAATTAATGAGCTTTGGCAAGTGAGCTTTGGGTACTGGAATAGGGCGTAAACTCCATGGCATATGAGGAATAGTAAATATAACCACAAGAGAAACAACATTTGGATCTGCACATCCAATCTAACCTGGTTCAAAAGAAAAGTCTTTACCATGATTTCCAAGCATCTCTCAAAAGCATTTGATCTCCTCTTTAGTAAGGAAATCCTCCTCTCCAATCTTCAGTTTCTTCAATGTCTCTTTGTTGAACTTATGCACAATGTTCTTGGATCTCTCAGTATAGGATGGTGAGAAGCTTTCTCCATTACTTCATCACTTTCTTTTGGCAAAGGTGTATCCGTCGGCCTCACCTTCTTTGCAACACATTTATATTTTGTCTCTACATGGACTTCAATTGCTTCACCCAAATCCTCCTTTATTTGTGTAAGTGTTTCATATAAATCCAGTTCTTCATACATGTCCATTGAATGCACTTTAACTATGTCAGTTCCACTTTTTAACCTGTATTGCATGATCTGCTCTAGCTCTGACATAGTATCTATGTAAGAGACCTCTTCAGTTCCACTTTTTAACTTGTATTGCATGATCTTCTCTAGCTCTGACATAGTATCCACGTAAGAGACCTCTTCAAAGATCCCTCAAATCACATCTGGTTCAAGCACATCACATCTCTCTACAATTCACTTTGAATACTTGACACATATTGATTTTCCCATTTAGGTAGCTCACTAAACTTCTTGTATGAAACCAAACCCTCAGATGTCAATCCCAAAAACCCCAAAGAGAAATTATCTCTTTGCAAGAGCTTTCCCACCTCCGTAACACCATAGTCCTGCTTTATAGTGGCACCCTGAGAAAGTCCTATGAAAACCTCTGTTCTTTGAACTCTTTGCATATCTTCGACACTGGATGATCACATATGCTATCTTTGTTTTTGGCATGATCCACACACACATGCAAAAATTGAACAGCCCTTTTACTATCCTTGCATAGGTTGAGCCATCATCTAACACCTTTGTTTCCATGCACACAATCGTAATGTAGGGATGTCCCAATATGAGTGAATAGGATGAATGCTTTTGTATTAAAAAAATTTGTGCATCAAAAACATCCCCAATGGTTACCTTGACGTTTGCACATGCACCATAAAGATCCGTTGGAAGCATATTGGTAGCTCGAATCCGCCAACCATGATCGACATGAATAGGCCATTTCCCTTTTTGATGCAATCTCTTTGCCATAAGATTGATTTCTGGCCCTTGGTCCACAAGTGCTATGACTAGCTCTTCAATGTCCCCAAGCTTCATAATGGTTCCTGTCATTGCTCTGGACCAATGAGTCCTAGAAAAGTGACTTCTGCACACAATTTCTTCATCTCCATTGTCATTAAAATGAACATGACTTACTTCATATATAATTGGATTTGAAAACACCACATCCTTTCACTTTTTATTTTCAAATGCCTCTTCATAAGCATCCAAAATTGACTCATTGTGATGGATCATTTGGATTTTAACTGCATCAGGTTCCTGCTCACTTGGTATTTGGTGTTTCCTCTTGATAATGTCAATAATCTCATCATGAAGCTCATGATTGGCAATTCCTAAGATGTCACCCAACATGAGCTCCACTTTTCTATTGAGAATGCACTCTTCAAAAACCTTCTTCAGATCTGTAGCCAACTCAATGACAAATTTCAACTTATAAGAAGGTCCCTTAGCCTTATCTTTCGATGCCTTTTCCATTACCACTTCAGGAGAAAGTTTGGGAGAAGGCCCCTCATCATGCTTACTACTAGATCTAGTTACTCATTTTGATGTTCTTGTAATATCTTCTTCACCTCTTGTGTGCTTCTCTTCTACTATGGCTTCATTAGATTGTGACTTGGCAATAAATGCATATATGAAAACAAATCCAGCGGATCAACCCATCTTGTAGCTTTTTGAATGCAATTCCCAACTTGGCATAATTTGCCATCAGTCACATTGCCTGCTTCTGCAGTCTTCAATGCATAAAGCCACAAGTCACCTTTATCTCTTGCACCTTCATTATTTGCATTATTGTATACTTGCAACCCATATATAGCTGCTTCTACCATAGAAAGATTATGTTGTATCTCCTCCACTAACTTCTTCATACCAACCCTTCCAAAATTCAAGCGGAGCGGCTCACTTGTTGCCTTGAGATGAATCTTCTTATCTTTCCAAAAGACCATATTTTTCTTGTAAGATTCATCAAAATCCTCACAGTCTTTGCGTTCATGTTCTTTACTATCACACCACATGCATTGGTCATCCCAATCCTTGCATGGAGGTCATTGCATGGGCTCTGAAGTGGAACCCTTTGTGCTTACCCCTTCAAGCTTAATTGCTTTCAAGTTCAAATTTAATTCTTGTAAACCTTTGATCAACTCATCAAGCACCGGATCTTCTAATTTCTGTTTCCCAGAGGCTAACTTCTCCTTAATTTCTTCATTTGTTGTCTCCATGGGATCAACCACAATCAGCTTATCCACCCTCATCTATCTCTTTACAATCATGTTGTTCAAAGATGAACTTCCATTAATATGTTAATCCCAATTCACATGTTGAATCCTCAAGTAGTTGCACCAAGCTCTTTTGAAGACGTGGGTCAGCAGCTTGGACAAATAACTCTACCCGTTCTGGTTTCAATGAGCGTTGCTCTCCTATAGATAGTTGCTCAAATTTCTTTTTCAAATTCTCGTAGTCGCTCTCATGTAGATAATTCCTTGTTTTTTTATGGATCTACTTCACTAAACTTTGCTTAGTTACCCTTTGAATCTTCAAGGAAATACTCCTCCTGCAATGCCTTTTTCAATTCTACCAATTTGGTCCTTGTGTAGTCTGTATCTCCCCAATTCAAGCCCTAAGCTTTGGCAAAACAATCAAGTGAAAACCTTCAATTGCTTCATGATCATCAATCCCATTATCCTCCATGGATTGATCATAAACTTGGCAAAATTTTGAAACATCTTGTCCTTCAAACCGCTGCAATTTTTCTGTAACTATATGTCTAGCTTTTCAAATCTGCTCATGAAAATTAAGTTGTTGTTTTGCAGTGTGTTGTTGCATGTAACCAACAAATTGCTGCATCATTTGTTGTATTGTCACCTCTTATGATGTAGTCATCTTCTCTGCAAAACTTTCCACCCTGGATCAGTTTCGTGCCAAGTTCACCAAAGATGTCGGGGATAATGGGTTCGCGACGTGAGCCGAATCAGCACTAGGCTTCTCGCTCTGGAAAATAAGAGAGACAAGATGCACAAAAAAAAGCAAAAGACTTCGATGAAACCTTACATATTTAAAATTGACAACTTGAATGCTTTAAGCTGCTAATGATTAGTCAAGTGGAATTCGATTATGAGTGTTTGCCGTTAACGATGCTGATAGAGTTAAGAGGGTTTAATGCTCCCAAATTTGAGCAAGACTGCAAATCTTTCACTTATGCCTGCCATTAGAGCTTTTGGAAGCTAATTAGGAAGGAAATATATGGAAAAAATCTCATGCTTGATGCCCTTGTAGCATTAATGCCTTCCTTGCCGATTCTCTTTAGAAAAATGCTCGAGAGAGACCATGATCTCCCAACTTCTCTTCACTTCTCCTTGCCCGTTCTCCCTTTCAGAGCCAAGAGTGAGCTCCCTTTCCTTCCTCTTCCTTCACTTGTTGATTCTCACGCGAGTCCCAAAGCTAGAGAGAGAGAGAGAGAGAGAGAGAGAGAGAGAGAGAGAGAGAGAGAGAGAGAGAGAGAGAGAGAGAGAGAGAGAGAGAGAGAGAGAGAGAGCTTCTCTCCTTTGCTTGCTTTCACAATGTCGAGAGAGTTGAGTGATGACATTTTGGATGGGAAGTCCATCAAGAACTTATCTGCCTTTGTGAGGGCACCACATTGTATTAAATACAAACCGAAACATCACAAACCACAACACATTTGTCATACATCTTGACCAAAGCATCAATGACTGTCACATTAGGCTTACATGTCGACCACCATACCGCTGAGCATAACTCTGGCATCATACCCCACCTTCGATGCACTGCATGAGATGGCATTCCGCACGAGAGCTCCTTGATCTCTTATTTCCCTATTAATTGCACCGCATTCCAGAACTTGTTCGATACCCACAAACTCCCAGTTGGCACACTCACTTAGGCGACCAAACTGGTACGGAATCACCCCAGACGAAACTTAAACTGCTAATATCTTGTCAACCATAGCTCCGATTGCCGATCTAAAAAGACCAATGTGCTCCACAAAACAAGCACTTGAGGCCCATGCATTCACTACATCCTTGATTCCTCATCTGCAGTTGCCTAATCCGGTACAAATCTTCAATCAATCCCAACTTCAAACTGGCATAACTTCCTCACCGTAGCTCCAATTGATGAGCCGTAAAGACCGGCCCATAGAGCACCTTGAGCACTATAGTTCTAGTCCCTAAACTCCCATTTTTAATCACCTTAAACATACTCACTTTTAGCATAAAAAACATAGGCTCTAGCCCTTTAAAGCCATATATCGCATACATTTAGCATCAAATCTTGCTTGTTATCAAGCCCTGGTCACTTCTCAATAAATTTATAGGCTTCAAAGAAACTTAACTTGCATTCCTCTGCTTTTTTTTCCATCATGGAAGCGGAGTGGCACGAAAACATTGCTCTTTGATAGACTTTCTCTCTCCTTGGTCCCTTATTGAGATAATTCTAGCAGTACACATACTGATATGCAAACTCTTGGTCTCTCAATCTCCCCATTTTATATGGCCAATTTAAGATGAGGGAATCATTTGAGAAAGTTAAATATTAAATTTTTATGACATTACCTCTCCCTTGAAATCGTAGTCATCCTCAACTATGAGGTAGGGAAGATAAAGCATAGTCATTAGTCCATGGTTTCCTAGTGGGTAAATGATCCCGTTTTACCCAGCAACATCTTTCCAAAATGGATGACTAGTCCATTTGGTGCTTGGGAGACTTAGCTATCACAAGCATGTCTACTCTATAGTCCATACCAATACTCCAAAGTAGATTGACAAGTTCTACTTGGTGCTTGGGAGATGTAGTCACCACCACCATTATGATCATAAGCATGTATACCTTAAAATTTGTGCACAATAAGAGAAAGAGATTCATGTAAGACAAAAACTTTGTACATTATATGCATTTACATGTGCTTACTCAAGTGAGTCATTGTAAGCCTTAACAAGGTGCATACTATCCTTAAGTTGGATTCCTTGCATCCATCTAGCATCTTCAAAAGGATAATTTTTTAATCTAATAAGATACCATCAGATAATCTTACCATCTTGCAAGACCTTGTCTTCATGTCATAGGATATACTCGGGTTTGGGTACCTCTTCTTGACCTTCAAATTCCGGAGGATCTTCAATGATGGCTTCTTGAGGTGGCTCTCCTTTGTAAGGCTTAAGTAAGCTCACATGGAAGGCCTTGTGATTGGGAAATTTCAATTGATAAGCCATCTCATTGATTGGCTTAAGGATTTAAAAGATGTTGGAATTAGGGTTGTAGGAAAACATACACAGCTTGGAGAAGATGAAGGAAACTCAAGGCACACAATAGAGAATTTTTTACTTAGTGTGCAATGGAAAGATAAGATATCCCTAGAGTGATGGGCATATATACAATGAACGGGGGAAAAAAATCCTAGTGAGGGAAAAAAGCCCCGACGGTCCTAAGTGTGTTCACACACGTTGTGAGCGGGATGAAAACACACAGAGCGCCTCTATAACGACCCGACACACACTCTTGGGAAGATACACACACACACTATGGGGCACCACTCGGCTTACACAACACACCTGGCCGAGACAGGGAACACGCCTCTGGAGTGAGAGGAGAGAGACTATCCACTTGCCCACTCCACACAGACACACACACACACACACACACACCCAAAAAACTCAGCTCAAAAGAGGAGAATTTCTGATGTTTAGATACAAATGAGCTTGGGCCAACACCAATGGGGCAAACAGCTCACACAATATGGGTAAAAGATACCAGATACAATCACAAACTGGAGAAGAAACTTCGCTCATAGGAGGAACTTACACAGAAAAACAGCAGGAAAAGAGTGAGTAATTTGGCAAAATGGACAGCGCCATCGCGTCCGGAACGGCCCAAAACCCCAGTCTACAATGTCAAAGTGCTCAAATCCGACCTCGGATGAGCAGTTTACGGCCAAAATAGGCTCCAAAATGAGCAAAAACACACCTGCGGCTGTTCCTCCTCTCTTCTCCACGTTTTTTCTGGTCTTTTCTCTGTTTTTCCAGTTCCCACACTTAGATTTATTAGCTGGGCACCCTTGGTCTTTTAGATGACCTCAAACGGACCCCGAACAGGCCAAAAACTGACCTCGCAGTGCATAGTTGTCACCTTTTTGCATCCATACGCACACCTGTCACTCAGCTTTTTCCAATAATGCGTCTCGCCACCACGTGAAGTGGCCCCAGAAAGTGGTCCTAATGATGACCTTTCTGCATAACTCTCACCAGAAAACACCCACGTTGTGTCCGTCCTCATCCGCGTGGAAATATTGACCTCGTTTGCCCTCCTAACGCCACTAGATGCCATATGACGCACCTGCTGACCTCACGTCGTCGGCCCGCGGTTAGCCAGCTGATATGTGCCATTTGGAAAACACTCTACTACCTTGAAAGGGTCTTCCCACTTAATTTGAAACTTCTTTTGGAAGGTGTTGTCCAGCTTACTGTTGTAGCGCAAAACCAAGTCATGTTTCTTGATACCCTTACTTTTGACCTTTTCATTTATCTTTGCCAAAGCCTTATCCTGCATCTGCCCATAATGCTCCAATGCGCTCATCCTATCCAACTGAACCTCTTGTAACTGCAAGAGCCTCTCTTTGAATGCATCACTAGGTGGCCCAAGCAACTTCTCTAACATCTTCACCGCAGGCAACTCTACCTCCACAGGCAATAGTGCTTCCTTTCCATACACCAAATGAAATGGAGTAAACCATGTACCTGTCTTCACCGAAGTACGATAAGCCCATAATGCACTAGGCAATTCCAAATCCCAATTCTTTCCTTGGTGCTCTGTCACTTTAGAAAGAATTTGTACCAGCTCACCATTGAATCTTTCATTTAAGCCATTACACTGCGGGTAATAAGGAGTGGTATGTTGATGCTTAATCTTCATCTTTGTGCATAAGAAGTCTAGTAGTTTAGCTCTAAATCCTGGCCCCTTATCTGAAAGTAGCTCTAATGGCACCCCAAACTTGCAACATATTTCATCATACACAAATTTTGCCACATCCTTTGCAGTGATCTGTTTTACTGCTATAGCCTCTGCCCATCTAGAAAGATAGTCCACTGCCGTCAAAATATAGCTTTTGCCCCTGCTTGTGATAGGTAACGGGCCTATTGCATCAATCCCCCACTTTTCAAACACATCAAACGCCATAATGGTTTTTCGTAGCTCTGGCTTCAACACTCTCTTCCCAAACGCTTGACACCTATTGCAAGACCTACACCAATGGTGAACATCCTTGTGCAAACTAGGCCATACATACCCCTCTTGCAAAATCTTATGCAAGGTGATCTTTAGAGCAAAATGGCCACCACATGCACCTTCATGATTCTCTTCCAACACTCTGTAAAGCTCCTCCCGCCAAGGTACACGCCTCAACACGAGATCAGCCCCTTTCATGTATAAGACATCACCAATCAATTTGTACCTGTATGCTCTACGCACAAAGCCATACTTCTTAGACTTCTGAATCTCCTTTGGAATGATTCTTGTTAGCAAAAACTCCTCTTCTTAAGCCAAACTTTCCTGGCCATGATAAAGAGGTAAAGTGGTCCTCAACACAAATAGCTCCCCAATCATGCCTTGAGCTGCTTCATGTGCCTCTCCATTTAGAGCACGTTCAATGTGTTTGATGCTCCATGCTTCAAACTTTTTTAACAGGCCTTTAATTCTAAAGCACATTTCCTTCAATGAGGTGTTCTTGCTCTTCCACACACCCAGCACTTGCTTCACCACTAACAAGGCATCACCTTTTATGCTCAACCTTCGAACCCCATGCTTCAAACAAATGTGTAATCCGGCTTCCAATGTAGCATATTCAGCCTCATTGTTACTATGCGCATCCAATTTGAACCCTCTCTTGCATACTAGCTTCCCCTCTGGATCATAAAGTGCTATACCCCCTGAAGCTGCATCGTGGCTCTTTCTGTATGAACCATCAAAGAACAACACATGTGCATTGCTGATCTGTGGCACTTCTTCAACTACCTTTCTCACCACCTCTTCCTTAACAATAAGGGGATTCTCCTTGTAGGTCAACAAATCAGCTAGGGTAGCCCTTGTACTATCGTCCACTAGAAAAGAGAACTCAAACTCTTGCAGCTCAATTACCCATTTCTTCACCACATTTGACATGTTAATACCATTAATTAACTGTGGCAAAAAGGCATAACTCGTCAAGAAAACAAAAGGCCGTGGTAGCAAGTAATGACGAAATCGTCGACAAGCAAATATTACACTGGCCATCACTAGCTCTACTTCCGATAACTTTCTCTCCGCTACCAACTTCACTCGGCTTGCACAATACACTGGCCTCATATAATGGCTGCCCTTCCCCTTTTGCAATAGCATGGCTCCAATGGCATCATCCCCTACTGATGGATTTACATAAAAAACTTTCTCCCAATCAGGAGCCTGCATGGCTGACAACCCCCCTAACACCTCTTTCACCTCTTGAAACACTTCTTCACACTTGTCATCCCATTGCAATGGATCATGCTTTGCCACTTGCTGTAATGGATAAAGAAGCTGCGAAGACAATGGAATAAACCGTGCCATGTACTTCACTTTGTGTATAAAGGTTGCCAATTGCTTCGTACTCATAGGTGATGGAAGAAGAATAATAGACTTCACCTTATCTGGATCAGCCTCAATGCCATTTTCTGACACCATATGGCCCAATAACTTCACCCTTGGCTGTGCTAGATGACACTTCTTTGGATTTAGTTGTCCTCCACATTCATCATATCGAGCCAATACCATCTGCAGCTTCTCATGGTGATCAGCCCTACTGCTATAGACACAGAAGTCATCCATAAAAGCTTTAACACAACTACCAATGAATGGTTCCAACACCCAATTTGCTCTCTCTTGATAGAAGGAAGGTCCATTTGACAACCCAAATGGCAATACTGTGTAGCAATAGCAGCCCCATGGCGTAATAAAAGTTGTCTTTGTGCGGTCTTTAAGAGCAATCTTCAATTGAAAATAGCCTGAGAAACCATCACACACACTGTACCTCTCATAACCTGCCACTGAATCTAAGATCTGATCGATGAATGGAAGAGGATATGGGTTCTTCTTAGTGGCTGCGTTTAAGGGTTTAAAATCCACACAAATTCTCCACTTCCCATCCTTCTTTGGACTGACTACAACTGGACTCACCCATTCTGTGGTCTCCACTGGAACTATGAACCCTGCCTTCCATAACTTGTCCACCTCTACCCACAAGGCTTCCATTTGCTCTTGACCCATCCTTCTTAGCCTTTGCCGCACTAGCTTAGCACCTTCTTTCAGCTCTATATGCATCTCTTCACCCTTGAACCCTCTGATCTCTTCATATGAAGTAATGAACAAATCAGGAAAACTAGCCAGCATGTGCAAATATATATCCTTCTCCATAGTTGAGAGGTCTCCACTAATCATTTGTGTCATTAATCCCTGCTTCTTTGACAACTCAACCTTGTTTTGCATCAACCCTTCAATCACTTCATAAGGCCCTTCACTTTCATCTTCAACTTCATTCGCAAATGCGACTAAACCACACTCCTGGATTTCTTTATCCATCAAAAGAAATGCAACATCAGCATCCTCATCACTGCTGGTAGTGCTATCACTGTCCTCATCTGTCACTGTGGAAGAGTCTTCATCACTAGACTCATCCTCATCTTCATAAAGCTCCTCTAATCGTTTCCTTGTGTCCATATTATAAAGCTTCTTGGTACCTGTCTTTCCATAGAGGCTAATCGTACCATGTCGCCAATCTTGAACAGCTCCCACTGCACGTAACCACGGTCTGCCCAGTATAATAGGATATGCTCCCAACCCTGCTGGCATCACATGAAAATCAACCACTGCCTTTGCATCATATGCCTCCACTTCTAAGCTCTTTACAACACCCAAGCATTTTACTTTTTGATGGTTTGCCAATCTGATCCGAAAACCTGACACCCCAGCCACTGTGAGACCCATCTTCTCAACGCATGAGTGTGTTATGACGCATATTTGGGCTCCGCCATCCACATAACCTTGTCCCAAATTTTTCCTTTTATGCCACACATCTACTATTGGACAAATGTCTGGTAGCTCGTCCATTGCCAACACCTTCACTGAACCTCTCTCTGGCTCTTTCTCCATTGGGTTAACCATCCTCTTCCACTGTCGCTTTAGCTTAGGCACCATCTCTATAAGCTGCCCAAAAGTAATATCTGCCTTCCTGCTCGTCAGATCCTCCTTCAAGTCATAGCTTAATTGCCCATCCCCTAGTGGAAAATCTGAAACATGAAACTTTCGACGAACTCTCCTTTTCCTCTTGGCCTTGACATCCTCGCCTTCATGGCTCTTTCCCTTCTTCTTGCTAGGACCTGGGACACTTCTTCCTTCCTTTTCCTCTGTCGTCCTCTTCCCAATAGGCATCACTAATGTATCCTCTAGCTTTGATGCCTTCTCTAAGGTGACTACACTTAGCACTTTTGTCTTCCCTTTTTCCTCCTGGGTCAGTCCACTGGTTCCTTCGTCTCCCTTAATTTCGATGCCATAATCATTTGACCTAGTTAGCACCTGTCTTGGCAATGGATACATGTCTTCCCCCATCCTTGGTGGCTTATCACATTGCGGGCTGATGTGACCCAACTCTCCACAATTATAACATGTGGGCGTCTGCCTCCAAAACCTACCATTGCTTTGTCCAACACCATTCCTAGGCCTTTCTTCACCTCCTGGCTGATTTGCAAACCTCCCTCGACCTCGATTATTTCCCACTTGACCTAGCATGTTTAGGCTGAGATTCTTCATCAAATCTACCATTTGCCTCATGTCTTGCCTTAGCCCATCATCTTGCACTGCTGTAGTGACCATTGCTGGCATAACCTGAGTAGTAATAGGAACTACTGGTTCATGATGAACCCCTGACATGCGCCCTTGTAAAGACTCTATAGGCTGAAATTCAGACCTCATTGGCAAAGACTCCACCCCTAACTGGCTCATTTTCTTCAGCTTCCACTCTTTGTTCCTTGCTACCTCTAGTGCATCTTCATATGTCCTACGCTTCTTTAGCTCCACTCTCCAACGTATATTCTCCCAAAGACCAGCTAAGAACCTGTCCTTCTTCATCATGTCAGGCGGGGGTACCTGTGGTGCTAAAGCCTTGCACATTCGCTCCCATGCCAATGAAAACTTACGTATGTACGCATCTACTGGCTCACCTTCCTTCTGCACCAAACCTTGTACTTCTTGCCACACTTTGTCAGGATCTTCTATCTTCACAAACTCCACTTCCAATCCATGCCTTAGATTGTCCCAACTCAATCTTATAGGTGGATCTGCTGCACGCAACTCCTCTTCAAATGCCTTGGACCAAACTCGTGCATCACTCTTCAAACAAATTTGGAGAAGGCGTAACATTTGCGTAGGGTCATGAATTTGGTTGCTAATGCAGGCAACCTCCATCTTTTCCAAAAAGTCTTCCACATCTTCATCACTTCTTCCATGAAACTCCGGATAAGAGAAAGCCATGGCTACCCAAGTTACAATGCTTTGAGAACCCCTTTGAACACACGTGCAAGAACCCAAAACTTTTGACTACCCAATCCCCAGAAACTTCAATGGAGCTCAACTTTAGATAAGGACAAACACATGTACATCAAATGAGTTTTCATAGTTGATCATCGGAATGACAGCAGGCAAAGGACATTCCAGGATCTCTCTCAATCTTCTTGGCCCAAACATAAAGACTATGCGCTGCTGGAAAAAGATCTTCCTGGACACATGAACATTAATCTGAATTCTTTGAGTTAAATGAAAAGGAGTGAACTGAGGGCCATTTTGATCATCCATTAAAGCCAACCATGAAGCTCCCAAGAAGGCACACCTGACTCAACCTCTGGTTTTGCCAAAATTTCAGCAGCATAACAGCATAAATGGCTCAAAATACCAAAAAACCAGCCATCATAACTTGGGAAAATTTCGACAGAGTTTCCCCAGAAGTAGAGCAATGAGAACCCAAAATATAGACTGTCTATGTATGCATAAACTGTCAACAATAGAACCCGAGCATCAAGTAGGAATCACCAGTACATAGCCTATGGCGAGGTCACAAAAAGGGTGCTCCAGCTACCTGTACCTATGTGAATCACCTTTACCTGTACCTGTCCCTGTCCCTGTCCCTGTAACCTGTAACCTGTAATCTGTAATCTGCAACCTGCAACCTGTAATCCCGAAGCTCGAAGCTCGTAGCTCGAAGCAGAAGGTACTCGAAGAAGATCCTCCGTGAGGGCGCCAAAAGAATGTGAGCGGGATGAAAACACACAGAGCGCCTCTATAACGACCCGACACACACTCTTGGGAAGATACACACACACACTATGGGGCACCACTCGGCTTACACAACACACCTGGCCGAGACAGGGAACACACCTCTGGAGTGAGAGGAGAGAGACTATCCACTTGCCCACTCCACACAGACACACACACACACACACACACACCCAAAAAACTCAGCTCAAAAGAGGAGAATTTATGATGTTTAGATACAAATGAGCTTGGGCCAACACCAATGGGGCAAACAGCTCACACAATATGGGTAAAAGATACCAGATACAATCACAAACTGGAGAAGAAACTTCGCTCATAGGAGGAACTTACACAAAAAAACAGCAAGAAAAGAGTGAGGAGTTTGGCAAAATGGACAGCGCCATCGCGTCCGGAACGGCCCAAAACCCCAGTCTACAATGTCAAAGTGCTCAAATCCGACCTCGGATGAGCACTTTACGGCCAAAACAGGCTCCAAAATGAGCAAAAACACACCTGCGGCTGTTCCTCCTCTCTTCTCCACGTTTTTTCTGGTCTTTTCTCTGTTTTTCCAGTTCCCACACTTAGATTTATTAGTTGGGCACCCTTGGTCTTTTAGATGACCTCAAACGGACCCCGAACAGGCCAAAAACTGACCTCGCAGTGCATAGTTGTCACCTTTTTGCATCCATACGCACACCTGTCACTCAGCTTTTTCCAATAATGCGTCTCGCCACCACGTGAAGTGGCCCCAGAAAGTGGTCCTAATGATGACCTTTCTGCATAACTCTCACCAGAAAACACCCACGTTGTGTCCGTCCTCATCCGCGTGGAAATATTGACCTCGTTCGCCCTCCTGACGCCACTAGATGCCATCTGACGCACCTGCTGACCTCACGTCGTCGGTCCGCGGATAGCTTCCACGAGAATTTTTACGCGCTACAAAGTCCTCCTTATTGTAGAAAAATCACAGTGGTACTGATAATAGTGAAAATCGATGCACTATGTACACCCTGTCCTACCTGTACACATGTGGGCCCCACATAACCACCTGGCTCTGGAAAATGGGCAATTCCTTATTTGATGCACCATGCATGTGTATGTACATATGCGCAATTCCTTGCTCCAAAAAACTCCTGACAACGTCACTACCACATGTATACGATAACAAATCCTCCCTAGGAGAGATGCGATCAATGAGAGTTGGCACATAGAGTATAGGGAAGTGCCACGCCCTGAGGACATTATTAGTCCACAAAGAGGAGTAAGCCCAAAGATTTGCCGAAAGCTTTGAATATCTCACAAGATAATGCCTTTGTGAAAAGATCTGCAAGAAGGTTGTCCTGTGTTGGCACATAAGCCAAGCTGACCTCTCCGGCTGAAAGCCTCTCCCTGACAGTGGTAATGCACCTCAATGTGCTTTCTGTGAGCATGAAAAATTGGGTTCCTCGCAACTGCCAATGCATTGTGACTGGCAGTGTAGATAGTGTTGGCAGTGTCTTGTCCAACACCCAAATCAACCTTAAGGCATCTAAGCCATACACACTCAACCGTAGTTGTGAATACAGAGATGTACTTAGCCTCACAATTGGAAGTGGCCACAGTATGTTGCTTCTTGCTCAACCATGATATACATGAACTTCTCATCATGAAACAAAAACCACTCATGGACACTCGCGTGTCAAAACAACTAGCCCAATTTGAGTCGAAAAAAGCATTTAAATCTGGCGACAATGATCCCCCCTTGGGATAAAACAAGCCAAGATTTAATGTTCCATTCAAATAGCAAAAAATCCTCTTGACGCCTGCCAATTCTTAGCCAATTGTAGTTTGGTAAAGAATGACATCTGCAAGATCACCAACATCATGAAGACTCAATTTCAAACATGTTTCCATGGGAGTGGCAATAGGTTTGCAATCATCAAGTCCAAACTTACATAGCAATGTCTCTATATAACTTGTCTGACACAAGGAAATACCACCATCACACTGCTTAAATTGTTTACCCAAGTTAATGATGCAACAATCCCAAATCTTTCATCTTGAGGTAGCATTCAAATCATCCTTAAATAAGCAATATGTCTCTCATTTGGTCCAGTGATCAGCAAATCATCCGCATAGAGAACCATAATGAGAAGTATATCACCCTCACGCTTTACATACAATGAGCTCTGTTGGATTGTTTTACGAAAAAATCGTTTGACCAAATGAGTGTCAACCTTCTCATACCAAGCACGAGGAGATTGGTTCAACCCATACAAAGCTTTCTTACATTTGCACACTTTATCTTCCTGCCCTTTAATGATAATACCATGAGGTTGCGTTACATAAACTTCCTCAAATATGTCGCCATTCAAGAAAGCAATAAGAATGTATGATTGATGTACATTCCAACCAAAATGAGCTACCAATGCACATAGAAAACACACAGTAGTCATACGACAAGTGGGATAAAAATTATTTTCATAATCTATGCCTTTTTGTTGTGCATAACCCTTTGCACGAAGGCGAGCCTTATAGCGATCAATCTCACCATCTGGCTTGCGTTTCAACTTGTAAAGCCACTTATTACGAGTGGCCTTTTTTCCACGAGGAAAATCTTATAAAGTCCATTGTTGTTTTCTATAAGTGCATCATATTATGATTGCATGGTAGGCATCCAATTTTTTGAATTTGTGCTTCATCAAAAGATAGAGGTTCCTCAACATCACATAAGCTAGACACAGTCAAAGCATAACAATTTGATGCATAATATGCATGGCGAGAACTTTGACGAGTACGTCTAGACAAAAGTGCATCCAATTTACTATCGCACGAAGTATGCACCAACCATTTTGGCATACCTCTAACCTGCTCATTCTTAGGCCTTTCCTCATCAAGTACATCTGCATCAGTAATAGGCTGATCTGTAGCATTTTCAGAAACCCCCATAGGCTATACATTTGTCTCATTGGAATTTTCATTAGAACTTCCACCACTAAAAAGAGGAAACAAAGTGTCATGAATGTCCTGTGAGTTTACATTACTGTCTCTAGTACATGACAACAAGGGCTAAAAAGAATCTTTCACAAACACAACATCTCGTGAAACCAAGATATGATTTGTTTACGGATGATAAAACCTGTAACCTTTTCTTTTAGCACTATAATTAACAAAAATGCATTTGACAACCTTATCATCCAATTTTTTGGCGTTGCGTTTGTGGCACCAAAGCATAAGCCAAACAACCAAAAACACACATGTGCTCAATAGAAGGCTGTCTATCATGCCATCATGCTTCACAAGGAGTCAAAGAGTGCAAAGCTTTTGTAGGACACCTGCTAAGTACATAAGTGACACACATGATGGCCTCAAGCCAAAATGAATGCGACAAAGATTGACTTTTGACCACACATCATGCCATTTCCATGAGTGATCTATTTTTCCTCTTAGCAACACCATTTTGTTGAGGCGTATAAGGCCCTTTACATTGGTGTTTTATCCCATGACTAGCCAGAAATGCATTAAATTCATGAGACATATACTCCCTCCCCCCCTCGATCTAATGGATGGTATATTTCGAGACGTTTTTAGCCATAGCCAAAAATTGTTTGAAGCACATCAACACTTTGGACTTCTCTTTAAGGGATACACCCATTCATGCCAGGAGTAATCATCAATAAAAGTCACGAAGTAAAGGTAATTGCCTAAGGACGGAGGTTGCATGGGCCCACAAACATCATTATGCACAAGCTGCAACGTGCATGTGGCCCTAACTGAACCATCCTTTGGAAACTTTGTACGCTATATCTTACCCAAAATACAACATTCACAAACATGTTTGATAGGTGCTTCAAGAGGTGGCAAAGAAGCAACCATATCAGATTTACAAACGCAGTAAACTGGCAAAATTCAAATGCCCAAAACCTACATGCCAAAGTTTTGCATCTCAAATAGCCTTTGAATTCACAATAGCATTTGCAAAATTCTGCCCACACTTGTCATACAAAATGAGCTTTATATACTCCATGGCACAAAGTGCCAGATGCAACAATTTCATCCCATCGAAATTCAGATCATGTACTGTACATCTGTCATCCACAAATTTGACTACAAGAACAAGTCTAGCAAGTGCAGATAAAGACAATAAAATCTTCTTGATCCTAGGTACATACAATGCATCAACAAGTATCAGAGAATTGCCATTTGCAGTAGTAAGCACAATCTTTTCCACTCGCTGAACCGGATAAGAGGTGTTGTTGGCACAAGTGACTGAATTCCCATGCGGGACAGATTCAAGAGAGGTAAACAAATCACGATGTGAGGTAATGTGCTTTGTAGCAGCACTGTCAAAATACCACACATGTGAATTTATAGCGACTGACATGCATGCATCATGGACAACAGGATCATAAGTACACTCTGCACTAAAAGCCCACTCTGCATCAAAATCTCCTTTCACAAAAGACTCCACAATAGCTGCACTTGTACTGGACCCTATAGTTGATCTAGCCTCTTTTGCCTTCAATTTTGGACACTGTTTAATCAAGTGATCATTAGCTTTACGATAATAACAAAGCATTTTCTTTTTCTCCTTTTCACCAGAAGTCCCAGACGAATTACTGCCCAGAAGAAGCATTAGGAACATGTGATTTACCACTCGCATAAGAACCATGAGAAGTGGCTACATTGTTGTTACCGCCTTTTCTTTGAGCAACAATAAAGGCCTATTCAATTGCAGGCTGTCTAGTCCCTTTTTTTCTGGAAAGGACTCTTGCAGTAGAAATATACATAATGCATCAAACTTGACAACTTCTGGATTTCCTTGGGTCATAAGTCTCCAAGTACTAGAAAAAGTCTGATAAGAATCTGGCAAAGCATCAAGGACAGTCTGCACAGGGGAACTATTAGAAATGACTTCGCCTGCAGAAATAAGTTGCTCATTGATATCCTTGACACCAAGGAAAGTGTCCATCTCATCTTCCTCATGCATAATCTTTGACTCCAGCTCTTTATGAAGCAATGCAATTTTAGCCTCATTGCGACTTGCATAAAGACCAACAAGAATATCCCAAGCCGGTTTTGCAAATTTTGGTGAACGAATATGAGAGGTAATAGTGCGCTTCATAGACAACACAATCAAAGCATGAGCCTGCTTATGTTTTACATTCCAACGAGCTTGCTCACGTAGGCAAAACAGCTCTGGCAACAACAATCCTACCACCAAAACTTGCAACATCCTCAACATCGCCTACATCTTCAGAAGCAGGACGTAAATCAATGCCATGAACAATATTCCAAACACCCTTTGACACAAAGATATGTTGCATCATATAAGCCCACATAGGGTAATTGTCCCCATCCAATCCGTCCTCAACAACAGACATCTTGAACACTTCTGTGTTGCTGTCAGTCATGACAAATGCTGAACCTGATGTGAAAACTGCCCGAAAAGAGGAGAAACGAAGCAAGAACAACACATGCTATATAGCACAAACCGTAGAATTATGCAAAAAATGTCATCGATAGAAATTATGCACAAAATGACGAAATTGTGTGTGCAGTACTTTGAACTTGGTGTCGACATCATTATTGTTTGTGCATATGGAAATGCTACCCATATACTAAGGCTTGTGTCACACTGGGGCGGGTGCCCCAATTATCTTTTTGTTGGCGACTCTCCTTTCATGTCACACTGGGGCGGCAGCGAAAAGTAGACCATGACTGTGCCAGCGAATCAGAGCGAATCAGGTCTGCGCTTCTGCTGAAAGCCAAGGCTCAACACCAACGGCGTGCAATCCCGCCATGCTTTTTGCAGATGGCCTCCGGGCTTAAAAGTTGGCCGAGGGGTTGAAGCAGTCCCTCTGACACGCTCGCAAGACCAAGAAACCTTTTTGCTGTAGCGAATGGCTGGCTACCACCTTGGCATGGCTAGCCCTTGAGTGCCCCAATGTGACACGGGCCTAAGAGATTAGACCCATCTAGATTGAGAAATTTCACTTGGTTAACCTCCATAAAGTCTAGTGGTACATGAATAAATCTATTAAACACAGTTGTAGATTTGCCAAAAGTCATTAACGTGTAAAAATTAGCAATCATATTTTAAGTTTGTGCGAGTATTAATTGTACAAGAAGAAACATAACACTAGAACTATGTAAATTGGAATGGAAGAAGAAGAATAACACTAGAACTGTGTAAAGTTGGGTACAAGAATGTGGTAATCTTTTTCGTTGCATGAACCCACCCATAACCACTCAGGTCTCGTGAGATTTTGGGCTCCTTTTCTCCCTTTTCTCTCTCAGGTCTCGTCAGTAGCGACCATTCCCGGCTGTCAAATCCAGGGGAGTGGGAGCCACTGCCATGTTGACATGTCATGCACAACTGTCCTCTGTAGAGGCGACCACAAGATACAGTGTCTGCGCTGAGATGTTACACGTTATCATTCCATGCAGTGCAGTTTTGATTTGCTCGACATTAGGTGTTCCGTGCGCTGAGTTGGATACCATTGACTGGTTGTGCACATTGCAGATTAAGGCCGCTGAGTTGTCGTGCATCCAAAGCTCAACAACAAGATTCCGGTTTTTAATATAGCCTACAATAGGGTAGAGGAGCCAATAAAAAGGTGCCCCCCTGCACAGAGACGAGTCTACCCGTTTAAAATATACCTTCTGGTTCCAGTTTAGAGGCATGCGACGACGGGTGCCCTTGTGGTTAGCTCAGTCGTGGTAGCATCCTCGCCATCCGATCTGAAGTTCGAGCCTTGTTGGCGCAATGACTCTAAATTCCCCCCTGCAGTCCTGAAAGTGGTACCCTTTTTTTTTACACACAGTTTCGAACTTCGCTTCGTACTGCGTCATTGAACTGCCGATCATGCTGAGATTTCTGCTGGACATAGGTACTGTGCAGATCTTCCATCTGCGCCTTTCCATGATCGAAATAGTGTTGTAGATGATCGGGAATCCGTCGCCCAAGTTCGGTGCCTCTAAACTGGCTCCTCTACCCTAGATGGGCGGTGCAGATTGCATGCCCCCCCGACCCTGGACTTTGACGTTTGAGTCGGGGCCATTCATACGGGCGAGCTCTCTTTCTCTCGGGAAAATGCCAACACGTTCCGTGGTCGTGGCTCAAGGATTTGCAGACTTTGCTCTGCGCGCGTGTATGTCGCGACTCGCGAACGAACACGAGAGAGAGAGAGAGAGAGAGAGAGAGTCGTAGAGAGTCCCTTCTCTGCAGAAATTGAAGATGGGCAAGCCACGACAGCAGCAGCAGACGCCTCCTTACTACCGCACCCAGCTCACCTTGCTCCTCCTCCTTGCTCTAGCGCTCTCTGCAGCCGTTTTGGTGCTCCTCTTATATCCCAGCGCCCACCAACTCGTGCTCTCCCCCTTTCCCTTCATCTCATCTTCTTGCACAAGCGATCGATTATCCCACATGCTAAGAACCTACACGACTAGCAATCCCAAGGGCCCATCCTCCTCCACAGCTTACCATATTAACATATCCTCTTTGGAGGGTCTTCTCCCCCCTCCCCACATCCCTTTGCAAGATCTCTTCTCCACTCGCACCCCCACCGCCTTCCCTCGCCAGTTCGCCTACCTCTCTCCCTCCCACCATCCCAACTTCACCTCCTACTTCCTCCCCTTTCCTTCACAACACAAACAACATGCCATTCGCAATGCTTGCCTTGAACCCGGTGGCCGTCTCTTGCTTGTCAATGTCACCCCCGATGACCTTGGTGAGCCAATGCGTGGCGGCGGTCGAAGACGCCCCTACCATTGGTACATCAAGTATGCCAACTGTGGCAATGTGACAGGTGATGAATGTGTGGGCGTGCGATATGTGTCCGAGATACCTACCTATGCAAGATATGTCCCTGGCAACACTATGCATCTCATAGCCTACTACAGACGCAACACCATGCACAACTTTGCAGAGCGAGTTTGGCCTCGCCTTGCACTGGCGGTGTCTCCCTTCAATGAGACCACTGAGGGCCTCCCTGTCCACCACTTCATCTTGCACAGGATTGAGGAGCTCTTAAAACAAGCTGTATATCTCGACGACAAAGATCAGGTTAGGGATATAACTCTCATTTGTTTAATTATACTACATCTACTATATGGCAATAAACACAAATGCAAGAACATTTGCATTGCATTAAGCAAATGAAATCAGCTTATTAGGATTGATAACGATTAAGAGAATGTGAAGATGCTCTTGACATATGAGCTCAAAATGGAAGGTCCGTGTGAGCTAGAAGGTTTGTTAAGAACATATACTTGGAAGCACATAATTTCCTTTAACCAAGAAAATATAATGAAAGTTTGTATGAGAAGAATATCCACATATAAGGGCACATGCATTGTGTATGTTGTTCGACATGGACCAATGAATTAAGAGTTAGAACAATGTGGTGTACGCAAATGCACTCAAGTTTTCTACCATTCATGTATGGGAGCGATGTAGGTCTTTGATCGTGACTATGTATACATGTTATGTTGAAACTATTTATGAATCACAATCTCCTGCACTCACTGGAAAGCTTCCAAATCGCAAGGGAAAGTGTCCTTGATGTGTACTTTTGACCTAACAGATTTTTGTGCCATGATATTGGTGAAATTGGGTCCAAAACTTGCAATTACAGCCATGGACAAGTTTAGACAGCTTGGTGAGAGTTAGGTGAAAGTGTTCGGGTCATCTCTTTGAAATAAGAATAAAGAAGTACCGAAAGAAACGCAAGTCTTTGGGGCCTACATGATGTCGTTGTCTGCTTTGTAGCACTCTAGCTGCCAGGCCATGGTTTGTTTAAAGTGTTATTCCCTCACACGTCTATTCGTGAAGTTTCTCTGTGTCGTAAAGTTTTTCAAGTAAAGAATCGGGTGAAAGCTAAAGTCTACCGCCCTACGGGCAAGTTTCATGGTTCCATTGTCGTCTAGTCCGGTTAGAATACTTGGCTTTCACTCAGCCGACCTAGGTTCAAATGTTTTCACTTGCGCTTAGATCTCACACATAACATTTCAGCCGACCCAGGTTCAAATGTTTTCACTTGCGCTTATGATCTCACACATAACATTTCAACAAATCTGAGACACTAGAATTAGCCTCTTCTGACTGTCCATCAGTTTGTGGATGAAATGAGGGTGAAAACTTGAGCGTAGTGGCCATGTTTTCAAACAAGCCTCTCTAAAACAGACTCATCATACGAGGATCAGATCACTGACAATAGATTGTGGCTTACCATGGTACTTGAATACATTGTACATAAACAACCATGACATCTAGTTAGATTTTATCTTCTTGCTGACATGAATAAAATGAGCATGCTTGCTGAACCTACAAATAATGGTCCATACACCATCATTCCCTATCGGTGTTCTTGAAACATAAAAGATAAAATCCATAGCAATGCTTTCCTATGGCTTATATAGAATAGACAGTGGCTGTAATAACCCTAATGCTTTTGCCCGTCAAACTTGACCTTTTGGAAAATCACGCATGCTCGCACAAAGGCATCCACATCTCTCCTCAAAGTAGGCCAATAAAAAAATGTCTCGACCGCTTTCACTATCGCATTTATACCACGATTCCCTCCATATGGTGCGACGTGGATTTCTACCATAACCTTATGTCGCAATGACCTAGTGACACATAATCTTCCATGCAGTATCATAAAACCTTCCTTGAGGAGGTAGTGCTCATGGCGTTGCCCATCTTGCAACTGTTTAAAGATCCTTGCAAACTCTGCATCATAGCATATTGTTCCTTCATGTCATCAAGCTCATGATGGTAAGGAATTGACACAGGTGAAATTTGTGGCTTTCTTGATAACGCATAAGTCACAAATTCTTCTTACCTTTCACAAAATCTAAAAAATGGAACGTAGAGAGAATGTTTGCCCATCGCATGTGCTTTTTGGATAACTTTGATTGCGACAAGAAGTATCTAAAGGTGTGATAATCTGTCTGGACAACAAAATCAACACCTCATAGGTAGTGCTTCTAACTAGAAAGCGCACGAATCGCGGCCAGTAGCTCTTTCTCATAGATTTGCATCGTCTTTTCTGGCCCTTGCAAGATTTTGATCTCGTAAGCTACTACTCGATCATCTTGCATTAACATTACCCCAATACTTTGCCACAAGCATCACACTGGACCACAAATGACTTTCTGAGATCTGGTAAACAATTACTGGATCTAAAGTCATCTTTTTCTTTAAAAGGTTAAAAGGTGAAATCTCTTTTTGTGCCCACTTAAACGTGAACTCTTTCTTTTATAGAGCACGTAGGGGTGAAGCAATCTCGAAAAAGTTCCTGTCAAACATTCTATAGTAAGGGGTGAAAGCATAGAATGGTGGCTCAAATAGCTGTGTCCATGGACATCTACTATCAAAACTTTGGCCTACAATTAGACATGAGCTCACATAAAATTTTTATCATGATATATGTCAATGGATAACTCTTAAAGAATAAAATGTATAAGTGCAATCACTTATACATTTTATTTAGTTTGTATTATTTTTTCCACAAGATTGTTTTTGTGATATGCTATCTAATAGCTTAAATATCATTCCACCTATTCATGCTTTCACCCTAAGAGCATAAGGCTAAGAAGCTATGGACATCATACATAGTCTTCAAATCTGACCATGTCCCGATTTCTTCAACCTTCACAGGATCCATTCGGACACCATCCTTTGACACTATGTGGCCAAGAAAGAAGAACTCTCTTTTCTTAGGATTAGCAAGCAACTTGTGACGGTGTGTTTGGTGGATACAGGCGTATGCACACCAAACCCTATAAACACTACTCGATTTTTCGAAGAAAGCCATGTAATTCAACCTATGATGATTTGTAATTATGATGTAATATGCCAATACCCTCTCAACCTCTCTGAGTCTACACCCTTGTAAGTGGCCACATGGCCGTGGGAAAGCTCTCTTAACTTTTAAGCCAAAACCCTTAGTTTGGACTAAAGAGATATCATTAGCTTGAAGATTTAAAAAACGTGCACTGTGGGAGCCTCTTGCTGCTACAATTTGTAATCCTCTTTTCTCCTGAACTGGTAATCAGAATTCATTTACGAATAGCACATTGCGTTCCTTGTCTCTTGCTCTACAATCTAAGTGTAATCATTTTCAATTCTGTTGTGGTTCGCGACACTTTTCTTGTGAGTTAAATGCATTGAGTTGGAAGTTAAAATGGTCATTTTTTGATGTTTTGACTATGGATAAGTGTTTCTATGCTTAAGGAGGACCTTTTCGAGTACTTCTGTTTCAATTTTCTGTACATTTTTTGTGATGGATCGTGATTTATGTACCTTCCCAGATGGTGACAGAACTTAGTAGGATTGTGCCCTTAGGTGTTGTGATACCTCTCCTTAAGTTTCATTGCATTCCGAATTCATTTGGATGCCGAAAAGGTGTGATGACTTAGAGCGGTGAGATTGGACGCATTTTGATTGTCTGACTAGGAAGTGGTTAATTTGCTTTTGTTGTAGAATGAGTAGCCCTTTGAGTTCAATTTGATGAGATTGACACTCTCATTAAGTCTTCGTGGCCCATCCTAGTCGCTTCCTTGTATATTGACATTATGTTAGTACAAAAGAGCTATGTTGCAGACGTCCGTCGCGACGATTCGTTAACATTGGCATCGTTGCCGGAAAAACCGATCCTTAGGTGGTGAGTGACTCAGTGTAAAAAAGAATAAAATAAAATAAAATCTTCCTTCAAAGCTTACACATAGACAATGAAGCAGCTAGACGTAGGTTTAGTGCTTGGCAGAGATTGGAGTCCGAAACTAGCCAGTGCTACTCCTTCAGAGCAAAGAAAGCTGTAAGTGAAGTACAAGATAGTATTTCGTTCTTTGATTTTTCCATGCTTGGAAAGGACCATTCCACCACACAATTAGCTGTTATTTTTGTATTGTTAAGTTCATTTTTGTTTGCATATTCATTCCAATTTATAGACGTAGGTTAGGAAACGAATTACACCATCATTTGGGACCAAAAGGATCGAGGAAAAAACTGTCAAAAACCTTATTTTGGTGTTGAAGACCATAACTCTGAAAAGTTGAAGAAGTGATGGTGAGAGCTTCAAAACTGAACCAAACCCAGCAAAACCTTCAAAAAGGGGGATAAAAACACTTGCTGGAAACAGACTGTGCAGAAAACTTCCAGTTTGCCTGTCCAGCATGGATCGTGATCCATGTACCTCTTTGGCAAAATGTGCTAAAAATGTTTCCTTTGCTTAGAACAGGCTCTCAGGCATAGAACCTTGAGTTTGGTCAGAAGTAGAGTGCTAGAAGATCACTAAAATCAAAAGATTGGGGTGAGTAGAGCAAAACCTTGGAAATTTGAAAAAACAGAGAAAAACTGAAGTTTTACTTGTCCAAATTCAAAAAGGAATGAGAATTGGGATCAACTAGAAGCAAGGAACCAATAGAACCAAATTTTATGTCCAGATGCTTCCCAACATGGATCGCGATCCATGTTCCAGGTAGACATCTAATAGTAAGATTTAACCAGTGTACTCCTAATTACTAGTTGAACAACTTTTACAAAAGGAGCCATAGACAAAAAGTGAAAAAATCTGATCAAAATACCAAAAAAGGAATTACTTACAAAAAACCGCAAAACGAACACAAAATCTTGCTTTTCACTTGGAAAAAATTGATCAAATCCAAAAATAATTGGGGAATAGCATCACTATACCTTGTGTGACCAGCTCACAAAGTATTATTCTAAAATCTTTCTAAACATGGATCGCGATCCATGTACCTTTTTGGAATTTTGAGTTGATAATGGGCAAGCAGAAAAGTGATAACAATTGAAGCACTTTCTCTCAAAGAACCCGTATCAGAAAAGTTCAAAAAGAGAGCAAAAAGGGGCTAAAATCAGATCAAGGTGGAAATCACTGAAACAAACCCTAAAACTGACTTTTCGCTGACCTAAAAAGATTTAAAACATTCAAAAACCATATAGCCAACATCATTAGGCCAAGGACTAGCTGTGGGCCAAGTTTTAGTGCATACTGACACTAAGGAACATGGATCGCGATCCATGTTCCCCTGACACATTTTGACACCAAATTGGCACATAGCTATAGGGCATCACAAAGAGTTTAGGGGTCCTTTTAGAGTTGAACTTGGATGCAAAAACCAATCCCAAAAGACCAAAACTGACAGGAGCTCAGGCAAAGTGATAGAATCAACATAGCCTCCAATCCAGAGGTTCATTTCTAAAAAAATTGATACCATAAAACCTCTTAATCATGTTGAACCTGATGGTAGCAACAAAAGTTCATTTGGCATCCCAACATGGATCGCGATCCATGTACCTCTGAGTCAGAACAGAAACATAATTTTACCACACAAAGAGCTAGTCCACAATATCCTGGTGGTTCTTTCAAAATTAAAATTGGACCTAAATTGTTGATGTTGTGTGATGAATTGTGTGCTACTAAAAGACCTAGCTAAATTTTATTGATTAAAAGCGAGAACTAGCAAGAAGGCTGTAACCTCACAGCTATTAAGAAAATTTTTGAGAGGGTGTAGGTACTAGAGGATACTACCCAGCAAGCAAGATCAAACGGGAGATTCAAACTAGTTAATGAGGTAACTCGGTTTGGATTTTGTATTACCGATTCTTCATGAATTTGTGATCAAGAAGATTGTACCAGAATAGAAATCCCAGAATCTTTGACCAAAGGAGTAATCACTCGACGGAAGAAAGTGTGAATCAGAGGCCACTGCCGTCTTTGGAACCCATTTTAGGAGAGAGCTTCTCGGACACTTCGTTTGAGAGATCATACAGCCTCGTGACTGAAGATTCTAAGAAGTCAAACTCTAAGGGAACAACTTTGATGGGTGCAGGTCCTTCTCAACTTGCATCTGATGTAAAATTGTTGTATTTGAAGTTTCAATTTGAAAATGTTCTTAAGGTCAAAATCTATAAGGATGGGATGGACCACTACTTTGTTAAGTTGGAAAATAGGCCGAGCAAGTTCAAAGACCTTCTACATGTTGATTATGACGGGGATAGATATTTCGATCGAGAGGGAATAATGTACCTGGTGGTTCATAACCCTTTTATTGTGGATAAATGGGGAATGACTGCACTAAGGATAAGGTAGATAATGAGCTGGCCGATGAACCACCCAAAATGGAGAAACAAAATGCGGCACTCAAACGCACCAATGAGACAAAGCGTCTTAATACAGACAACATGTATGTGGGGGTTTATAAGTTTAATAATGGAGAACAAACACTCTATTACAGATGTGACGAGCCCCGCATCAAGGAATTGATGGACTGAAAAAACTTGTATGTTTACACGTACACGGAGGGGAGAAGTATTCAGGTGGTTATAATAGACAAGTATGGCCGAAAGTACTCTCCAATGGATCATAAGAAATTAGAAAGATATACATATTTTGGAGGACCACTCCACCATTATGTATATCTCTCTTTTGTGGTTAAAACATTCAACATTCTCAAGGTACCATCATCCTCTGTGTTTGCGTGTGTGTGTAAATCCGGAAGAGGTAAAAACCACTACTACTCACACCAGACTTGAGACTGTACATGTGAGCCCCTTGAGAACCGGGGTGGAGGATTCTTATGGACATGAACAAGTCCCAAAAACAGGACCTTTAGGATCGACAGCGTCCAAGACTTCCATGAACACACATAGGGGCAGTTCCTGATATCACTTACGCCACTAGAATCCCTCCGACTATTACACGGGATCGACTTGACGAACGTATAGTGGATAGGATACCAATGGAGAGGAGATTACGAACCTAGAGAAGCCACACCATGCGGGCCAGGTGTTGTTAGAATGGTTGCAGAGGCCAAACGTATGCGACCATCTCAGGTAGCAAAATGGATACCCAAAAAGTATAATGGATTCGAAGATCCATATGCCCATGTTTCAACCTTCAAACAAGTGTTGAGGGCGGAATAGGTAATTGATTTCCATACTCAATATGAAGGTTTGGGTTGACGTTGGAAGGGACTGCTTTGACTTGGTTCCAACCACTAGGTAGCTTAGAATTTCCAAGTATTGAGCAACTTCTCCGAGAATTCGCCGAGGAATTCTCAAAGAGGGGATCAAGCATAAAACTGTCTCCCATATCTATGCGTTTAGGCAAAAGGAGTAAGATAAAGTGAAGGAAGCATCGCTTTGTTTTACAAGCAGTACATAGAAAGATGCCCTGCTCGAGAACTATCTCAAGATGAAAGACTATCAGTCCTTTTCATAGAAGGATTGCAAAATGACACGCTCAAAAAGGACTTGCACTTGAAGGCATGTGTAACTTTTGAGCAAGTCACGAAAGAGGCATTGTATCTAGTAGATAACTGCAAGGCGTATGGGAAGGTGACTGAAGACACAGATCAGGGAACGAGTAGCACCTCTTCAATCACTAGTGAGTCCACGACAAAATTGGGAGGGCAAAACCCAACTGTGCCGGACGTTAAGGTCTGGCATGATATATACTGTCAAGAAATTTAGACACTACCTTCTAGCAAACAAGTTTGTTTTCTTCGTGGATCATCAAGCACTGCTATATTTAGTAAACAAACCTTGCAACACTAGAAAAATTGTTCGCTGGTTTATAATATTGCTTGAGTTTGACTTCACAATAGTCATAAAAAAGGGGACCACACAGACAAGGGCAAATCATCTTTCATAATTATTTCATGGGGAAGCACCTGAGGGTGTCGATGATCATCTTCCCGATTCGTATCTATTTAACATCAAAATGGTACCAAGATGGAGCGAAGAGGTCATTCCTCTACTCACAATTGGCTCATTATAGATAGAAAGACAACCATCAATTATACATCAAGCATGAAATCTCCAACTTTTAGCAGGACGGCTGTACCAATACGGTAAGGATGGGGTATTGAGACTATGTGTACAACCCGAAGAATCCAACTACTACCTCAAACAGGCTCATATGCAAAATACGGGATTTCACATTGGAGAAACACAGACAGGCCAATGACTAAAGAGACTGGGAGGCTACTGGCCAAACATGGAACACCGTGTCCATACATATGTAAAATCCTGCGATAGTTGTATAAAACAACCTCCAGTGGAACATGTCACCCTGTTTCGAGTCGTACAAGCACCCAAATGGAGTACTCATATGGTTGAGTACTTGAAAAACAAAACCTTCCCAGAGGAATGGGGCAAAACAAGAATCAAGCATACTCACGATAGCCAGGGGGACTTTTCTCTGCTGATAAAACGGCAAAGCTCGTGCTACACTCAGGCATATGGTGACCAACCCTGTTTATGGATGCAGAGATATATGTCAAACGATGTGATGAATGTCAACACACAAAACCACCCCTACGGAGAGATGAAATGCCATTGAGGCCAATGATGGGAGTACGTGCTTTCGCCAAATGGGGCATTGACTTCATTGGTCCCATCATACCTCCAGCATATAGGAGACACACACAATACATCATAGTAGCAACAGACTACATGACGAAATGGGCGAAATCAAAAGCGACCCAAAAAAGCGATGCAAGAACTACAGCTCAGTTCCTTTTCGAAAACGTCTTACAAGATATGGACTATCTATCAAAATAGTGAGCAATAGGGGAACACACTTTTTAAACGGGAACACACTTTTTATACGACGTCATTGAAAGCCTCCTTGACGAATTCATGGTAGTCCATCGCAAATCGGCACCCTATCATCCACAAGCTAATGGACAGGCAGAGAGTACCAACAAAATCTTATGCACAGTACTCACCAAAATAGTCAGTGACTCAAGAAATGATTGGGATCAAAATCTACACACAGCCTTATGAGCTTACAGAGTAGCTTTTAGAACTTCCATCGACACGACTCCTTTTAACCTGGTATTCGGGATTAATGTGATCCTACCATTGAAATTCCTAATCAAAACCCTAAGAGTGGCAGCACAATTAGGATGGACAGGCCATGAGCTATTGGAGAGACTAGACACCCTGGAACAATTAGATGAAACCCGACCTAGAGCGATAAGTGGGATATATGCTCATAAAAAACAAATGAAGGCTTTCCATGATCAACATGTGATTGGCAAGGAGTTTCAAAAAGGGGATTACGTTTTAATGTATACCCTCAAACAACACTCCAAAAAACTCAAAAAGAGAGGGATGGGGCCTTTTGTCATACATGATATATCACAAAGTGGAGCCGTCAAGCTTGCAATATTAGCAGGTGAGGAGATGCCTATTTAGACAAGTAGCTACTGTTGGGTTAAAGGCCCGTGTGCCCGACTGCCCGTTGTTCAGCCGCCCATGTACAGCCATTCATTTACTCATTTATAATAACTATACTCAGAACTACACATTGTAGTGTGAGTACCGCCCCGCCACACACTGTGTCTATCTCCTTCTTCATGTTGGCTCTCTGTGTGTGTGCTCTCCGATCCCAACAAGTGGTATCAGAGCTAGTGTGGCTGATCACATTGTGGGGATCACTGAGCAACCTCCTGCTTCTTTATGGCATCAGCGTTTGGGGCATATGTCACTAAAAGGTTTGAAGTTGTTGGCACGTGCGGATTACATTCCCGTTTCAGATTTTGGTGGTTTTGAGTTTTGTGAGCATTGCCTTTATGGTCGACATGCTCGGTCTTCTCAGAAGAAAAGTGTTCCACACAGATCTTTGGAAAAGCTAGCTTTGGTGCATAGTGATGTATGTGGGCCGATGCCCAATGCTTCTCTTGGAGGTGCTATGTACTTTGTTACGTTCATTGATGATGCTAGCAGGAAGGTATGGGCATACCCCATTCGTAAGAAGGATATGGTGTTTGATATATTTAAGCAATGGTTGGCTCTTGTTGAGAACCAATCAGGTTGTAAGTTGAAGTGCTTACATACGGACAATGGGGGTGAATTTATGTCTCATGCTTTCACAACATTATGTGTTGAGAAGGGTATACGGCGCGAGCTTAGTGCTCCCTATACACCTCCTCAAAATGGTGTGGCAGAGCGCATGAACAGGACTATACAGGAAAAAGTCCGTAGTATGCTTTCTATGGCTGGTTTGTCAAATGGATTTTGGGCTGAAGCTGTTGCCACTTCTGTGCATTTGATAAATCGTTCACCTAGTGTTCCTTTGGGCTTCAAAGTGCCTGAAGAGGTATGGACAGGTTTGCCACCTTCGTATGGTCACCTTCGTGTTTTTGGCTGTGAAGCTTATGTACATGTACCTAAGGCAAAACGCAGCAAATTGGATCCAAAGAGCAAGAGATGTATCTTCTTGGGTTATGGTAGCTCTGGTGAGATGGGTTATCGATTGTGGGATCCTATTGACAGGAAGATTGTGCGCAGCCATGATGTTGTTTTTCATGAGGACTCTATGTATAGAGCATCACCGCGAACGGTTGAGGTTCGGCGTGTGATATTTGAGGAGGATGGACATCGGTATGATGGTCCCATGGCTGCTCGTGGGCAGCCCATTGACCCTTAAGTGGGAGATCAGCCCTTGTTGGGAGATCATGTAGATGTGGGACAGCCAGATGCACCTCCTGCACAGTCTTTGAGGCGTTCAGAGCGGCGTGCAAGACAGCCTCAGCGTTTTGTGCCTTCTATGGATTATGTATTGTTGACTGATTGCGGGGAGCCATCATGTTATGATGAGGCCATGTCTAGTGTTGACAAGCTGAAGTGGGAGCAGGCTATGCAGTCAGAGATGGATTCGTTGATCCAAAATGAAACGTGGGAGCTTACTCCTTTGCCAAAGGGTAAGAAGGCACTACTATGCAAGTGGGTTTACAAGATAAAACTGTGTTCAATGGATGCAAAGCTTAGGTACAAAGCAAGGCTTGTGGCTAAAGGATTCAAGCAACAGAAGGGCATTGATTTTGACGAGATCTTCTCCCCAGTGGTGAAGATGTCTACTTTGCGTATGTTGTTTGCTTTGGTAGCTACAGAAGACATGGAATTGAAGCAAATGGATATAAAGACAGCTTTCTTACATCCGGACTTGCACGAGGATTTGTACATGGAGCAACCAAGTGGGTTTGTTATTCATGGTTCAAAGAAGATGGTATGCCGGCTTCTTAAGACCTTGTATGGGCTGAAGCAATCATCTCGTGAATGGTATCGTAAGTTTGATGCATTCATGAGCTCATTGGGCTATGTACGCAGTTATGAGGACCCATGCCTCTATACTCGAAAGGCTGCAGATGGTAGTCTTATTGTTTTGGTTTTGTATGTGGATGACATGCTGATCGCAGGGAAGTGTATTTCTGATGTGGATGCCTTGAAACATAGGCTACATGAGACCTTTTCCATGAAGGATCTTGGGGATGCCAGTCATATTTTGGGTATGCGGATCACTCGTGATCGTTCTCGCAAGATGCTCTTTCTTAGTCAGAAAGAGTACATTGACAGGGTGCTTGAGCGTTTTCATATGGAAGGGGGGAAGGCCATTAGTACCCCGTTGCCTCCATATGTAAAACTCAGCCATGATGACTGCCCTCAGACAGATTTGGAGACTACAGAGATGTCTCAGATTCCCTATGCGTCAGCTGTTGGTTCCTTGATGTATGCCATGGTGGCTACGCGTCCAGATCTTGCTCATGCAGTTGGTGTGGTTAGCAGGTACATGTCTAACCCGGGCAAGCGTCATTGGGATGCAGTGAGAGGTATTCTCAGATACTTGAGAGGGACTTCAGAGTTGTCCCTATGTTATGGTGAGAAGGATATGTCTGTTTGCGGATATACAGATTCAGACTATGCAGGGTCAGTGGACTCGAGGAAGTCTACTAGCGGCTATGTGTTCACAGTTGCAGGTGGACTGGTTTCGTGGGCATCACGTTTACAGCCATGCGTTGCTTTGAGCACTACAGAGGCTGAATATATGGCTGCCACTGAGGCTGCCAAGGAGGCCGTATGGCTCTCACGACTAGTGGGAGATCTTGGTATGGCTTGTGATGGTCCGATTCTACATTGTGATAGCCAGAGTGCCATAGCGTTGGCACGGAATCCTGTCTTCCATGCGAAGACAAAGCACATTGAGGTGAGGTATCACTTCATACGAGAGGTGCTAGAGGACAAGCGCATAGAGCTTGTCAAGGTACACACTGACGATAACCCTGCTGATCTACTCACGAAGTCGTTAGCCTCACAGCGGTTTGCACACTGTAGATCGCTGATGGGTATGGCTTGACTTCTTTTGCTGTACTTTGGCCACTTTAAAGGCACACTGCCTTTAAGTGGGAGATTGTTGGGTTAAAGGCCCGTGTGCCCGGCTGCCCGTTGTTCAGCCGCCCATGTACAGCCATTCATTTACTCATTTATAATAACTATACTCAGAACTACACATTGTAGTGTGAGTACCGCCCCGCCACACACTGTGTCTATCTCCTTCTTCGTGTTGGCTCTCTGTGTGTGTGCTCTCCGATCCCAACAAGCTACAGATTAAAGAAATATCTTCTTCCGCTGCCACCAAAAGAACTCGCAACACTACATGCAGCAGCTCAACGCAGAAGTCAAGCACAAAAAATTCGGGAACATGCACAGCAGGAAGCCAAAATCAGAATATTAAAGCACAAGGGGCAAGCAAACATGAAGAGGAAAACACAACAAAACGATGCTTTCAATATTGCTCCGATAGCATCCATACAAACGACAACTACATGGTTAGGAGAAATGGATCTACGCATTAATTTACAACTTGCAGGTGACACCACCGAGAGGGCATTAGTGGACACTAGGGCCTGAGCTAATGTGGTTAATTATTCCACTTTCAGAAAAATCACGCGGGAGCCTCTAATGCCAAACACTATGGGGTTCAAAGTAGCAAACAAAAGTGCTATGGATAGTATGGGCCACATATATTTACCAATCACCATTGATGGTACAATTTATCTGCATCAGTTTCATGTGGTTGATGATCAAAATCTTAACGAAGCAGTTATTCTGGTAGTGCCACGGATGCGTACTTATCAAGCCACGCCAAACTGACAGGACAATACCTTACTGCTCAAACAAGCGAACCAATCTTTTTCCATGCCCTTCATACCAACAGACCATGTATAGGAACCTCTACCATCGCCACATGCACCAGCTCAGCGATCTTCCACAACCGTGGTCAAGACAATATGGGTTAAAAAATCCATCATGCAAACCAATCCTAAGCAATTATGGATACCAAAATGACAAAGCAATACGAGTCCGCCTGTTTGCCTACACAAAAATCAGACCTAGCCAAATTGTCTACGACTTTTGTCAGACGACCTAGGCCAAACAATGTCCAGTGGGTATGGAAACCAAAAAAAAATTGCTCACATGATGCCTCTTCTAGCGAATCCACATGCAAGAAATTTAAGTGGCAACCAAAGCAAAGCCCACAAGCAGAAGAACAAGCATCATCACAACTTCTGCAGGTCACCATCAAACACAGGGCATGTCTTCTCCAATTACTACTGCTCGGACCACGCAGCTTCAATGCGGCCTCGCCACAAGAAGCCACTGAACATATTGTTTAGCACCTCTCTCTTGCACAACATTTTGTTTCCCCATGCATGTCCTCCATCAGCATCATAGAGCCACACTATATGGCTATGCATAGACACGTACTTTGTACCCATGCACTCTGAAACATGTTCATCGGGGACAACTCACTCTAGAAAGGGGGGGAAATGCGGCAAGATTATCATTTGTATATATTATTATTATCATCTTATTTCTTTTCTTTTCCTTTCCTTTCAGAGTCTTATTACAAGTTTTCACAAGTTTTTCAGAGCCTTACAAACTCTTAGTTGGCATAATCATGAGCCATACAGTCACCCGAATAAGAGTATGTATATAAGGGAGGTTACACTAATTTTGATTAATTTTTGGCCAACTAATAATGATTGCAAATAATTTTCTTTTACAAAAAAAAACAAAAAAACGACAAAAAATCAACAAGAATTGATAAGTCGAGCTAGGAAAGGCGGAATTGACTTTTAAAAGCAAACGCCGAAACTTCAAAGCAAGGACTTCGAACATGGAAAATATGGAAAGATTTGGCACAAGATGAATTTTGAGTCAACTTCTGAAGGATCAAAACTGCAGATCAAACTCCATTTGTCAACCGAGTGTCAGAATGATGAATGGTTCGAACCGCAGGTGATATGAACAACAATACATGACCAATGGAGGTAAGTATAAATGGGACATTCCGGGTACATTAGGAACATATAGTCAAATGGGGCAACATAAGCTCATTTGCATTGAGAGAGAGAGAGAGAGAGAGAGAGAGAGAGAGAGAGAGAGGAGCATAGAGTTCCCGAAGTTGTTTCTGCCTGCTGCAACCACCTTGGTGGATCTTACTACAACAGATTTGACAGGTATGATCATTAACCTTGCAAGATCATGTGTGTATCACCCCATACTGCATTAACCGTGCCAAAACAACAGATCAGAGAAGTACAAGGTCAAAAAATTGGCAAACTAACATGGCCAATGAGGAAGTCCAAAACCCATCAAAAACCAAAAATATTTCACCAGTAGACCCTAAATAGCTGACAGAATCAGACAGGATCAAAACAACAACAAAAAGTGGTGGAACATGGATCGCGATCCATCCATGTTCTTCAAACCCTAAAATCATAGAAATTTCTACAAGAGCAACCATAGAGGGCCATGAACAAACCTCTATAACTGGTTTTTCAAAATCCATCCCAACATGGATCGCGATCCATGTTCCTTGTTGCCAAAATCAGAACAAAAGTGGCTCACTAGCTGGGCAATGTAAAAATAGTATTGGTGTTGCAAAATGATCACAAAAAGTGCTCTTAAGATCATCAAATCCTCTTGGATTGCTACTTCCAGTCTGCAAATGGTCCTTTGGTCATTTTCACAGGAAAAAAGGGTGGGATCCCAGAGAAAAACTCATGAGAGGTCAAATGCTAGGATGCCAGCAAGATCTATAAAGAAAGACTAAAGATAGAGTTCCTGACAAGTTTTCAAATTACTGTTAAAGTCAATTGGGAGACTTCACACTCTCCTTGGAGCCTATCAACAAGCAAATGTAACTTAAGGATGGTGGTAGGATCAAAACTAAGTAAAGTATTACTTTCAAAATGGTGAAAATTGCAAGAATCAATTTGTCTCCTCAAGTGCATTCAATTTCTGATGGAATTTGACAGGGAGCTAGGCAAAGCTATAAACTACAGACCTACATCATCGAGAAGCAAGACAATGATAGACCTCAGGTAGAACCCGTGTTCAAAAATGGGTTTAAGGAACAGATATGGTAAAAACAGAAAAAACATGACCATAAACTAGGAAATGGGGAAAACTAAGAAAAAACATGTCCGAACTTGAAAATATTTCACCAGTGTACTAGGAAAACCTGTAGGAACATATGTGAAAATGCACTGTATCAAAATTATGTTCAACATGGATCGCGATCCATGTACTTTTTTGCCCAATCAAAGCAAAAACTTGGCCATCTGACTCAGTATGTTCAAGAAAGCTAAGCCATGAAGTTTCAAACCATTTGAATCCCAAAATCCACTTCAAAATGCCAAAAATCTCTAAGTCTGCAAAAGTTTTCCAAAATTTAGCCCAAGTGTCAAACCAGTGATCTAAATCCCAAATTGTTTGGACCAAGGCATCATATAGATGAACCCTACCAGATGGTATCATCAAATTTCCAAAATGTTGCCCAACATGGATCGCGATCCATGTACCTCAAACCCTAAATCCAGAGAAAATTGCTTAGTAGCATCCTCATATGCCTAGGAACAACTTCCCCAAGTTAGAATTTTAAAATTCTTCCCAACATGGATTGCGATCCATGTTTCTTTTTGCTAAAATTCATCTATTACATTACCTCCTTGTGCCTATAGTAATCCTAGATGCACTGGTGAAATTTGGTCAAATTTGGGGTAGTTTTGACAAAGTTATGCTCAATTTTCATTTTATGGTCAAGTTTACACTTTCCGACAGTTCTGATCAATGGCTAAAACCTATTTTCAATGCTAAAAGTGACAACAAGATGCCTCAAAGGAAAGCACAAAGGGAGTGGAATGGTGCACCCTATGAGATAACTGATATCTCCTCAAATGAGAAAGCTCACATCATTGAACATGTACTTGAAGCCATTCCGGCTAACATCTTCATCGGAAGGTTTCAGGCAGCAGACGAAAAAATAGTAAAGGCCACAATCTTTCCATGGAAAATGTGGATATTGCATCAAAATCCAGAAGTGCAAGCAGGGAGCAGGTGCCTACAGTTAGATAGCTTCTTACAATTTCCTCCTTGGGGAACGGACTTCAGACAAGCTCATGAGCTCATAAGTTCAATTCAGTACAATGGGGAAGCAACTCTGACCGACAAAGATGGAGTAGTCATCAAGGTAAAGATCACAACAGAAATTATCAATGAAGCCCTCTATGTGCTGCAAGGGATGCACAATCCCCTGCAAAAGACTAAGGCAATAGATAATGATAAATCCTTCTTGAAGCAATGAGGCCACAAGCTAACATATCAAGACTTGATATACTCAGAAACTGAATTGCCATTGCGCCTTATATCACAACACTTCAAAGTGCAGAAGCCGCCCAGTTATACAGAACCTTTGTTGCACATGTCCGTAGTAATGGCAATGGGCTTGGCTGAAGGGAGGGTGGTCAATTGCGATTTTGGCAATTATCTTCTTGGCAATATTGTCGAAGCAAACCTGAAGGGGAGCCAAAGAAGAAAAGCTTACATGAATGGGGAACCAATGCTGCCACGTATTGCCTATCATGCACTGGGGATGATCAAGGATCTACCACCAGCCAAAGCGCAGATAGATCTGATCCACAGATCTAAAAGAGCTATAAAAACAGTGGCAGAATCCCACAAGGCCAAGACCAGAAGTTAAGCAGAAAAGGCAGAGCGCACCTTTAAAAGATTCTGACATCGAAAAGACAGAGTCAGATGCTCGGAGCAACCAAGAAGTGGGGTCCCAACAGAGAGACACTCCTTTCGAGTACCAGTCTTCAAAGGAGGAGCATGACAGCCAATACACGCTTGGATATACACGATTGTGAAAGAAAGTTGTGCATGTGGCAGAGGCTATTCCCATTACTCATGCCAAGAGGACAATGGAAGAAGCTCAGGCATTGAGGGAAAGGCTCCGCCAACAAAAACATGAGGAAAAACAAACCCAAAGAACAGAAGCCGATGATGAGAAAGAGGAGGAAGATGCAAGAAACGTTCCACTGCTACATAGGCAAACAACTCCTTTAGAAAGGATCAAGCAACAGAAGAGACAGGAAGCTGAAGAAAAATGGGAGATTGCCAGTGCCATGCGACAACGAATTCATAATGAACTCGAGCGAAAGATAGAGCAAAGAGAAAAAGAAGAATCCAAGAAGCCACGCGTCGATGATCTCTCATGTGACGAAACTAACGCAAGCAAAAAAGAGGAAAGTAACTCGCAAGGGGAGGAATAACAAGACACATAGGACCAACAAGGTCAAGACTTTGGTTCTCCCAAGGACACTTGGACAACTCCAGAGAATGCGAAAAAAGGGGAAGATAAAATTGAAGGCTTGCCAGAGCAAGGAGCGGAGGAAAAGCAGACAAAACTAAAAGCAGATCAAGAAACGGAGCCCACTACAACCTCCACTGCTCTAGAAGATCAGAGATGAAGAGGAAAGAAAATTGATGAGGCTGAACAATCGGATCGGGGCCAAAAAAGCTAGCAGAGACTACGATCGCCTCGATCACAAGCGGCGATGGAGGAGGGCGCGTAGATTGTCAAGTCCTTTGACATTGACGCTCACTTAGAGCAGATCAACTACAATTTCAATGTCAATGGGCTCTTTACAATCTGCGAGAGTTGGAGTTAGAAGATACAAAGAAAGAAGCATCTAAGACGCGGCAACAGAGTCCTTGCAGCTAAAGCAAAAAAAGAGACACTAGAGAAGGCACAACGCCAGGCACAATCGGAGTTGCAAACAGAAAAGAAAATGCAGTCTACTATTACAAGGAGGTGCAACAATTTAACGAGTCGAACTCCGCACTGCAAGTCAAGCAGCAACGTCTCGAGGAGGAGCTCACCAAAGAAAGAGAACAAAGTGAGAAGCTGCAAAGTTCATATGTTGTGGTTAGTAGATCTCTAACTTAGCTTCTGGCCATACAAGAAACCCCCTCCTCCTCAATGACAACTGCAGGATCTGCCTCCTTAAATCAAGAAATCAAAGATTTGAAAGAAGCCCAAAATCAAGAAAAGTATGACAAACAAATCATGACGGTAGGACATAGGGCCCTACAACAAGCCAAGGACGAGAAAATCGAAGAATTAAAAAAGCAGTTGGCGGAGACAAGAGGGGACTTAGCGACTCTGAGAGCCAATCAGACAAAGCATTAGCAGGCCCTAGTGGAATTTGAGCAGGAGGGAGGATTTGAACCGTCCATGTATGAGACTCATCAAACAAAAGTGCCACTACTACCACGACATCCACTTCGGAGTCGGCCAAGGATGAAATTCAGCGCTAGATCTCAGAACTAAAGGATCCCTCGCACAAAGCATATATGTAGTATGAACTGAAAGTGCTGGAGTCGGCTGCCCTCCTCATGATTACTCCAGATGAGGTGGTGAAGAATCTTGGGCATGAGATGATAGCCCTGCCACCCACTGATGCGGCAAGAGGTTAAATTATGGTAGTAAAAAGTGCTCCCCGAACTTGAACCAAAGAGTAGAGGGGACTACAGGGAGGTTCGTGTGGTTACGGCACTTCAGATTCAGACAATCATAGATAATCAACCCCTCTGGCGAAAGAGATGGTTTGGTGAGAGGCCCAGGGATGAAACCTGTTCTTAGGGATGAAACCTATTACAAGAACGCTCCCCAGCATCTCAGGATCGACCCACTTACTATCCCATCAACATACAGTGATCCTAGGACACTTTTTATATTTGGCAAAGCAAAACACCGACAGTGCTAAACTACCCGATAATCACAAAGCCTCTCAATAACAACCCACCATCCGAGCAGTACATGGTTCAAACTCTGAAAGGGGTGATCAATATGATGAAGGAGATCCTGGATCTCGCGTGTCAGATGCTTGTAAAGATTGCCAAGATGCTCATGATTTGCATTACAGCTTTCAGTGATATCGAAGCAGCAGAGCATCCCTGGCAAATCTTTGTCGAAGGCACGTGAGGCATTTGCTGGAATATGGAGACCAAAATCCCAAGCAGGAATGTCATCATGGGATTATATGCAAGAGTCATGTTTCTGCCCTCTCATTACATGCAGACCTTCGAAGCGGCATTTATGACAGGCTTCTTTGAAGTGGACTCTTCCATATTCAATCCCATGACAAAAGATCTGCCAGCCCGCCACATCGCCTATCAAAGTACTCTCAACAATAATCCCTTCAGAGAGCTGGCCACCAAAGTAGAGATTGAAGCAAGATCTCAGAAGTTTAGAAACCTAACTGCAACGCTCGAGAGAAGGCAGTAGACTCACTCAAAGAAGGCTTGCACGAGGACGTGCAATGAATAGGAAGGAGGAAAATATTTGGTGGATACAATGGATACAGGTGTATGCACACCAAACCCTGTAAACACTACTCGATTTTTCAAAGAAATCCATGTAATTCAGCCTATGATGATTTGTAACTATGATGTAATCTGACAATACCCTCTCAACCTCTCTGAGTCTACACTCTTGTAAGTGGCTAGATGGTCGTGGGAAAGCTCCCTTAACTTTTAAGTCAAAACCCTTAGTTTGGACTAAAGAGATATCATTAGCTTGAAGATTTAAAAAACGTGCACTGTGGGATCCTCTTGCTACTACAATTTGTAATCAGAATTCATTTCCGAATAGCACATTACGTTCCTTGTCTCCTGCTCTACAATCTAAGTGTAGTCATTTTCAATTTTGCTGTGGTTCGTGACGCTTTACTTGTGAGCTAAATGCGTTGATTTGGAGGTCTCATTAAGTCTTCGTGCCCCATCCCGAGTCGCTTCCTTGCATATTGACATTATGTTAGTACAAAAGAGCTATGCTGCAGACGTTCGTCGTGGCAACCTGCTAACACTGTGTAGCTCTTTAAACACAATGGTCAAATGATCCCTATGCTCCTCTTCATTCGGTAACTAAACTATCATGTCGTCAAATAATGTGCCGACGAACTTTTGATGTGGACAAAAAGTCCGACCCGTTATCCTATTGAACAAAGTAGGACAAGGTTGCATCCGTATGTACGTATGAAACCATACCGTACATACAAGCAGATGGTACGGTGTAGTACTTACCGTACGATCTAATTTTTTTGGAGGAAATTCCTGCGCGTGGATTTTGGTGGACAATGTTTGCAAGCCCCTTTTGTGTGGTCTAGGATTTATTGAAGTGTGTGCCAAGAGTTATGATTTTCAGAGAGAAAATTTCTACAAAGACCTTCTCAAATAGTCACACAGAGGCTTCTACACGAGACTTTCCCACATAGAAAAGTAAGCTCCACTCTCCCACATGCTCCTGCCACTCTTTCTTCCTACATTATGCGTACTCTTCGCGAACCCCCTTCTTCTCTGAGCATTTTCTCTCCTCTGGCATTCCTCATGCGTTTGCACTTTTTCAAGGAATCATCATTTCAGTTTTATGTCCAAAATATGTTCATTTTTAGCATTGTAATGTTAATTTGTTTATGAGCCTAAATTTTGAAAGGTCTATGAACTTAATGTCAATATAAAATGGTTTCTTTTACAAATGATACATACCTATTATGTACCTGAAATGTGGTTTAGTACGCAAGTATGTTTCATACATACTTGATCATGCGGTACACTATGTACCTTTCCACCTTGTAGCACGAGCATTTGTAAGACCGAACGTCATCACTAGGCACTCATATAGACCAAATGTCATCCTAAACACAGTCTTGTCCACATCCTTTGGCCTGATACAAATCTGATGGTACCCACTCTTAAGGTCTATCCTGTTGAAAATTGCAGCACCCTCTAGTCTATTAAGAATATCATCAGTCCTTGGAATAGAAAACCTATTTTTGATGGTATTCTTATTCAACACACGGTAATCAATACACATGTGCCAAGAAAAGTTAAGGGGCAGGTTGCAAGATGCTATTTGGTGAAGTTCAAGAACTATCCACCTATGGATGTAAAGTGGATGGAAGAGTGTGAACTTTGGGAGTTACCAAATGTATTGCAACTTTCAATTGAGACCATTGGGTTACAACCTACGTATGCCCCAACCCATCGTGCTCAAAGGAGGGGTAATGATGGAGCTACTACATCAAATGTACATATGCATTCAATGCAATAAAAGGGGACACTACTCTATAAATGCTAAAGGTATTATGCTCACTTCTATTGTAGATGAAATGACAAAATCATGAAGGTCTCATTAAGTCATTTGTATCTATGTTTTATGACTTTTCCTACGGATACATGTGTTGATAAGGAATCACTTTCAATCATCTATGGCATGTATATCTAGCATGCAATGGAGGACGTTTGCAATTTCAAGAGGGGGGTATGTCACGAGGCTATGGCAACCACTAACCTTAGTTGTTGGTTTCTTTCCCTTGAATTTTATTTGATTCTTGGGACTCTTTTTTAAGTCACAAATGGTCGGACATTGTGTGGCCAGTGTGAAATGGCCGACGATTGAGAGTTCCATCCGCAGTCGGGAAGGGTAGGTTTCCACCAGATGGTCGGGTTAATCGGCACTAAAATCTGAGCAGTAAAAGGGTATCTTGGCTCAGTTCAAATTCATTTAGGCCCCTCGCAACACTTATACGTTGGTGGGTACTAGGAAATTAATTCAAAAGAGGCATAAAGGGACACATGGAGCCCAAATAGGATTGCGAGTCTCATTCCAGCAGGGGGCGCCCAAAAGTGAGAGAGGGGTTGATTTTTATGAACTAACTTTTAAGTGACTATAGTGTGTGTGAGTAGTGGGTGCAGGTGATCACAGCTTTAATGGAAAGCTTGCCTTCTCCCTTGCTCTATGTAGTGCGATGATTTACTCTGGCGCATCTCTCTCTCCCCCCTTTGCACATATGGTAATGCCCCACTAGTTGGGCTTCTCAGATGACCATGGACAGTTCTGGGGGTTTTATGCGTGTTTGCCAAGGCAAGAGCCTGCCATACATGAACGGGACTAGCTAATTGCTAATCCCCCACAAGTACGCACAACTCCATCCCGAAGGATTGCAAAAATGACGAGTTTTCTTGCATGAAAACTCGTCCATTTGAAAGAGGGGTTGTCCCATTGCATGCGGGAGCATCTGAGGCACACGTAGACGTGCTCGTTCCGTCCAAAGTGATCCAAAATAGAAAACTATAGCCTGTTGTGTTTTTTTGCAGGTTTAGGGTTTCCCACCTAAACTGCAGGACATTGCCCAGGGAGCCTCGGGAAAGCCTTGAGATGCTTAAATAGAGCTTTGGGCACCTGACAATGATAAAACAGGGAATTACGACACGTTGAAATTGACTTGCAGCTCACTAGAAAGCTTCCAAATCGCAAGGGAAAGTGTCCTTGACATGTACTTTTGACCTACAAAGGTTTTTGCGCCGTTATGTTGGTAAAATTAGATTAAAAATGTGCAATTATATCCATGGATATGTTTGGAAAACTTGGTGAGAGTTAGGTAAAAGTGTTTCGATCGTCTATTTGCAATAAGAATAAAGAATACCGGAAGGGGTGCCAGTATTTGGGGCCTACAGGGTGTCGTTGTCTGCCTGGTAGCATTCTAGCTACAAGGCCATGGTTTGTTTGAAGCGTTAATTCTAGTCACAGGTCTAGCCATGAAGTTCCTTTGTGTTGTATAGTTGAAGTAAATTTTTTCAAGTAAGATCGGGTGAAAGCTAAAGTCTACCGCCCTACGGGCCGGTTTCAGGCGTACAAGCAATAAAATTTGATACCTTTTCAATTTTTTGAGATGCTCACAAGGCCCTTGCTTGTATTCAACAGTTTGACATAGCCTTTTCTGGAGGGCGCCATTCAGATCACTCCAAGATTAGAAGGGCAACATCCTACTTGAAAGGAAATGCATGGACATGGTGGTCCACTCTTGTGTTACAAAAAGAAGTACCAACAAAGTGGCTAAAGTTCAAGAGACTTTTTGTTTCCTCAAGGCTCAATCAATAGTACAAAGGTGACGTGATTATCGCGTGGAATCATGTTGAGATGGCCAAGCTAGATACTCTCGATGCGTATTGCGAGAAATTTTGGGATGTTTTTCTACCTCCCTCATCTTTTAAAAAGATCAGTTTTAAGGAGTAAATCAAGCAATTTTGTTGTGGACTTCCCAAAGAGATACGAGATTACTGCTTATTACAGAAATTTGAGTCTATACAACGATTGATGGGATATGCTAAGCAAATACAGCAAAGGACTACCGTGTCCCCATAACTTCTTCCTACTATCCCAGACTCTCCTAGTAACCAGCTAATATTGGGTACATCATGGTAGCGTAAATATAAGACATATATACATTGGTCTAAAAACCAAGTGTATTTTATAGCAGAACATTGAGAACGACATATTATATTTTTTTTCATGGAAGATACCACATATCTCTTGGATGATGGTGACAAAAGAACGAAAGAGTCAACCAATAACTTCAATGCAATAGATGCACAACAAAACATTCCAACTATCATACCAGAAACGATACCTATAGAGTCTACTGGCAACCATAACTATGGATCTGCATTAGATCGCTCCCTTCAGTACAAGTCTTGGAGACAAAGATACATGATACAAATTTGGTGTCAAAAAATGTCAACTCTGGGGCATTAAATAAACTCAATCAAGTTAATTTTTCCAATAAAATCTAGGTACCATGGTTAAATCCACGCAGTCCCGAGCACTTTTTGAACGACATATTTGGATACCTAAGAATACACCAAGAATTGAAGGAAACTTCATTTGGGTGCCAAAAGACCAATTGCAAAATTTATCTCAACAAAGCTGAGGTTAAATGCGGCATTCACCCACAACCACAAAAGAAATATGGATAGCAAAGTCCCGAGCACTTTTTGAACGACATATTTGGATACCTAAGAATACAACAAGAATTGAAGGAAACTTCATTTGAGTGCCAAAATACCAATTGCAAAATTTATCTCAACAAAGCTGAGGTTAAATGCGGCATTCACCCACAACCACAAAAGAAATATGGATAGCAAAGCGTGACCCACAATGAGTCATCCGTATTATAAAGGTTAAGAAAGCACAAGTAGTCAAATACAAACATGTGTGGTTACCTAAGAAGCTTGTTACTACTTGAAAATTGACACACTGAGTATGGATTCCAAAACAAAAACGCCAAATTCATCCCTTGAATCCGACAACTCCAAAAAGTACTTCAAAGACATCACCACTATGGCAAATTTCAAAACCTAGCACCTTGATATGACGCCCTAAACCTCAGACACAAATTTGATCATTTCAACCTTCATTGATTCAAAAGCACACGATAGAATTACAACTCTTGTTACATGATATGCACTCATTATCACTAGAGCAGGTAAACCTCGTTCCTAAATGCCCATAAGCACTTTGTTAAAGTACCACCTCTCACACAACAATAATTTTTCCATGCATTGATTGAGTATGCATCCATAGGGCCACATTACATGGCCTTGCTGCATAGACACTACTTTGATGCCCATGCACAACACAACCCTGACGACTCACTATTGTTCAGGAGAACTCCAACTAGGAGGGGCCAATTAAGGGCAAGGACTTAGAAACTGAAATCTTTGTAAGGAAAGGAGCAACATCCACATTTTCCAACATGATATGCAGAGAAGTTGAGTTGCCAACTTGAATGTTCATGCATATCTTCCTAATTGATGACAAGAGGCCAAGTCGCTACACCACGCCCAATGATACGGTGGCTACAATGCATACCTGTGCATACCAACAAACACAACCAATGATGATTGATCATTTCTAGTTATGTGGAGCCTTTGACCAAGAAGAAGTAGCACGCAAATGTAACATATTATGGAGCTCCTAACCAAGAAGAAGACGCATGCAAAGTTGACATATCTTGGGGCTCGGGAGATACTTACAAGAATCACTTATCAAGCTATTAGAGTTGTATAGAAACTTCCCGAAGCACCTAAGCACCTGGATACAGTACCAAGAAGAGGCATATAGTCGAAAGAATCAAAACAAACCCCCAGCTTGCACGACTCACAGATACAAGAGCTACGTCCCCGAATGTGGAAGAACGAATCAGAGAGCTAGAGAAAGCTGTCAGGGTATAGAAATGCATGAGATAAGATGACATAGTGGTAGCCATGGCTCATGAGGATGATATACAAAGAGAGAATGAAGCTTTGAAAAAGGAGAATGAGGATCTAAAGAAATCTCTACTCAGAGAACGCTCTCCTCCAATCCTACACACAGAAGAGGTGTGTTCTCGGGTTCCTTCTCAAAAAACAACAACTTGTCATAATAGAAACAATCTCCGCAGGCTCTACTTTGCGATGGAACTCGCTTACTTGGTTGTGGCAACAACTCGTGCACTTGGGGCAGCCATGGGAGTCATTGAGACCATCCTCTTGGCGGATGAACATCTTCAACAACATAGGCTTGTCTTTAATGAAGGCCTTTTGTTGGGGCCTAATAGTGAGAGAGAGACTGTTGTTGTAGCTTATGGCAGTCGGTAACAATAGAGGGGAGGGGGTCTTCCTGGCAAAAATAGGGGATTTCCTCAAAGTTTCCTTTGAGCCCATCTTCATTCAAAGTGCTTGCCTCATTTCTTGTGCATAATTCTAACTCATCTCAACTCAGAAAATTGCATGACTATGGAATATTCCCTTTTTGATGCTCTCCTCACCCACATAACCAATCACCTAGTTCTTTCTCATTGAACTTACGGTACAATCCCCTTCACGATGCTCTATGCCACCCATCCCATGGCACATTAGAGATATCCATTCCAAATGGTCAAATACTTCTTCTTGATGCTCTATGTTACCCATCCACTGTGATGCATTAGAAGTACCCGTTCTTGGTGGTCCTATAGGTATTCCTATTCATTGTTTTCCTGTCATTACTTTGAATGATGCACTAGAAATATCTATACTCGGATATCTTGAGTAATAAAATTCTCTCACTTATAAATCCAATAATTCAATTGTAATTATTTTCCTTGATGTCTCAAGCGAGAAAACCCTCTCACTTATAAATCTAGTAATTCATTTAGAATTATATTTCCTTTAGATAAAGGTTATTTAGCAACAAATTCAATACAATAGGTCAAGATATAGGCCAAAGTCCTGGTCAAAGGTTGCTTTGAATTGTAGTTGTGTTGTTGCACCTTGAGTCCTCAACTTGTTGCCTCCTTGGGCTTGGAGTCTTTGCCGGCTATGCCCTCTATTAGCCCTTGTTCCTCATGCCCAATCTTCCCCTTGGCGACTTCAATGTGTGAGAGAGCAATTTGCATGCTTTTTGCAATCTTAAAAAGAGATGCATATGAAGAAATAACATAAAGATGCATGCCAAGAGAAAAGCGTGGTCTTAGCTTCTGGATCGACAAATGCTCCCACAACTTTCTGGCAGATGATGAATGACCTCCTTTGTCTGTATCTAAGAAGATAGATTGTCGCGTTCCTCAATGACATATGTATTTATAGTCAAACACTCGAGAAACATTTGCAACACCTTCTCATCATCTTATGTATTTTACAACAACAAGAGAAGTTGTACGTGAAGCAATCCAAGTGCCATTTTTTTGGCATGGAGTAGTTCTAACTCAGCCATGTCATCTTGGTTGATGGCATCTAGATTGATCCTGAAAAGGTATGATTGGTCCTACAATGGTCCGTTTTACGAACCATACAATAAGTGAAATCTGTCTTAGGTTTCATTGGATTTTCAAATAAATTTATCAAAGACTACGCCAAGACTATTGAACCCTTTACGTGTTTGCTAAAGGGAGTTAAAAGCAAAAAGCGTGATGTCAGTCCATCCATCAAATGGATCGATCATCTCGATCAATGTTTTTAAACATTGAAAGCACCTAGATACATTTGCAAAGATGTTGTAGATAGTGGATCAAAACAAACCCTTTGTGGTGGAAACGAATGCCAATGATTATGCCATGAGTGTTATCCACACATGCTTTGAGTGCCAGTGGTACGCAAGACATTTCCCCGTGGGATGGTGTAACATTTAATGCACTAGTAACTTGTGTGTAGCGGAACATGAGAACATAGTGAGCATTCCATTAAGAACATAGTGAGAATTCCATTAAGAACAAGTTCCAAATGAGCATAGAGAGAGTACTTGATTGGAGAAAGCAACATAGAGAGCATTCCATTAAGAACATAGTGAGAATTCCATTAAGAACAAGTTCCAAATGAGCATAGAGAGAGTATTTGATTTGAGAAAGCAACATAGCAATTTACACCTAGCTAGTTTTGCATAGACAATACTTGAAAAGAGACAAAAATAGAACAATTGCAATATTTGAGGACCGGATTGACATGGAGTCGGTCCCCCCTCCGAAAAGGCTTTGTATTATAGCTTCTCCCATCAAAGGAGACTTTTATAAAATACAATATTTGTGTTCCTTGACAAAACTCGTCGATGCAATGAAGATGGAATCTTCTTGCACCAAATTATGCTTGAAAAACACACCTAGTGGGTGTCACGTGACACATCCAACTCTACGTGTCCGTGGACAAGCTACAACATGATCAGGGTTCAGTCAGCCCAGTTAGTCTAGATTAGAAGTGATATGGCACTTTGGTGAGTCTATTCGTAGACCATGCATGCTCAATCACTCAGTGTAGATGCATATCCTCTGGTTGCACACCTCATGATCATCATTATTCCCATCAGAATCCATCAGATTCCATCAAGGGAATTTTCCAATGCATTTAGCCTATTTTACCTATTTTTGGCATTTTTCACTTATTAATTTAAGTGATTTCCCAACAAAAGTAGGTAGGGCAATTTGGGTAAGAAAATATATAAGCAAACCAATGTTAGCACTAAATGGTAGAAGAGGCAACAGGAGCCAAGCTCAGCAGGCAACTTCTCACAAGAACCTTGGTGGACTTTCCCCTCCAAGCAGTACATTCCCTCACCTAGTGTTTTTTCACAGCATCCCCATCCTGGCGTTTTTGCATCAGATCTGCATTGCCAATAGTACCCAATACCTAGCGTTTTTGCAAGGATCAACCACCGCTAGCGTTTTTGGTCATCAGCTCCATTGGCGTTTTTGGATTTCAGCAGCAGATTAATACCGTCAATAATCACCTAAAGTGTAGCATATTCAGCCTGGTAAAGACCTCAGTTTTCAGCCATGAAGAACCTCAATTTTCAACCCTAAACCTACAGATTTTCAGCGTCAAAGAACCACAGAAACAGCCCCAAAAATCAGCATTTTGGACCCGCAACAGATTTCAGCCCATAGCATTTTTGGACAGCAGTAGAAGGATTGCAGATTTCAGCCCTTAGGTCGAATTTGTCATCACTGTCGTCATCGTCGACATAGCCTAGACTTGCATCAGTCTCATCCATACCATTTGTACCAGATTGTGCAATCATAAGTAGACTATCGTCGACGAGAGTGGGGCCTTCGAAGGAGTGTTTTACAATGTCTCTGGTGTCGTATCTCTCTTCTCTCTCTATCACTCAGTCTAATACACTTGCACGCATAGTGTCCATTCACTTTGTTTGTGATCATAGCATTCTCTCATTAAGAACGGAAGGCTCTACCTTCCATAAGAACAAAAGGAACCTTGAGCACAGTTCGGAGCACTCATCTTGAGCAAAGTGCAAACATTCATTCCGTTGCACCTAACATTGGTATCAAAGCTTTAGCACTGTTCTGTATCACTCAAGGAAAGAACCACAATTTTTTTTTTGCTTGTGGCGGTCGCAGAAACCCAAGTTTGCTTGGGCTTGTCGATTCCTAATCGTGTTTTTGAAGAGTGACAGGAATCCCAAGAAAGAAGGGCTTGTCCAACCTCCCCTTGTGTCTCTTTTCACTCATTGAGAGTGAACCGTGCACTTAGCGGCCGGCCAATCGACGTGGGATGGGAAAAAGCAACCTTGGTGTGAGCGCAAGGCCGCCAAGGGATGCGCCCATGGAAAAGAGTAGAACTCGGGTGAAGAGAAGATCCTTCTCAAACACAAATTGCAAGCGAAAGAAAACCTCAAGAACCCAAGTTCCGCGTGAACTAAAGAACCCACAAGAACCCACGGCATCAGAATGGTCATCACTGAAAGCGGAATGGATACTTCGCTTGGAGGTGATGAGCATGAGAGAGGCGAAGAAGAATTTTCCCCATCAAGAGGTTTTTCTGACCCTCCCCCTTCCCCATCTACGTCAAGGATTGCACTAACTCCTATGAAGGAGTTGCCGCAGTTGTTTATGGAACAGAAGTTAGACCGAAAAGCAGAAATAGAGCGTGAACACGAAGAAAAGATGGCAGCTATAGAGCGTCAATACACAGAAAGAGTGGCAACCATACTTCGCGAGAGCAAAGCAAGACAAGAACAAAGCGACCAACACATGAAAGAGTTCTTGCGACTCTTTTCGATTGTGCAGGCGAGCGGTGCAGTTTGCATAGAAGCAGGAAAAGGAGATTCTCTTAGTCTCTTCTTCTCCTAAGCAAGACACACATGATTTGCATGATGATTTGAATGACAATGATAAGCATGTTGATTTGAATGACAATGATTTGCATGATGATTTGGATGACAATGACAAGCATGATGATTTGCATGATCAAGCTGTGATTTCTCACAAGCATGATGATTTGCATGACCAAGATGTGATTTCTCACAAGCATGATGAGTTGCATGAAGAAGATGTGATTGTTCACAAGGATGATGTGTTAGTTGATGCTTTTTCTAGCGAAGCTAACCTCGTTGTAGATTTGATCAATCACGAAGAACCGATCTTGGCTTTTGAGTCGAGGTCCAAAGAACCCCCGCAGATGATTCGATCCTTCAGGAAGACCCGATCTTGGCTCTCGAGCCTAGGTCCAAAGAACCCTCACAGGAAGTATTATGTGTTCGCATGATTGATACGCACGCATTGTTCAAGTATTTCATTCGTGATCGTTTCCTGTATTTTAGTCAGCGTATTTATGTGATCCCTTTTATTAGGCATGACATATTGTACGTTGAGCACGTTTCACTCATGGATGAGCACGAATGTATGCGGATTTTTCATGAAAAGCTGAAAAGTATATATGTAAGGAAGTCACATTCCATGTCTCTTCCTTGGCATGACACATTTGTAGACAGAGCACATGAAAGTATGAGTACCAAGCATGTGCATTTCCATTTTGAATTACCACAGTTGATTGATTTAGAAAGAAAATATTCGATCTCATTGTTTGCGTGTATGTGGTATGTAAGGAAGTCACATTCCATGTCTCTTCCTTGGCATGACACATTTGTAGACAGAGCACATGAAAGTATGAGCACCAAGCATGCGCATTTCCATTTTGAATTACCATAGTTGATTGATTTAGAAAGAAAAGATTCGATCTCATTGTTTGCTGTATGTGGTGAACGGTTTGGCACTCCGTCCCTTTGTTCATCTACATTGCATGCACAGTCTTTGAGCAAGACAAGATTTTTTATAGTCACTTTACATGGAATAGGTATGTTCATGGTTTTGCATTGAAAGTGGTTTTAGGAATTTTCAGCCATGGAGATTCTTAAAGAAGAAAGAAGCATGACTCTAGACAAAGTGGAAGCATTGAAGAAGACTTTGTGCCGCTTTCGGTGCGGCCCAAAGAAGCAAGCATTGCAGACGTTTATGAAGTTCAAGTACCGCACGACCCACACATCAGAGTGGGCCGGTGAAGAGTCGCTTCCAGGATTCCGGATGCTATTGGCGATCTCCCTCGACCATACAGTTCGGTACCACTAGATCACGTTAAAAAGGAGGGGATGTCATGTGACACATCCAACCCTATGTGTCTATGGACAAGCTACAACATGATAAGGGTTCAATCAGTCCAATCAGTCTACATTAGAAGTGATCTGGCACTTTTGTGACTCTCTTCGTAGACCATGCATGCCCAGTCACTTAGTGTAGATGCATATCCTCTGGTTGCACACAACATGATCATTAGTATTCCCATCAGAATCCATCAGATTCCATTAGGGAAATTTTCCAATGCATTTAGCCTATTTTACCTATTTTTGGCATTTTTCACTCATTAATTTAAGTGACCTCCCAACAAAAGTAGGTAGGGCAATTTGGATAAGAAAATATATAAGCAAACCAAAGTTGGTACTAAATGGCAAAAGAGGTGTAACATTTAATGGCCTAAAATCTTATGTGTAGCGGAAATTAGCATGAACATAGTGAGCATTTCATTAGAGTTGATTCCTAATGAGAATTACAAGAGTGCTTGGGTGGAGAGAGCAACAAAAAGCATAACACCTAGTTAGATAGCATCGACAATACTTTCAAAAGAGAGAGCAATTAAGCTATTGACAACAGTTGAGGACCGGATTTGCATGGAGCCGGTCCCCCCTCCAAAAGGCTTTGTATTATGGTTTCTCCCATCAAGAGAGACATTGTACAATACAATTCTTTGTGTTCCTTCAAGACGAGCTAGTGCAATGAAGATGGAAGCTTCATACACCAAGCAAAACACTTAATCAATCACAACTTGAATTATCCCCGTTCTCAGACCCAAGACCTCACACACCTTCGAAGATGGTGAGAGCTAGCAGGGTATGAGAGTAGATTGAGAGGAAAAAGAAGTATCTTACGAGAAAGAAGTACATCTCCTCACATAATCACTCATATTAGCATAGCTTAGAGAAGATGAGCATGCATTGAAGCTTGGCTCTTGGTTGGATTTGCATCCACATGCCAAGAGAGTGTTGATGTAGGCTTCTATCTCACAAGCTTGGAGTAGGTGATGAGCTCTCCATTAAAGCTTGGGAGGAGATAGAGTATTTTCCCTTCACACATGGTCAAGTGTGAGAGTGTGTGTGTCAATGCCAAGCAAAAATCAGCCCCCTCTCTCTCTTGGGCGAGCCCTAGCTGCTAAGTTAGTCTGGCTTTTGCCTCATTGGACCTCCCCAGGTCAAGCCAATAGGGATTAAGCAGCATAAGTGATAGCCTTCTGACATGTGTCCCCCTTTCCCCTTTTGTGAGAGCTTTAGATAATTAAATAATTAAACTAAACTCTCATTGGACCCCTTTGCCTCCTGGCCAATAGGAATCAGGCAAGCCATGGGGCTCCTGAATGCTCATTGGACCCCTTGGGAGACTGCCCAATAGTCTTCTAGGACACTTAATTCTTATTGGTTTCTTTTATTAAATGTTTTTAAATTAATTAAACTAGATTTACTCTAGCCTAATTCTCATTGGTCCACTTCAAGGGTCTTCCAATAGGAATTGGGCATACCTTGTGGGCATCTGGCCTAGGGAGCTGACATGTGTCCCTCATTCCCTTTGTGTAAAGGGAGCCTGTGTGTGTGTGTGTGTGGCTTTCTCTCTCATCCCCTAGCTTTGGGGCTCGCCCCCTCCCATGTAGGGATGTAGAAAGACTTTTTGGGCACACACTAAGCATCCAATTTTCCCTAAGGTTGACCTTTGGACACAACCTTTGAATTTTGGAACCTTAGCATTTTGGAAGTCTTAATGGGCTGAACCTTAGGGTCTTTTTAGCCCGTTGTTTCACATGGCTCTTTTGCAGATGGCCCCCCCTTTGGATCCCTATTTTCCCTCCTTTGGATCCCTACTGTGGCCGGTCTGCTAACTTAACCAATATTCTAGCTTTTTCTCCCTTGGCACTTCCCCACATTAAATGATCAGTTTAATATGAGAAAATCATTTAGGAGAATTAGATATTGATTATTATGACATTACCTCTCTCTTGAAATCATAGTCGTCCTCGACTATGGTGTAGAGAAGATAAAGCATATGCATGAGTCCTTTTCTTAGCGGGTAGAGGATCCCTATGTTACCCTACGACATCATTCCATAATGGATGACTAGTCCATTTGGCGCTTGAGAGCCTGAGGCTGCCGCAAGCATGTCTGCACATTAGTCCTATCAGTCTTCCATAGTAGAGTGACAAGCTCTACTTGGTGTTCGGGAGACGTCGTCTCCGCAAACTTGATCTAAGCATGCATACTACTTCATTTTTGTGCACAAATAAAGAAAAAGAGAGTCTTATAAGACAAAAATTTTTGTTCATTTTTAACATTTTGTACATTTGCTTACTCTTGGGAAGCATTGTAAGCATTGACAAGGTTTAGGTTATCCTTTAATTGTATGCCTTGCATCCATCTAGCATCTTCAAAAGGATAATTCTTAAACTTAATAAGATATCGTCGGATAGTCTTACCGCCTCTTAATACCTTGTCTTCATGTCGGAGAATGGACTCGGGCTGCAGCACCTCCTCGTGGTCCTCGATCTCCGGTGGGTCTTCAATAGTTGGTTCTTGAGGTGGCTCTCCTTTGTAAGGCTTTAAGAGGCTCACATGAAAAGCATTGTGTATGAGCCAATGATTGGGCAACTTAAGTTGATAGTCCATCTCATTGATTGGCCTAAGAATCTGGAAGGGACCATAGTACCTTTTTGCTAGTTTAGCATAGTACTTTTGGTGGCCCGTAGGATTCTTGCCCGTCGTGTGCCTTAATCGAGCCTTGGGAAACTTTAACAAGACCCAATCGTTTTCTTTAAAGGCTTGGGCTCTTCTGTGCTTGTCAGCAGCAGCCTTTTGCCTTTGCTGTGAGATAGAGATAGCATCCTTAATCTTTTGGAAAGATTCTTGTAGGTCTCGGCTATACTCATCTGCAGCGAAGATCTTCCCATGTACCTTAAGTAGCAAGGGACTTTTTGATCTTCCCTCAATTACCTCGAAAGGTGCTTTTCCTGTAGAAGTATGTACAGTGTTATTGTAAGCATACTCTACTAAGGGTAAGTACTTCTCCCATTGGGATCTTTGATCTACTTCCGTTACATAGGCTTTTAGTAGATCGAGAATAGTTAGGTTAGCTATTTCACTTTGGCCATCAGTTTGTGGATGATAGGCCGAAGAGAAGTTTAGCCTTGTTCCTAAATTCTCAAAGAGACCCTTCCAGAAATTACTGGTCATTCTAGGATCTCTATCCGACACTATGGACATTGGCAAGCCATGGTACTTGAAAATTTGTGAAATGAAGAGGGTTGCCATTTGATGGGCTTTGATAGTCTTTTTGACAGGTATAAAATGAGCTTGTTTACTGAACCTGTCTACTATCGTCCATATTCCCGTATTCCCATGGATAGACTTAGGCAATCCATGGATATGCTCTCCCATGGTGAATTAGGGATTGGTAAGGGTTGAAGCAATCCAAGTTGCTTCCCTCTATCAAATTTTGTCTTTTGACATACCACACATTTGGAAACATACTCATGTATGTTCACTTTCATGGTAGGCCAATAGAAATATGTTTCAATTCCCTTTAGGGTAGACTGAATCCCTCTATGCCCCGCATATGGGGGAGCATGAGATTCATACATTACTTTCTCACGTAGTGAGTTAGTAACGCATAGTCTATTGCCATAGAGAAGATAACCATCTTGTAAAGTAAATGGTTCTTCTTTCTTCCCTAAGGCAAGGGCTGAAATCACATCTCTAAAATCGGGATCAATAGCATACTCATCTATCATTAAAGATAGATCATTGTGAGTTGCTATGGAAACCGCATTCACTCTCGGTCGTCTTGAGAGTGCATCGGCTACTTGATTATGCTTGCCAGCAATGTGAGCAATATGAAAATGAAATTGCGAAAGGAAATTTGCCCACCTCATTTGTTTGTCGGAGAGCTTGGTCTGCATCATGAAGTACTTAAGACTTTGGTGATCCGTTCGCAGAATGAAAGGAGTCCCCAATAAATAGTGCTTCCATGAGTCTAAGGCATGTAGAACTGCAAGGAGTTCTTTTTCGTATATGCCTAGAGCTTGCTCAACAGGGTCGAGCCTTCGACTCTCATAGCCTATGGCGTGCCCTTCTTGGAGCAAAACAGCCCCAAGGCAATCACCACAAGCATCACATTGGACCTCAAATGGTTTTGAGAGATCCGGTAGTGTAAGCACAGGTTGAGAGATAAGATTTTCTTTAAGCTTTTCGAAAGCATTGTTCTCCTTAGCAGACCACGTATACCTAACATTTTTCTTTGTTAGGTCATGTAATGGTCCCGCAATTTGTGAGAACTTTTCTATGAAGCGTCTATAGTATGCACACATACCTATAAAGCTTCTTAGTTCATGAAGATTCCTGGGTTTAGGCCATCCTTTTATTACCTCTAACTTGGATGGATCCATTTGGATTCCATCTTGAGAGATAATGTGACCTAAATATTGAATCTCTTGCAAGAAAAATTCACTTTTCTTTCGATTAACATAAAGTTTATTCTCTCTTAAAACTTGAAATATTACCTAGAGGTGTTGCTTATGTTCCTCTAATGAATTAGAGTAGATGATAATATCATCAAAAAACACTCCAATGAAGGTTCGATGAGGTCTGAACAGCTTCTCCATCAAGCGGTTAAATGTGGCTGGTGCATTAGTCAAGCCAAAAGGCATGACAATGTATTCGTAAAGACCAAATGTAGTACGAAATGCGGTCTTTACAATGTCTTGATCAACTATCCTTATTTGATGATAGCCACTTTTTAGGTCAATCCTACTGAAGTAGGTCGATCCTTGTAGCTTATCAAATAGGTCTTCTACCCGTGGAACGGGAAACCTATTCTTGATAGTGATCCTATTTAGTGCTCTATAGTCGACACACATACGATATGTGCCGTCTTTCTTTTGCACTAATAGCACAGGTGAGCAAAATGGAGATGAGCTAGGCCTAACCATGCCCTTCTCAATTAACTCATGCACTTGCCGCATAATCTCCTCTTGTTGAGCTTGAGAAACTCTACAAGGAGGTTTGTTAGGCGGTGAACTTCCTGGAAGAAGTTCAATTGCATGGTCGTCATTACCTCGTTTAGGAGGTAGCTCAGAAGGGATGTCGTCAATAAAGACATCTTGAAACCCCTTGAGAAAATTGGATAACTCTAATTCCTTTTGGTTGCTTTTATTTTCTTTTGCTAAAGCATTAGGTTCATTTTGAGAATCTTTAACAAAAATCATGTACACGGAAATAGAGCTCTTTATTGACTTGTTGAAAGCTGGTGTATGTACAATGGGGATGGTGTTACCCATCTCCCTAGCATCTATATACAGTCCTTTTCCCTGAACTTAAAGGAGATTCTCCTTTCAGGAAATTTAACATGGGCAGCCAGACGGTCAAACCATGGTGCCCCTAGGATTACATCCTCATGCTTGAGAGGAGAGATAAAGAAATCCTCTTTGTCCACATAGCCTTGGACATGAAGCCTCAATTTCCCGATTAAGGGAGTGACTGAAGCTTCTTGCCCCTTGAAGGCACTGTCTGCGGGTAGGATATCTCCCATCTCGTAGGATTGTATGCCTAGCTTGGTGGCTAACTCCATAGATATGAAATTGTGAGTAGAACCAGGGTCAAAGAGAATAAAAGCATCATGTTCTCTTACCTTTCCCCAAGCATGGCATAGAGGAGATCCTTTGTGGTGAGTTTGGTGAATCTCCTCCTCTTGGATTTCAACCAAAGAAGCTCTAGGAGGATCTTGGCGGTTGTTCTTTTGGGGACAAGCGCGATACGCATGCCCTTGTTCGCCGCACTTGAAACACCGGTTATCTTTACGATAACGCTCAAGCTCTTCAGGAGAGAGTTTATTCTTTCCTTTGTAAACTCCCTTCTCTTTAGCTTTGTTGGAATTGCCCTTAGGAGACTTTTGGACATTGTCCTTCCCCTTAGGCTCATTGGAACCTTTGTTTTCCGGGGGCTTATTATTTCTTTTACCCCCCGTTTGGAAATTGATTCGCGAGGCCACCATAGTATGGTGTATTACCGCCGATATGGTACGTGGCCTTTGGGAGTTGACATACTCCGCCATTTCTTCGGTTAAGCCCGCACAAAATTGTTGCTTTTGCTCTCCAAAATCCAACTTTTTGAAGACAGTGGCTTTGAGTTGTAGGTCCCAAAACTTGTCTACATATTTGTGGATGGATTCATTGGGAGAGAGCTTTAAGCTTCGCCATTCGGTGAGTACTTTGTCTTTGGCATCGGTGGCCAAAAACTGCTTCATAATGGAAGCTCTTAAAGCCTTCCATGTTCGTGGAGCTTCACCGTTGGCTCGTAGGCTAGACCACCATTGTCTGGCGGACTTTTGAAAGTGCATAGCTACATGGCGTAGCTTAGAGGACTCCGTGAAGCCCTCATCTCCAAACGCCGCATCGAATTGTTGGATAAAGGCCAAAACTTTGTCTGTAGCACCGAAGGTGCCATCATAGGTAAGGAAAGAGATGCTCTTCCCTCCCTCTTTGAATTTCTTCAGCTTGGACGACCTCTTCCATGCGGCATAGGATTTCCTATGGCCTCTTCTTTTTGATGGTTCAAAAGTTGCACCATCACTTTCTTCAGAAGATGAAGAATTTGAAGAAGGTGGAGAAGAGGGTGACCTCTTTCTCGCCTTTTTCTTGTCTTGATCTTTGTCGTCTTCACCATAGCTTTCATAAGAGGAAGAGGATAAAGAAGATGGAGAAGAGGGTGTCCTCTTTCTCGCCTTTTTCTTCTCTTGCTTTTTATCATCCCTCTTTGAATTATGGCGTGGAGAAGAGTGTGATGGTCTTCTCCGCTTTGGTGGTGATGGAGAGCGTTTAGCCCGCCGTCTTCGTGGAGCCATCTCCGCCGAGGTGGCGGGAGACTCGCTTCTTTCTCGTTCCTTCGGTGGAGGCTCTTGAGTTCTCCTTTGGGAAGGAGATGCATCATCAAGAAGTAAGTTCTTGAGCCCTTCATATGGATTCTCTTCTTCTTCCCGAATCGGAGAGAGACCTCTTTTGGTAGTCTCACAAGGAGGCTTCCTAGGTGTTCTCTCGTCATGGTGATGAGCTTGGAGAATCCCGTGAGCACGGAGCTGCCGTTGCACTTCACTTTGGAGAGATGGATTGCCCATGGCTTGTTGAAGCCTAGAAACAAGATAATTAACAAGCATTGAAGCATCATTAGTAGCTTGCTCATGAGCAAAATCAAAGTTATCAACATTAATTTCACTCTCTTTAATATTGTCAGCCATTCTAACAACTTTTAGGTGTAAACTTTTTAGGTGTACCTTGGCACTTCAAGCCCTAGTTGCTACTCCTCTTTACCCCTTTAGAAAAAGCACTCAAGCTACTGTACCCGCGGCTCGAATACCATTAATTGCAAGGAATAGAAGAGAGGGTCTTTCGACACCAAAACAGCACCGGCTCCTGTCAAGCTTCTAATAGCTCAATAGTGGTTAAGCCATAGGCAAGCCCCGTAGGACTCCACTATTAAGACCATAGCTCTCGACGGTGATGCCCCGTTAACTGCACAAAGGCAGGCGCACTGCAAGGCTGAAAAATCCCTATTCTACTTACTCACAGGCAATTAATAATACCAACCATTTGTAGCTAGCTTGAGGACCTCCCTTCTTGAGCAAGAAAAGAGAAACCTTGAGCTCTGATACCAATGTAACATTTAATGGCCTAAAATCTTATGTGTAGCGGAAATTAGCATGAACATAGTGAGCATTTCATTAGAGTTGATTCCTAATGAGAATTACAAGAGTGCTTGGGTGGAGAGAGCAACAAAAAGCATAACACCTAGTTAGATAGCATCGACAATACTTTCAAAAGAGAGAGCAATTAAGCTATTGACAACAGTTGAGGACCGGATTTGCATGGAGCCGGTCCCCCCTCCAAAAGGCTTTGTATTATGGTTTCTCCCATCAAGAGAGACATTGTACAATACAATTCTTTGTGTTCCTTCAAGACGAGCTAGTGCAATGAAGATGGAAGCTTCATACACCAAGCAAAACACTTAATCAATCACAACTTGAATTATCCCCGTTCTCAGACCCAAGACCTCACACACCTTCGAAGATGGTGAGAGCTAGCAGGGTATGAGAGTAGATTGAGAGGAAAAAGAAGTATCTTACGAGAAAGAAGTACATCTCCTCACATAATCACTCATATTAGCATAGCTTAGAGAAGATGAGCATGCATTGAAGCTTGGCTCTTGGTTGGATTTGCATCCACATGCCAAGAGAGTGTTGATGTAGGCTTCTATCTCACAAGCTTGGAGTAGGTGATGAGCTCTCCATTAAAGCTTGGGAGGAGATAGAGTATTTTCCCTTCACACATGGTCAAGTGTGAGAGTGTGTGTGTCAATGCCAAGCAAAAATCAGCCCCCTCTCTCTCTTGGGCGAGCCCTAGCTGCTAAGTTAGTCTGGCTTTTGCCTCATTGGACCTCCCCAGGTCAAGCCAATAGGGATTAAGCAGCATAAGTGATAGCCTTCTGACATGTGTCCCCCTTTCCCCTTTTGTGAGAGCTTTAGATAATTAAATAATTAAACTAAACTCTCATTGGACCCCTTTGCCTCCTGGCCAATAGGAATCAGGCAAGCCATGGGGCTCCTGAATGCTCATTGGACCCCTTGGGAGACTGCCCAATAGTCTTCTAGGACACTTAATTCTTATTGGTTTCTTTTATTAAATGTTTTTAAATTAATTAAACTAGATTTACTCTAGCCTAATTCTCATTGGTCCACTTCAAGGGTCTTCCAATAGGAATTGGGCATACCTTGTGGGCATCTGGCCTAGGGAGCTGACATGTGTCCCTCATTCCCTTTGTGTAAAGGGAGCCTGTGTGTGTGTGTGTGGCTTTCTCTCTCATCCCCTAGCTTTGGGGCTCGCCCCCTCCCATGTAGGGATGTAGAAAGACTTTTTGGGCACACACTAAGCATCCAATTTTCCCTAAGGTTGACCTTTGGACACAACCTTTGAATTTTGGAACCTTAGCATTTTGGAAGTCTTAATGGGCTGAACCTTAGGGTCTTTTTAGCCCGTTGTTTCACATGGCTCTTTTGCAGATGGCCCCCCCTTTGGATCCCTATTTTCCCTCCTTTGGATCCCTACTGTGGCCGGTCTGCTAACTTAACCAATATTCTAGCTTTTTCTCCCTTGGCACTTCCCCACATTAAATGATCAGTTTAATATGAGAAAATCATTTAGGAGAATTAGATATTGATTATTATGACAAGAGGCAACAGGAGCCAAGCTCAGCAGGCAACTTCTCACAAGAACCTTGGTGGACTTTCCCCTCCAAGCAGCAGATTTCCTCACCTAGTGTTTTTGCACAGTAGCCCCATCCTGGCGTTTTGCATCAGATTTGCATCGCCAACACTACCCAACACCTAGCGTTTTTGCAAGGATCAACCACTGCTAGCGTTTTTGGTCATCAGCTCCATTGGCGTTTTTGGATTTCAGCACCAGATTAAGACCGTCAATATTCACCTAAAGTGTAGCAGATTCATCCCGGTAAAGACCTCAGTTTTCAGCCATGAAGAACCTTAGTTTTCAGCCCTAAACTTGCAGATTGTCAGTGTCAAAGAACCACAGAAACAACCCCAAAAATCAGCGTTTTTGGACCCACAGTAGATTTCAGTTCATAGCATTTTTGGACAGCAGTAGAAAGCTTGCAGATTTCAGCCCTTAGGTCGACTTCGTCATCATCGTCGTCATCGTCGACATAGACTAGACTTGCATCAGTCTCATGCATACCATTTGTACCAGATTGTGCAATCATAAGTAGACCACTCTCGCCGACAAGAGTGGGGCCTTCGGAGGAGGGTTTTACAACATTTGTGGTGTTGTATCTCTCTTCTCTCTCTATCTCTCAGTCTCATACACTTGCACGCACAGTGTCCATTCACTTTGTTTGTGATCATAGCATTCTCTCATTAAGAACGGAAGGCTCTACCTTCCTTAAGAACAAAAGGAACCTTGAGCACAGTTCGGAGCACTCATCTTCAGCAAAGCGCAAACATTCATTGTGTTGCACCTAACAGTGGGCCTAGCCTCAGTCTCAAGACCTCACACACGTGCAAAGATGGTGAGAGCTAGCAGGGAATGAGGGAAGACTGAGAGGAAGAACATGTATCTTATGAGAAAGAAGTATTCTCCTCACATAATCACTCTAATAGCATAGCTTAACTTAGTAATGAGCATGGTAGAGGAGATGAGCATGCCATTGAAGCTTGGCTCTTGGTTGGATTTGCATTCCATAGCCAAGAGTTGTTGGTGTAGGCCTCTACTTCTCAATTTTTGGAGAAGGAGATGGAATTCTTGCTCAACAAAAATGAGTTGTGTGAGTGTGTAGCCAAAAAGTTAGACTAAAAAATGGCCACTCTCTCTCTTCTTGGTCGACCCCTCTTCCCTTTTGCTCTTGCTGGCTTCCCATTGGCTCCTGCAGGGCTTAGCCAATAGCATTTAAGGAGCATAGTTGATTGTCTTGTGACAAGTGTCCCCCTTTTCTCTTTTGTGAGAGCTTTAGATAATAAAAATGATTTATTTTAAGTCTCATTGGACATTGCCTAGCCATGCCTTTCTCAACCAACTCATACACTTGCCGCATAATCTCCTCTTGTTGAGCTTGAGAAAATCAATAAGGAGGTTTATTAGGTAGTGAGCTTCCTAGAAGAAGATCAATTGCATGGATGTCTTTCCCTCGTTTGGGAGGTAGATCACAAGGGATGTCGTCAATAAAAACATCTTGGAATCCCTTTAGGAAATTGGATAACTCTAATTCCTTTTGATTGCCTATATCTTCTTTTCCTAAAACATTAGGTTCATTTGGAGAATCTTTAACAGAAATCATGTACACTGAAATAGAGCTCTTTATTGACTTATTGAAAAATTTCTTATGTACAATGGGTATGGTGCTAACCGACTCCTTAGCATCTCTGTACATATCTTTTTCCATGTACCTAAAATAGATTCGTCTTTCAGGGAATTTAACATTGACAACCATGCGAACAAACCATGGTGCCCCTAGGATTACATCCTCATGTTTGAGAGGAGAGATGAAGAAATCCTCCTTGTCCACATAGCTTTGGACACGGAGCCTCAATTTCCCAATTAAGGGAGTGACTGAGGCTTCTTGTCCCTTGAAAGCACCATTGGCATGTAGGACATCTCCCATCTCAAAGGCTTGGATGCTTAGTTTGGTGGCCAACTCTGTGGATATGAAATTGTGAGTAGAACTAGGGTCAAAGAGAATGAAAGCATCATGTTCTCTTACCTTTCCCCAAGCATGACATAGAGGAGATCCTTTGTGATGAGCATCCTCTTCTTGAATTTCGACTATGAAAGCTCTAGGAGGCTCATTATGTGTATTCTTGTGGGGGCAAGCATGATAGGCATGCCCTTGCTCCCCACACTTGAAAAAACGGTTATCTTTTCGATAACGCTCTATCTCTTCAGGAGAGAGTTTATTTTTGCCTTTATAAATTCCCTTGTTCTTGGCTTTGTTGTTGTTGGAGATGCCTTTGTGGGAATTTTGGACGTTGTCCTTCCCCTTAGTCTCACTACAGTCCTTGTTTTCCATGGGCTTAAGATTTCTCTTAGCCCCTTGTTGGAAATTGATTCTTAAATCCACCATGGTATGATGTATGACCGCAGAAATGGTGCGTGGTCTTTGGGAGTTAACATACTCCGCCATATCCTCCGATAAACCCGCAAAAAATTGTTGTTTTTTCTCTCCAAAATCTATCTTTTTCTAGACAGTGGCTTTGAAATGTAAATCCCAAAACTTGTCTACATATTTGTGAATAGATTCATAGGGAGAGAGCTTCAAGCTTCGCCATTCGGTGAGTACTTTGTTTTTCGCATCGCTAGCCAAAAACTACTTCAAGATGGAATGTCTTAAAGCTTTCCATGTTCGTGGAGCTATTTGCTTGTAGGCTAGATCACCATTGCTTGGCAGACTTTTGAAAATGCATAGCTACATGACGTAGCTTAGAGCACTTCGTGAAGCCCTCATCTCCAAACGCCGCATTGAATTGTGGGGTAAAGGACAAGACTTTGTTCGTAGCACCAAAGGTGCCATCGTAGGTAAGGAAAGAGATGTTCTTTCCTCCCTCTTTGAACTTTTTGAGCTTGGACGACCTTTTCCAGGCGGCATAGGATTTCCTATGGCCTCTTCTCTTGGGTGGTTTGAGAACTGCACCATCACTTTCTTCAGAAGAGGAAGAGATGAGGAGGACGGAGAAGAGGTTGACCTCTTTCTTGACTTTTTCTTCCTTTGTCCCTCCTCTTTTGCACCATTGCTTTCTTCAGAAGAGGAAGAGGATGAAGTAGATGGAGAAGAGGGTGACCTCTTTCTCGTCTTTTTGTTCTCTTGTTTCCTGTCTTTCCTCTTTGAATTATTGTGAAGAGGAGTATGCAATGGTCTTCTTCATTTAGGGAGTGTTGGAGAGCACTTTGCCCGCCATCTTCGTGGAGCCATCTCCGCTGAGGTGGCAAGAGACTCGCTTCTTTCTTGTTCTTTTGATGGGGGATCTACCGTTGAAACTTGGGCTCTCCTTTGAGAGGGAGATGCCTCATCGAGGAGTAGGTTTTTGAGCCCTTCGTACGGATCCTCCTCTTCTTCCCTTATCAGAGGGAGTCCTCTTTTGGAAGTCTCACAAGGAGCTTTCCTAGGTACTCTCTCTTTTTGGTGGGTAGTTTGGAGATTACCATGGGTGCCCAATTGCTATAGCACTTCACCTTGGAGGGATCAATTTCCCACGGCTTGTTGAAGCCTAGAAACAAGATAGTTTACCAGCATAGGGGCATCATTAGTTTCTCTTTCATTAGCAAAATCAAAGCTATCAACATTCATTTCAATCTCTTTTCCCTTGTCATCCGTACGAGCAAATTTTAGATATAAATTTTTACTTGTACTCTGGCACTTCAAGGCCTAGTTGCTACTCCTCTTTACCTTCAAAGATAAGCACTCAAGTATCTATACCTGTGGCTCGAATATTATTAATTGCAAGGAATAGAAAAGAGGGTTTCACAGAGCCAAGGCAGCACCCGTTCTTGTCAAGCTTCTAATAGCTCAATAATGATTAAGCCATAGGCAAGCCGCGTAGGACTCCATTATTAAGACCATAGCTCTCGACTATATCCCCATTAACTGAATAAAGCAGGCGTGCTTCAAGGATGAAAAATCCCTATTCTACTTACTCTTTTGCAATTAGTAACACCAACCATTTGTAGAAAACTTGAGGACCTCTCTTCTTGAGCAAGAAAAGAGAAACCAATAGCTCTAATACCAATGTAAAATTTAATGCACTAGTAACTTGTGTGTAGCGGATCATGAGAACATAGTGAGCATTCCATTAAGAACAAGTTCCAAATTAGGATAGAGAGAGTACTTGATTGGAGAAAGCAACATAGCAATTTACACCTAGCTAGTTTGGCATAGACAATACTTGAAAAGAGAGAGCAATAGAACAATTGACAGCAGTTGAGGACCGGATTTACATGGATCCGGTCCCCCCCTCCAAAAAGTATTTGTATTATAGCTTCTCCCATCAAAGGAGACTTTTGTACAATACAATCTTTGTGTTCCTTGACAAAACTCGTTGGTGCAATGAAGATGGAAGCTTCATGCACCAAATTATGCTTGAAAAACACACCTAGTGGGCCTAGCCTCAGTCCCAAAACCTCACACCTCTTCAAAGATGGTGAGAATGAGGAAGATCGAGAGGAATAAGATGTATCTTACGAGAAAGAAGTATTCTCCTCATATAATCACTCTAATAGCATAGATTAGCTTAATAATTAGCATGGTAGAGGAGATGAGCATGCCATTGAAGCTTGTGGCTCTTGGTTGGATTCGCATTCCATAGCCAAGAGTTGTTGGAGTAGGTCTCTACTTCTCAATGCTTGGAGAAGGAGTTGGAGTTCTTGCTCAACACACATGAGTTTTGTGAGTGTGTAGCCAAAACGTTAGACTAGAAAATTCCCACTCTCTCTCTTCTTGGTCGACCCCTCTTCCCTTTTGAGTCTCTTTACCTGCATAATCATGGAAATTTTAAAATTTATGGAAATCAATATCGAATGCAAGCCATGGCACTAGAGGCCATTGCAAAAGTTGTTGAGGCATACATCATCTATGTGCTGGAGGACACCAACCTTTGTGCAATACATGCCAAGAGAAGGACAATACAGCCCAAGGATATGAATCTTGCATGTTGTTTGAGATGAGACTTAGACCATTAGGTGAAATGCATAATACCTTTTTGTATTTACCTCCCAGGTTTTGTAGTGATATAATTGAATCAAATCTTTCGCTCTTTTGTACCTCTAATGATTATTGCAATAGAATCAAATTTGTCTCTTCAATGCGCAAATTTGAGTTGTTTAATTTCTTCATGTTTAAATGCAAACATTCAACATAAATTGAGCCATTGAGTGTAAGATTATGTAGGACCAAAACGCTTTGATAAAAACATTCTTACCTTGTGACCTTGGAGATGAAATTGAGTTTTTTGAAGGTCCTCAAAGCCCATGATGGCAGCTCTTTGAGCACACTGTGAGAGAGTTCAAACTCCAAGCTTTCATATCCAACAATCATAGTAACATTATATGTATAATGAATTGGGGGGTTTGAAATAGTGCATTCGAACACATGACATTCCAACCTTACAACGGTACGTATCTCCATTGTGCATGTCCTCCACAAAACCCCAAGTTTTTTTTCTTGATAACCTCCCCAAAAACTCATAGTGCACATCTTTATCATATAAACATAGTGGCAGTCTTAACACATACAAGCTCTTGAAATATATGCACAAAAACAATGAGCAAAAAAACAACATAAACCCAAATCATCAAAACCTTTAGTATATTTCAAGGAGTTTTGGACATTCAATATTATCTTTTGCTTTAAAGATGCTATCGGCCATAAATGTGGATATGCACTCCAAACATAGTCAATTAGCTACCTTGATGGTTTCAAGCTTCCCATAACCATGCATAGTAGTAGGTACAATATAGAAGTGGCACTAGAAAAAAATTCTACTTTGAATCAACTTGGTTGACCAAAGGTGTGCAAAAACTATTTCTCTAACATCTGCATGTACAACTTTAAATGTGTTGAAGAGGCTATGAAGTGGTTGTTGGTCCACCAATGTAAATGGAAATACGACTACAATAGCAAGAAAACACATAATTTTCAAGCCCAAAAAACTTTCCAATATGGATCCACACCTAACTTTGTCTTGTCACACAAAGTACGCACAATGTGGTGGGAATCGGGGGTAGATTGTTGTAATTGCATGCTTGACATCGAAAAAACACATCGTACAATGGCTACGATTTCCTTGTCCCTGCAATACTTGAAGCCAAAAGCTTTCAATTTCAATGATGGTCCATGTTTCCACGGTCTCGAACATGGTGAGGGCTAGTAGCAAATGGTTGCATGCATACTCAAGCACCTTTGGTGAAGTTTTGTGGCACCCACTCACCATTTACACCTCTTATGTTATGGCATAAAATACCAGTGAGATGATCCTTTGGACCTTTAGGGATTAGAGCTTGCCAGGTGAGTAACAGAAAGTAAGAGGAGGAGGAGGACCTTGCTTGGTTTTCCAGGGTAGGTGGGAAAAGGGGGATGAGCTTTCTTGGGGTGGCAATGGAAGGGGGAGAGAAGGGAGAAGAGCTTTGGTGGTGCTGCAATGGAGGTAGAAGAAGGTGGATGACCTTGCGTAATGAGACAATGGAAGGTGGGAGGGGGAAGGAAGGGAGAGGAGCTTGCTTGGTGCTGAAATGGAGGTGTGAGGGGAAGACAAGGGGGAGGAGCCTTGGTTGGTGCTGCAATTGAGATAGGAGAAGGTGGACGACCTTGCTTAATAAGGAAATGGAAGGTGGGAGGGCCTTGTCACTAATTGACACCTCCCTAGGGAGGTGGGATCAATGGCCTACATTAGGCATCGCAAGGCGGGTCCAATTCAGGCCGTCCGATCGCCGTTTGAACTAGGTGTGAACTAAGAGTGAACTCGGGAGGGATGTGCACCACACGAATTTGGTGTGAACTCGACGTGAACAAAGTGTGAACTTGGGAAGGTCTGCACACCACACCAAATTTGGTGTGAACTTAATGTGAACTCGGTGTAAACTTGTCCACGACGCCGTGATCTATAAACTTACCACACACATACCTTTCAACGAACGCGCGATAGCCTTGTGGTTAGAGTCAATCCCGTGGGGGTGGATAGCGGGTTCAAGCCTCGGATCCAAAAATGTGGGAATATTTTGCATTCCCTAGGCAATCTAACGATCACAATCAACCGATGATTGTGAGCCATTGATCCCACCTCCCAAAAGGAGGTGTCAATTAGTAACGAGGGTGGGAGGGGGAGAGAAGGGAGAGGAGGTCGCTTGGTGTTGCAATGGAGGTGGGAGTACTAGGCTAGTAGAGACAAAGTGTTAGAGCAGAGGATGATTGTGATGGTTGCATCAATGGAGAGCTTGGAAAATGGGTTTTAGAGAGAGAAATTTACTTTTTACCACCTATGGGACAAGTTTGAGGGGGGTGAGAATAGAAAAAGATTTTTTATTTTTTTGAAAAAAAATAATTTTGAGGGTTTTTGGGTGTAGGTTTTTGACTTTCAGAGGTGAAAAAAATGCATTTTTGAACATAACATAAGCTTGGAATGGCTTTAAAGAGGGAAAGTTTGAGTAAAATTTTCATTGGAGTATTTTAATAACCGAGCCAAAAAAGAGAGAAAGTTGGAGGTTTCAAGTGGGCCCCCTTTTTCCACCCCTTGGTCATTAGGCTTACCTAGCCAAAGCCTCTTTGAAGATCACCAATCTTAGGAATATCATGAAATTTCTTCCTTGGAATAAACCCATAGTTGGGTGCACTAATTAAGTAAAGCTGGCACATTGTCCCCACATTGACCATGGCTAGACGGGCACGGGGACCCAGAGCTAGAAAAATACATTTTTCCTAGTCGAAGAAAATAAGGGCAAATTTGAAATTCTCCTTGAGTTTTAGGTCAAAATTTGAAGCTTTTTCGATAATTACACTAAAACTTGTGAAAATTTCCCGGTTTTCTTTAAGGCAAGCTCAAAATCTGACCGAGATTTTAGGATTTTAGTCGGTTAAAATACACTAGACCCTGGGTTTTTTCTAACCCCACATGGGACTGGTTGCATTAATTGTTTTGACTCTATAAAGGGAGCTCAAGCAGAAGGCCTCTAGTTATACCCATTATGGATTTTACGAGCTAATGTTTTTGTTTTATGACTCCCTGCAAATCGTGATCATTACAGAATGAATCACAACTTGCCTCCTCAATGAGTTGTTTTGGAAGTAGCTTGTCTAGCTTTTGGTGCTTGGGATTAGGCTGACAACATGCGTTTGTTTGATGTATTTGTCTCTTGTGGTGCAAATACCTATTTTTAAATGAAGAAGAAGCCAGTTTAGAGGCGTTTTGTGGAAATGTGATTTTTTTATTTTTTATTTTTTGGGGGGGGGGGGGGGGGGGGTGTTTTGGGGATTTTGCAAATCTAGTCATTTTAAAATATTTACATATTGTAGAAGACTTCTCATGAAAAGGCGAATCAGATGATACCAAGGTCAATATTTTTTAGATTTTGTTTGAATGCTGTACTTGAATAAATTCAACTTTTGAGGCTATTTGAAGCACTAGACACACTCAAGGCCCAGTAATGGTGCACTTTTTAACAAATCACAACATGACACATAAGCAAGATTCTAAGAATATTTCAAATTTCTTGCTTCTAAATTGGGGGTGGATATGTGTCTGACTCACCTCGCCTCCTTCGCTCATGCGCTTATCTTATTTGACATTGCTTTATCTTCAGCGTGAACTAGTTTTCTATCTTCGGCAGTTCGTCAACCTCCTCGCTATTATTTAATTTATCTTTGGTTGTTATTCTACTTTATCTTTGGCGTCGACCTTTAAGTTATCTTAGGCGTTGATTTAAGCTTATATTTGGCGATGTTGCTCCTTGTGTCCTTTGTTAGGAAGCATTCCCACTAGGTTAAGGCTCTATTGACCTTCTCCACCCCGCCACTTTATACCGCTCCATTGTTGCGAAGTCAAGCATGGATGCAGAGATGCTCCCCAGGGAGGAGGACATCATAAAGTTCTCCCATATACTTGCAACAAAGAAACTATTGTTGCAAGAAGGTACGTGCCGATGGACGAAGGGGATGGTTTGGCACCACGATCATCAAACGTCAACATTAGGATGGGTGAAGCATCAACAAAGCTCGGGTAGGAAATAAAGGAATTTCCTGTTGAAAATAATCTCCCTATTAAAGAAAAAGGTCAAACTCAAGGATTTATTTTTGAGGTGGACACTCAAGGTGGGGGTGCTCAAGGCACCATTTGTACAGACGCTAACAAGGTGGATACTGGTTCTAGTTCTCTCTGACCAGGGGTCTCATTTGTGAGCATTCTCAAGGGGCCTAATCCTATGGACAACAACAAAGTCACAATTGTTGATATATCTAGTGATGAAGGCCAGGAAAAACTCAAGAATGTAAAGACCCAGCTCAAACACAAAATAAAAGAAAGTCACAATTGTTGATATATCTAGTGATGAAGGCCAGGAAAAACTCAAGAATGTAAAGACCCAGCTCAAACACAAAATAAAAGAAATTAACATATAGATAGAGATTGGCCATACAGGTAACAAACGATCTAGCTCATAGGTCGAGTGCAATGGGCTTCTCGATGAGGGGTTAGTGGATCCTGCATATAGTGCTTTAAAGAAGTCTCTTCCACAACAAGTGGAGGTAGTGGAGGTTATCACAATTGCGATTCCACCAACACTTATTAAAAAGTATCTAGCCATGCAAGCAAAGCTTACACTTGTGTTTGGCTTTAGTGGGGGACTAGTGGCATCCCCCTTCACAATCCCTTTGACTTGCTACAAGAAAAAAAATCCTCTAACCTTGCAGATCCTCCGGATTCTCTTGGGTTGGGCGACGCAAAGACAAGCAAAGCTTACACTTGTGTTTGGCTTTAGTGGGGGACTAGTGGCATCCCCCTTCACAATCCCTTTGACTTGCTACAAGAAAAAAAATCCTCTAACCTTGCAGATCCTCCGAATTCTCCTGGGTTGGGCGACGCAAAGACAAGGCAGGATTCACGAATGTGGAGGAATTAATTCCTCTCTCCCAATGCTGGAAGCTCTAGCTATTCAATCATGGAACGCAAAAGGATTGAAGACCCAGAAGAAGCACGCCCTATTCTGGGAGGAAGTTAGAAAGAATAAGGAAGCTTAGTGTTGGGCCATCCAAGAAAATCATCTGGATGCTCTCAGCAAAAGAAAACAGACAATGGGGAAGAAGTTGGTGTTCTATGGAGAGGGAGAGGACGGGTTCAATGGTGTCCTCTCTATTGTGGACGAGGAACTAGAGCCCAGAGTGGTACTAAACCACCCCTCTCGAAGAGTCCTAGGAGTGAGAATCATTTGGGCAGATCAACCTATCGCCCTAGTACACATATATGGCCCTTGCAATGCCAAGGATAGAGACAAACTGTGGATGCACCTTAGAGGTTCCCCTATTGAAGGAGAGTGGCTATTGATAGGGGACTTTAATATAGTGCAGAAGAGCAAGGACAGAACAGGCTCATCTTGTATGTTGGCAGGTTTTGAAAAAACCAAATGGTTGGCTCTCTGTGAGAAATGGGCTATGATGGGCTTGTGGGAGGGGGGTCCCTAGAACAGCACACTGAGCTTCACATACACAAGCCTACAACATGCCGGCATGACTTCCCAAATGGACTATGCTACTACTACTATGCTATTCGAGATGAAGGTGCTCACAATGAAGATCCTTTCAGACCATCACATGAAACTCAAGAAATCCAAAAAGGAGGGGCAAGCCCCTAGAGGGAGTTAAAAGTTGCTTGTTGTTGGTGCACACATTCTCAAGGACCCTCTGTTTAGAGGGCTTACCAAGAAAGCTTTAAGTAAACTCAATAAAGATCTTAACTTGGAAAAACCTAAATCTTGGGACCTCTTTCCTCAAAATATATGAAGAGCGATCAAAAGCTTGGGCCCTCCAATGAAAAAGGCTTGAGAAGAGCACTGAAAGCAGCTCGAAGAGAAGGTGGCTTGCCTCACCTCCAAAAAAGTTATTGGGCTAGCCTCCGAAGAAGAACACAAAAGGTGGATGGAAGCCAAAGCCAACCTAGCCAAGCAACAGCTTGAGGAGGTCAGGAGGGTAAGATTGATATCTAGGAAGACCTTCCTACAACCAGAGGCTGCTAATCAAGCACACTTTTTAAGGTCCTTGAAAATCAAGAAAAGCAGGGGCTCTGTACACTCGCTCACAAATGAACATGGGATTACTATGCAAGACCAAGACGAAATGGCTAAAATGATGCTTGATCATCTAAGGCAAATCATTGGTCAACCAAAGACCAGCTCTCAAGAAATGGATGAAGCCAGAATGACCTTGCTCGAGAGTGGTAATAGGAAAATTCCCTATCCCGGATCTATTGCCTTGAGATGGCCTTTTCTGAAGATGAGTGCTCACTTGTGTTGCAAGCTCTAGGCAAGGAGAAGTCCCTTGACTTGAAAGGTCTGACCACTGAGTTCTTTAGGGAGTTCCGGGATGACCTCAAGGTCCCAGTCACGCATATGGCTAACCAAGCTTTTGTCAATAGGTCAAGAGGGCTAATCAAGCCTATCCCAAAATAGGCTTGCTGCTCGCATCTTAAGCATTGACGCCCCATAACTATGATTTTTGTAGCATACAAAATCATTGCCAAGGTAGTTGCTCCCCTCTTGGATAGAGTCATCTCCCCATCAAAGAAAGGTCAATATATGACAATATCTTAGTGGCAATGGTCAGAATCAAGTACGCAACCTTCAAAAAGCAGGAGTTTATTTTACCTCAGTTAGACCTGGACAATGCATATGATATGATTTTGTGGTCCTTCATTGAAGATGTCATGAAATCACTGGGCTTCAAGCCTTGCCTTTCTTGACTTATACACACTCTGAAGGTAGGCAAGCATTCAATTTGAGCTGTTGTTCAATGATAGAGTTGTGGGTTCCTTTGAAGCCAAAAGATCTATCAAGCAAGGATGCCCCCTAGACCCTCTTCTCTTTGCCACCGGGTCACATCCTCTGATGATGATGCTCGAAGTTGCTACTCCGCGGGGTGAAATTCAAGTTTTAGCTTTGCTTGGCAATGACTAGCTCCTGGCCAGGATGTTCGCAGATGACTCCCTCCTCTTTTTGAAAGCCTACCCTCAAGTACCCAAGAAGGCGCTAGAGATTGTGCAGACATTTGGGGTGGCTTCGGGGTTGAAGTGTAGCATTGAGAAGTCTAGACTGATTTCCCTAACGAAAAATAACTCATTCGACCCATCAATCTGGTCTGGGGATATTGTGTCTAAAGGAAGGGTATTTTGACATTTGGGCGTCCCCTTGGGGGTGGAGGTTACACACAAGCAAAGGTTTTAATGGATCCTGGAGAAGATCCAGAGAAAAATGAGAAGGTGGGAGTATGTGCTGCTTCCCTTCTTGAGTCGGGTCAGAGTGATCAATACATTTATGTTGCCTTATATTGCCTTCACCAGCCCGCTTCTCAAAATTGCCAAATGTAACCATAAGGAGATTCTAAAACCACTTAAAATATTCTTATGGAGGAACAACACTAAAGCCTCATTGCCATGGCAATGGGCAAAGTGAGAAGTCATCACTCGACCAATGGTCCAAGGTGGCCTTGGAATTCTCAACCCTATTGTTCATGCAGAGGTCCTCAGTGCCAAGTTTATGGTCTCAATTGCAAAACAAGACCAAGCCTGTGCTATCATTACCAAGGATATGATAGATAAAGAAAAACTTTTCTCCAAAGGTGGTCTATGGAAAGGGGTCAAGGTGCATGACAAACTATTAGCCTCGAGGTGGTCTAGCTTGAGAGTGGGTGGCACCATAGGAGAGTTGGTGCAGAAGTGCAATAGAGCAACATGGGTACTAGAATGGGGTGAATTAACCAGATACTTCCGGTTTTCCATCTCGCACTAGTCCCTTCACTATTTGAAGTTGCTGGTGTAATTCTGAACCCTTATTGGAGAGAGATTGCAAGACAGATGAACAATAAAGGACTCCAACGGTTGACCCACTTTTGGGATGGAAACAACAAGTGCTGGAAATCGTCTTACCAGTTGGCTGCCCAGTTTCTGAGAAGCTTCTTATCAACAGAGTTATTGAAGGCCTGAAAACATCCTGACACCGATTTTGGGAATCCACTTTTGAGCGGAAAGCTTGGAGATGGACCACGGGTAGCCACTTCTTGAAACCTCATACCAAGAGAATCTACCAAGCGTTGATGCGCGAGACTGATTGGGCCGCCCCTTTGAACAAACAAGGGAAGTAGCAATGGTCAGAAGCTCAATGGGTCGAGGTCACGAAGAACATCTAGAATCCATAGTGGCCTCATTTTATGAAGATATTTCTTGTGGAAGGTGTTGTGGGGGGTCTTTGTCGACAGGCATCAAGATTCAGGCACGAGGTATCGGGTCGGAATATAGGTGTCCAGAGTGCAGTTTGGCTAGCAAAGACCTCACCCACCTCCTCATGGAATGCCCGACAATTAGAGGCTTGGCAGGGAAGGTGTGCACATGGATACAAAAAGTTTTCAGATTTTGTTTCTTCAGTAAGATTTGGAAGGCCAGGAACTGCCGGGTCTTTGATAGTGACCTCTCTGTGGCAAGATTTTCAGAGATTGTACAAGAAAGTAAGGAGCTAATATATGTGGTAGGTAAAATTGAAACCTCGAAGGATTGGCTTAGGGCGACTCTCGCCATCTCGTCGAGCCTTGTTGTGTAAAGGACTAGGCTTTTGGTTCTAGATATTTCTAGGGTCTGATGTAACCACTTGCCCCTCAAGGCTCGAGTGTGTTTTGTATATTTGTTGGTGTCATTCTAATAGAATCACTCACAATTGTGAGTTTTGCAAAAAAAAAAAAAGGATCTCATGTTGGGGTACCTAAGAAATCTCCTAGCAACTATGAATTGTTTAGAAAGACCTTAAGGTTTCTAATAATTGACAATTTTATTCTTGTTTAGTTTCATAATTCAATAATTACTCTCTCATTCTAAGCGAGACAAAAGAACCAACGTTTTACAACCTCAAATGCTATCATATTGCAAAGCTAGAGTGTGTGGAACAATGGAATATTATGCTTGAAAACATGCATTACTTTGCAAAACTGATTTTCATGAAAACATAATGTTGTTGATGCCTTCTAATTCTCATTTTCATGAAATTTCAATGCTATCGATTAAAAAAGACATTGTTGATTAGGACCTACAGTCTAGCATGGTCACCAATTTCTTAAACAAAAGATAAGGAATTTAGACTTATGAGATTGATTGCAATCGTGAACACATTTACGATCAGTGGCAAGAAATGCATCATCGATTAAAATCTAAGCTGCAAAAGATGTTTTGTTAGTTTTTTTTAATGTATTTAGGTTGCTTATGTGCACATAGTTTAGCATAGATATGGAAATTTCCTTAAAATTTGTGGAAATACCCCTCAGATTTCAAAAATTCCTATAGTGACCCCTCATTTAATTGGCAAATTTGATCGGATTTTTCTTTTCAAAAGGCGCTTAAGTATGTTTGAAACTCCCATCTTTGACAGGTCACTGAGAGCCTTTGTTATCAAAATGAATAAACTATGCGAAAATCTAAGCAATCCATCCAAAAACAATATTAGGGTATTTTTGGACATAATGAAAAATTCAAGGGTATTTTGGTAATCTTTGCAAAAACTTAAATATATTCTTTTTCTTGGATTGAACTCAAGACCTATTCAATAAACTCACAAATCCATTTGAAAGTATCCTCTTCACCACTACTTTAGTTGGACATTTACGTGCTATGTTTTCCTAGTACCAACTTTTTGCATTTATTTTTGTAAAGGCGGCGCGACGAGCTCTGTATAGGGAGCTTCCGGGACAACCAATATTTTCTATGTCAAAATAAGAAATTTTTTCCAATAATATTCAGAAATACCTCCAATTTTTTCTTTTAAAAAATTCCTATAGAAATGCTTACAAAGTTTTACTAAATCAACAGTAACTTTGGTCTATCAAAGGTGCCTTTAAGGCCTACTTTTAAAATCCTTTATTTGTAAATATTTAATGAATATAACATGTCCTTTTCCTATTCAATATGTGTCTATCAAAGACATGACATAAGGAATTGTGTACTTGTGAAGGAATCAGACTCTAAGAGTATACAAAGAAAAAAGTTTATATGTGCTTCAATTGTGTACTTGTGAAGGAATCAGACTCTAAGAGTATATAAACAACCATGATTTCACGTGCATTGCAGGTGTTATGGCAATTTCGCATGCTAATGGAATTGTGGCCGGGGTCAGATCTATTGAGAGAGGAGGAGAATGAGACCATGTGCTTTGACACACTACTCCTTCAAATGCATGACGAGACGAGGATGGATCGGGCAAGCCGCTTGCCAACTAGCATCCTAGAGCCATCAGTGCGCAACTACAGGGCCGCCACCTTCCGCTTCCTTAAGCTTCCAATGGCCGAGATCCCGCTACCGCCCCGCCCCCTCCGCCTGCTCTACTACGGCCGCAGCGAACTCTCCCGACGCCGCATAGTCAACCACGATGAGGTCCTCCACTTCCTACAACACAACTTATCCCGCATGCTCCACCTTGAGATTCGATCCCTTGATCTCCTCCTCCTTTCCAAGCAAATGGACTATTCTTTCACTCGCCTCGTGTCCATCTTCTCCCAAACTGACATCTTTATCGCGGGCCATGGTGCCGTGACTTGGGCTACCATATTCATGCCTCTTGGTGGTGGGTTCATTGAGGTCTTTGGCTCTTGTGATTGGTGGAAATCAAAAGAACATTACAATGACACAACCAACCTGAAGACTTGGGTTGCACCTCTCACTCAAGCTCTCCATATCAAGCATGACCTTTCCAACCCTTATGCAAACAGCGTGGCCAACCCAGGCCGTGGTAACACTACTCTTTGCGTCCATCCAGGCACGGGGGTCCCAGACTTCACTATTGATCCACTGAAGCTACGCCAAGTTGTCGATTCATTTGCATACCCTCAAGAACCAGGAGATAGGTTAACTCTCCATTGGCTCTATGATTGGGGGCATGCTCAAACACCATAAACCAATTGATGTATTAGCCTACATGCTGATTCCACTCATCTCAATAAGGCTATGTTTCATAATTATCTGAGGTTAAGAATTTCACGCTTTTTAGTAAGAGCAGAGGTTTTGCTCTTTGTGATAAAATCTCTTTAACATAGATGAGGTGCCCATTAGAAAAGAGTAACAATCAAGCAAGAGCTTGTTCTCTACACACAAAATACCTTTTTTTGTCTCTTCTCGACCTCTTAAGACCTTCACGAGTCCACACTTGACACCTTTTGCTCTCATATTACAAGCATCTTGAACAATTCAATAATTCTTTTGATTCTTTGTTTGAGGTATGTGACCCTAAACCCTAATTTTTGTGCCCACTCTAAGAAACGTATCTCTGTTCAGATTTGATTGTCTATCTAGATAATAGCTAGTGAAAGTCTAAAACTTTGTTGTGCATACTCGAATGAAACAATTAGCCATCCATGCATTGTAGCTCCAGCGGTATCAACTAATAGTTATCGTATTTAGTGTACAGTAGGAAGATTTTTAAAGGAAAAAAAAAGAGTTTACTCGTACATGGGGGTAACACTGCCAGAGGTGTTTAAGCTTAACGACGCTCATTGTGCGACGCTCAAAACTCGGCTATAGTCGAGGCTATATAGCGATGCTTATTATATGTACTATAGAGACGGCGATTTTGAAGGTAAAAATAACATGATCACATCACGCCAAAACTCATATCAGTGTTGAGTTTTGGCGCTCTTCGATAAACGATGACGAAAATATGTATATGCCCTCACCTCCCTCTCGCGCGCGTGCACACACACACACACACACACACACACACACACACACACTTAAGTACGGATACAATAGCTTATTAATATTCTAAAATCTCCCCCTCACATCAGGCGGCAAAGTTTTTGTTTTTTCCACCCTACGTGGAATACACTACCTTAGTTGGTGGTTGCCATTGGGGCTTCATCCACACAAAACCCCCCCTTATCGAAGCGTGATTCTTTTCCTCTCTAACCCATGCTTGGGAATTATGTTGTGTTTACTCTAGCATCACTCCCCACTCTATGATGCATCTACTCCGGTATCACTCCCCACTCCTTGCGTTTACCCTTAGCTCTGCTCTCTATTTTCGTTCGCTTTAGACACACCCCGGGGTCTTCAATAAGGATTACCGTATGGTTGGTGTCATGTGAGTGTACAATAGGGGGGTTTTATGAGGCCAAAAAGGTAGATTTTACAAAGGAGGGTACCGTATATAGGGGGTAAAATGGCAGTTTTGGTGAACGCAGGTGACATCTTCCTAGTACTAGTAGTGAATCCCCCCGGGAGACACACCTTTCAAACAACCACCCCCCCCCCCCCCCCCCCCCCCCCCCCCCCCCCACCCCACCCCCCACCCCACCCACTGGATTAACCATGGTGGCTGACGTTGGATAGCGTATTCCTTGTGATAATGGCAGATCAAAGATGATTCGCCAAGATTGTGGCTCCTCAGAACATTTACCAAACTAGGTATTTAAAACCGGGTGAGGCTTTCTCTATGCCCCTCACTTAGCCTTCACTCTTGCGTTTTTTGTGTGTGTATGTGAAAGAGAGTTTTTTTAAGAGCCTGAACATTTGCTTACTGCATGGCTATGGAGATGGTTGAACATAAGGAGGCTTCAAAGGTTAGTACTAAGCCATAAAGATTGGGTTTTTCCTACTGCATTCTTTAACAATTTTTTGCACCATCTAAAGGTGTTGATACTCCTTGGTATGAATACCAATCAGTGACTCAAAATTATGATCGGAGGTTTTGGATTAATGGTGCTTTTTCCATGTACAAGTTGACTAGACTTGTAAAACTTGCATCATTTTGGTCTTTTTCTGTATTCTGACATAACACTACTTAAATGATTTAAAGTTTACTGCACTGACAGTTTGATAATAAAGAAAAAAGGGGTGTGAAGTCGAAGGTTGGTATTGTTTGCCCATAGCATTTGCGGGGACAACATTGTAGTATTATGTAATGAGTGTTGGTGCTCCATACCCCAAGGGGCATCAAACAAATGGCCTCTGATTTGGGTTTGATGCCTTATGCCGCTCTACTGACTACATATTGTTGAGACAATCTTCTATTGAGCTAATTGTTGGGATGCTTGCAAAATAAGGTTGCCACATTTTTATTTTTGGCTCTGCTATAGAATTGATATTTTATTATCTATTGCACCTGACAAGTGGCAAAAGCATCAGCAGATAATGGATTATGCAGAAGGATATTACATTTTATGTACATTTGATTATTCAAGTGCTCTTTATGAGCTTTGGCCAATTATGACCGACCGGCCAGTTTGTACTCATTTTTGGGCATTCAAGAAATCTATAAATAAATACGTGCAAGAGGGAAATGCTCACTCTTTCACGGGGGGCGATTGCACCCGACGCTTGTGTCTATTCTTCTCCCTCTCCTCTCTCTCTCTTGCCGTGCTGGTGTGGCACTCCGCTCTAGGAGGCGCATCTGCTCGTGCTCTTCTTCTTTCTGTCGCTCTATGTCCCTCTATGTTGTGTATGGCGTGGAATATGTGAAAGGATGGTTGTTAGGTATTTAGCTTTGTCGATTTATGGGCTTGCCATATGTTGTTTTCTCTATTTTGCAGGGCCACCGCCTTCTCCATTTGTAGCAGTGGTATCAGAGCTGAGGATACGCTCTTGGTAACAAGAAAACACCTCGTGTATGATTTTCTTTTCAACAACATAGCTCGTCACGATTTTGTAACAGAGATAAGTACAATTATATGCTTCTATTTTGTTTTATATAAATCTTTTGTATACTCTCTCTTCTTAATGCTATATATCTTTGGGATACAATTAATAGTAATCCTTGTTGGAATTGTGATTATAGCAAGCCCACCCGGATATACATAGATATATGTGCATGTGTGTGGGGAGAAAAAAAAGATAAATTGGAGTAGAAGAAGAAAGAAGCAAAAGAAAAGAGGTCGTTTATCCAAGGGGGCGTCACGGTTATTTTGACAAATTGTGAATGCCATAACTCTGACTCAAGATGGTGTCAATTTGAGGTAGTTGGAAACAATCCCAAGAAAGTGGAAAAAAAAATTCCCGTGTTGCTTACTCTTGCCATAGAAACTAACCCCAAGAGATAAAGGGTTTGCTATCATAAATACAACTCTAGGGGTGTCGAAGAGCTGGAGCCAAGGCCGAAGACATAGACAATGGGCAACAGCCAAACTTATTAGTAGGTACCTCTACCTTATGTGGGAGGCGGGCAGCTAATTCTTTGGTGCGACCATAATTCATGCATGCTACAAGCAATCTCAAAACAGAAGAAAAGTGTAGTCTTAATTGGTGTTGGGTTTTAAGAGAGGATTTTTGAGTGATGAAAAACTCTCCAAGACAGTACGACATCCACTTAATGGGATAGTGGTAGCGTATTGCATGCAAGGCGAGGTTACCTTTAGGCTACCCTCATGCCATAGGAAAAATTGTAGACTTTTTGATTCGCCTACTAGCCAATTGAGGGGCTTTATAAGTTCAATTTTTTGCTTGATTTACTTAGGCTAAGTATGATGACTAAACCATGCAAAGGTGTTTCTTAATGGGTATCCGATGCCAAACATTAGGTCAATTTTAAATGGCCTTAATTACCTCACTAAAACGATTTGAATTTCCTCGACTGATTAAGGAAAGAACTAGAAAATTTTTGCAAGGTAATTGAAGGGCCGACTCTTTTATGCCGATATGGGTATTAAGACACTTGGATTAGAAGGGGTGGTGGTCTTTTGATCAAAATGATATGTATGATCATATTTGTTTAAGGACTGATAAAAATTGGGGCTATATAGAAACCATATTTATAATTATTTCCATAAATTAAACAAAAAATACTTTTTTACAAAATAGTAAAATAAATCTAGATTACATAGCTCTTTGGACATATATTTTAAGCTTAAAAAGTTGTAAGTTGGACATGGATAACAACTGATATAGTCCATTGACACCTGTAAAATGCAATCAAGGCTAACGTATTTGTTGTCTTGTTTGAATGAATGCAGGTGAGGAATCTATCCTTTCTTGGATTTTTTTGACTTGAAGCAAATGTCTTCCCTTGACATTCTAGGCTCTTACTGCTTATTGGAACATACATTTTAGATCAGCTATTGTACTACACTATAATGAGACCTCATTCTTATAGCAATGTACAAAAATAATTATAAGACTGAGTTGTTTTTGTATTAATCATTGTCACTTTTCTAAAGCCAACTGTCTTTTGAATTTAAATTTTCATTTATGTTTTATTATATAAGTAAAGCAGCTACGCACATATCCCATACATAAGGTTTTCCTAGCTCTTTGGGAAAACTAGGAAGTTGGCTTTAGGAACTTGCTTGAATTATAGTGCTAGTGTGGATCCGTTGTCTATAATTCCTGTTTAGGTTCGCTGGCGTTAGGTGGTCCCTCTTAGACTATAATCCTGGATACCTGCTCATGGTTATCATAGTCTTTTTTACTTTGCTGGTTTAAGGGTTGGAGGTCCATCCTTTATTACTAACCTTAATTTTCTATTAACTTTCAAAATCACTAACATTATAAACTGACTGATTGCATGAGAGTTATCCACTCCCCGAAGAAACATACAAGGATTTTAGAACCATCCTCCAAAAAAGCCTTGGATGTTAAACTAGACCTTTTCTGGCTTGACATGCCAGACTACTAGGCCACAAAGCTACACCTATGGGAAGCATTGAATGGGTACAATATAAGATAGTGAAGGAGATCATTCTTACTAATCAACTTTTATACATCAATGTTCATGAGCTTCCCCTAAGACCAATGAAAGAGATGTGGTTAGCTAGTACTATACATCCTTTAATAATGGCATCAGGGTGCTTTGACATTGCTATGTTTAATGTGCGTGGGGACGGAAATGTTTACACAATGACACACATTCCTTCAACCCACTGTCTTGGGACTTATTATTTGACCTACTTGGAAAGTCCATGATCATCAACCCATACACCATAAAGATCTTGTAAAATGAAAATTGTGCAAGTACACAAAATATTGATGGATGGGAAACACCTAACAAATTTCCCCAGAATTCTACTTACTTTAATGATTACTTCAACTTCAAGAATGTGAAGGTCCATAGAACCATAGGAGTGCCTATGAAAAACTACTCACTCACTCAAATATGGTATGATTTGCACGCAACCAAAGAAATGTTCATGCCAAAAAATCTTAAGAGAGCAGTGGAAGGACCCATTGCACATACATCCATAATGGGACCACTATGATGAAATAGTTGAAGGATGTCATAATGGTTATCATAGGGTGCACTAAGTTAGGATCATTAGAGATTACTAATAGCCTTTGAAAGGCAGTATAAATTTTTAGACCACAAAAAATTTGTGATGTAGAAATTTATTCATTATTCTTTCTTTCTCTCTCTTGTCGTATCCTCAATTGTTAGCTTTATTTTACTAAGAGAGACTACAAGACGGGATACGGTGTACTATACTAAGAGTGAACTTGGTTGATATGGTACAGTACATAAACATGCCTCCCAGAGAAAATGCGAAGGAAATTCGGCGGCTGCAAATGCCAATGTACCAATTGAGCCTTAACCAGCAATCATTGATTGAGACATCGATGCTATGCTCAACAAGTCTCAACCTCGGAATTGTAGCAAGGAAGATAAAGATATGGGTAAAGTTCTTAAGGATTGGATTAAGCATATAGAAAATTACTTTCATTTGTCTCATTCATTTGCAGAGAGCAAGGCTATTATTTTGCTAAGTTCAAATTGCAAAAGACGGCCAGGTGTTGGTGGAGAGGTCATTGTATTGAAAAAAATTTTGATCCTAATGTAGGAGCTTGGGATTATTCAAAGGACTCAGTTGAAGAAGAACTATCAAAATAAGGTATATCATTCAAACTGCATGAATGAGTTTCTTGATTGTACTCAAGGAACCAAAGAACTAGAGTTATATTATCAACATCTCTTAACCCTGGTCAAGTATGCTCTAGTGAGAATGACTCAGGAAGTCAAAGTGGCACAATATATGTCAGAGTTGCACAATCCTTTGAAGACTAGACTTTGGATTCTTTGGCTTACTAATTTTGCGGATGTCCTTGATGCGAGTAAACCTATTGAGCTCAAATTATCTAATTGTGGGAAGATGAAGCCAGAACTTGATCCTATTCATGAGATCAAAAGACCTTGTCTTGAGGATGAGAAACAATCTATAAACTCATAGCAAACAAGGGAGAACTTATTATATATGAAGACCAAGTGAGATCATCTCTGCTATAGTTGTCTTCATCCTAACCATCAGACCAAAGATTTCCCATTCAATAACTCAACCTTTACACAATTGGTAGATAATTATGAGAACAAAAATCTAGACTCAAATCAAAATTTCAAGAATTTTAGACCTAGACCACTTCCATCTCAATAAAACTTCACCTAGTAGAACTTCAATCAGAGTCAAAGACCACCTCAAAACAAGGGAACTTTAGACCAAGAAACCCACCTTTTATGCAAAATGGACCACCCAACAACACCAATAAGAATAAAAATTGAAATAAATTCAACCATCAACCTCGTCTAGGAGGAGGAGGGAATCAAAAACCTCAAGGAAGAGCTCAAGCCAATAGAGTTTAAGGTGCTAGAAGCGAAGGGAATCAAGAAAATGCATATATTCATGTTGCGATAGAACATCAAGGAGTGAATTAATAGTTTTGAGTAATTCAAATCTCAAACGAGTATCAAGGTAAGCATTTTACCTTATTGATCGATTCTAAGAGTACATATTCTTCCATCTCTCTTGGATGTAGTAAAAACCTCATTTTTCTTGAACAACATGATACAAACCTCATAGTGGATTTAGCTACGGGTAGGAAGTTTAAGTCTTCTACTTTAGTGGGAGGTGAGTAACTTAATTTTGTTTTGGATGGCCACAACACTTTAGCTCATTTTAGAGTCTTACCCATAGGAGTTTATGATGGAATTCTAGAAATGGATTGGCTTAAAATTTGGATTTCAGATCACTCTATACTTCCAAGCGTGTCCGTTGGGCCTCTTCCTGCCCATCATTTTTTCCCATATCTTCTCGATGGATGCCAAGTTTGGCGGTACACTTCATTTGAATGCCTATTCAAGTCACTTTCCCATGGGCTTCCTCTCCACATGCCAGCCCCTACATACAGGGCTTTCCCACGGTCTGCAAAGGGATCCTTCCCATCAAAGGTCTAACCTGGAGTGCAGTCCCACAGCTAGCAAGCAAATCCTTGGAAGCATTTCAAAGCAAATCAAAGGCTTGCAACATTAAGCTTCAAGTCTAAAGAGCATCAACGAATTCTTCATCAAATCTCCAATAAGAATTGAAAGCAAACTTCAAGGTGGGATTCCAAGCAAAAAAGAAGACATTTTTTTGTGTGAAGGGTGACTTCACTTACGTGAAGAGGTACTTCACATTGAAGGGAAATTTTAAAGTATGCATTTAAATCAAAATCTTGCAACCAAAAAAAATAGTTTTGTAATGTATGATATTATATGTATCATTAATTATATGAGCATGCGCTCATGTATGGAGTTCTGGACACAGGCCTTAGAGAGTGTCCAAGTGTAAAGCCCGCTCCAAGGCACCATGGAGAAATTCAAAAATTAACTTCAAAGGGAGGGAAAATTGGCAACAGTAGCAGTAGCATTTGCATCTGCATTAGTTTTTGCATCCGTGGTTTTTTGCATTGTACTGGTTTTTTCAATAAATATCAAGACAAAGCTATGGCAACATTGACATCATGGCACCAACAAGATATGGCTAGAAGATATATACCATGAAGCAGTTGAAGACAAAGCATTGAAGAAGACAAAAATGCTCTTGGATTAAGCAAAGGTGACATTTTTCAGGGTTTTCCTCTTAGATTAGAGTGTTGTTTTTGCTACTGGATTGGAGTGTTATGTTGTTTGTCCCCTAGATTGGGGATGTATGTTGTTTGTGCTCCTGAATTGGAGTGTTGTCTTTCTTCTTCAAGTTGTAGCTCAAAGCCCAAGGGGAGATTTTTTTGTCATCCTTTCTAGATATGTATTGACATCCTGTGTGGATACTATGTGTCATCCTTAGTAGATAAAGAATTTTCAATGTATTGTCCTAGTCCAAAACTCAAGGGGAGGATTGTAAGGTATGAGCTTTGTCCTAGAGTCACTAGAGTATGAGTCAATGAGAGAAGAGGTGGAATTATCCATATGTAATGGTACAAGGTTATAGAGCTACTTAAAGCTCCTTTCATGAATAAGCAAATCCATTCCAAGTTTGCATTACATCTCTCTTGTTTATGGTGATCTTGTCATGGATTAGCAACTACTCAAGATCGTGTTTATGAGTCCAAGTTAATCTATCTTGGAACCTAATTTGCTTGAGTGATAATCTAGCCTACACACATTCACTTGTGTAAATGATGTTTGTCTTTCATCCACCCTAGCTAGCATGATCCCATTCCCATCAACAAACTCCATCCTTGGGCAATTACCTTGAGTTTGTGACTTTCATCGATGATTACTCCATGCATGCATGGGTATATCCGCTTAAAGATAAGTTGAAAGTGTTTATGTGCTTCAAGTAATTTCTGGTTATGGACGAAAATGTCTCTAAATGTACTATGGGCACCCTCCGTTCAGATCAAGGGGGGAGTATATGTCTCATGAATTTAGTGCATTTTTGGCTAGTCGTGGGATAAAACACCAATATAGATCCATATACACCTTAGAAAAATGGTGTTGCTAAAAGGAAAAACAAGTCACTTACAAAAATGGTACGATGTATGGTCAAAAGTCAAGCTTTTCCACATTCATTTTGGCTTGAGGCTATCATGTGTGTCACTTATGTACTTAACAGGTGTCCTATGAAAGCTTTGCAGTCTATGACTCCTTACGAAGCATGTCATGATAGAAAGCCATCTACTGATCACATGCGCATTTTTGGCCAAGTCTGTCTTATGCTTTGGTGCCACAAATGCAACACAAAAGATTGGATGCTAAGGTTGTCAAATGATTTTTTTTTTGGTTATAGTGCTGAAAGCAAAAGTTAAAATTTGTACCATCCACAAAAAAAGCGTATCTTGGTTTCACAAGATGTTGTGTTTGTGAAAGATTCTATTCAGTCCTTGCTGTCATGTATTAGAGATATTGATGTAAGCTCACGAGACATTCATGACAATTTGTTGCCTCTTTTCAATGGTGGAAATTTGAATGTAAATTCAAATGAGACAAATGTAAAGCCTATGGGGGTTTCAAAAAATGCTACAAATTAGCACATTATTGTGCAGATGAACATGATGTACTTGATGTGGAAAGGACTGAGACTGAGCAGGCTAGAGGTATGCCAAAATGTATGGTGCATACTTTGTGTGATAGTACGTTGGATGCACCTTTGTCTAGTCGTACTTGTTCAGGTTCTTGCCATGCATCTTATGTATCAAATTGTTATGCTTTGATTGTTTCTAGCTTATGTGATGTAGAGAAACCTTTGTCTTTTGATGAAGCACACAATTTTGAAAATTGGATGGCTACCATGCAATCACAATATGATGCGCTTATAGAAAATGACACATGTAATTTATGTGATTTTTCTCCTAGAAAAAAGCCCATTGGTACAAAGTGGGTTTACAAGTTGAAATGCAAATCGGATGGTGAGATTGAACACATGCTCGACTAGTTGCAAAAGGCTATGCATAGCAAAAAGGCATAGTTTATGAAGAGACTTTTTCTCCCACTAATCGTATGACTATTTTTTGTTTTTGTTGGACTTTTTTGCATGAGGGTGATGCAATTCTCATCATTGTTCTATATGTTGATGATTTGCTGATTAGTGGTCTAAATGACTCAAGAACAATTTGCCAATTTTAAGGCTAATTTGAATGCTACTTTCAAGATGAAAGATATGGGGCTATTGCATCCTTACTTGAGCATACAGTTTAAGCAGTGTGATGGTGGTATTGCCTTATGTCAGACAAATTACATAAAGACATTGCTATGTAAGTTTGGACTTGAGAATTCCAAACCTATTTCCACTCCCATGGAAAGAGGTTTGAAATTGAGTCTCCATGATGCTGGTGATCTTTCCAATGTTAGTGTTTACCAAACTGTTGTTGGATGCCTTATTTATGTATGAAAAACAGTGCTGAAAATTCAGTTTGCAATCTCATAGGTCAGAAAATTTATGCATAGCCAAGGGACTAAACATTGGCAAGCTATCAAGCGGATCTTTCACTACTTGAGTGGCACTTTATATCTTGGGTTGTTTTATCCCAAGGGGGATCATTACTGCCAGATTTACATGAGTGGGCTGGTTTTTTTGACACGTGAGTGTCCACAAGTGGTTTCTATTTCATGCTCCGTAATTTATGCATATCATGGTTGAGCAAGAAGCATGGTGGTCTTTTGGGTGGGCGTGTGCTTGTAAATTCTTGAGGGATCACTTATCTTTGAGTTGTGGTGTTATGAGAGTTATTTTGATACGGTTTGTGGTGCCAAATTTGTGTCTTGGGTGCTATTGGGAGACAATGCTATAGAGGTGCCCCGGTTTTTATTTTTCCAACAATGCAAAAGGATAGGGGCCCAAAGAGACAACCTCTAGCTTGACCATTAAAAAAATGAGATAAAACCTTGTTAGCACATAGCTATCATCAGAGCCTACACATCCAGTTTATGATATAATTTTGCATATTTTTTTAATCAATTTGGACACCTACAACTCTAAGCCTTTGTAATTCTTTTATGTTTTAAATAAATTTGTAAGATATTATGTGATTGTGAGCCTGGAAAAGTGGGGCTAAATGCTTCTAGATTGTATCAATGGAATCCTAGACTGCAAAGAGTTAGAACAATCCTATTTTTGAACCCAGAACAGGTATAAAAGCCATTTTTTGTAAAACCTAAAGAAGAATTTTTGGATAATAACTGGTACAATTGTTTATCAGAGAACTGTGTACTCTCCTGTTTTCTTCTCAACCTCATAGCTCCCTCGTAAACTGTCCATTTCAAGTGGCATATGATTCATTGTCTTCACAAGTGAAAAATCTTCGCAACATTGTGCTTTTCTCGTGGTAAAAACTATGTTTTTGTTACTACCCACCTACTCCTTAATCTGCTCATAGCTCAATATTTACTTAGCGAAACTATATTTTATGCATTGGTGGGGTGTACGGACATCATTGCAAAGCTCTAGGGTGTATTCAAGGCAGAAAATGGTTAAGTCAAATCTGCCCTATATATAATAAGTGCAATTTGAAGGGGATCGGGGAGCACCACAGATGGAGAGTGAGAGAGAGAGAAGGAGAGACACACACGATGTGGGTGGGGAGACTCAAAGAGTGAGCAGCCCCCTATACACTTATGCTATGTATAAGGTATACAAGTCAGTGGGCGCCCAGACTCTGGGCGGCCGGGCAAGGCACAGGCGCCTATACCCCAACAACCTCCCACTTAAAGGCGACTGTGCCTTTAAGCAAGAGAACCTAGTCTAAAGACTACAAAAGGCGAGAGAAAACCGCTCTCAACCGATCATGCCCACTCGCTGGCTGTGATCGTGTGCATCCGGCTGTCCTGCTCCCGTGTAAGTCCATACACCACCAGACGTACCGCACACGTACTGCAAGTATGTACGCAATACCTACATATCTCCCTCGTGCACTATGCCATCATTAGTCAACAAACGACTGACAACCCCAACTGCAAATGCTCCCACTACAGCTGCAATATCCGGTCTTAAGATCAACATCTCATACATGAGACCACCGAATGCCGATGCAATGCTAGCGGGCCTTGATAGCTCTACGGAGCATGCATCAACATATATATCCCTGGAAATAGGCATCTCTGACTGACAAGGCGTGTCAGCCACATGCATCTCCTGACTGTCCGCAAAAGACGCATCACCCTATCGTGCAACCTCAGAGAAAACCAGCTCCTCTAGGTGTCTGCTAGAAGACATATCCTGCACAACTATATCCCCATGGTCACTGTCGAGCATAGAAAGGAATGACTGCATAATCGCTGACATCTCAGCCTCCTCTGCAATCATCCACTGTAAACATGACCACTCAATCTGCTGTGACTCACTAGAGCTCTCATGCTCTAACTCCGTATGCATAGACTCTTGCACAACGTCCTCCTGTCGTGACTCACTAGAGCAAGACCGCTCTACCTGTCTATCCTGCATAGAAGTATCTTGCACAACTGACTCTCTGCTTTGCTCAGTCACTAGCAAAGCATGCATGTCCGACTCTATCACCTCTCTGTGTGACTGCTCAAGTCGTGCCCCAACTGTGTGCACAACGAGCTCACTACTCTGCACTCCATGCAAAGTACCCTGCAACCCATGAGCAAAAGAGACTCGCCTGCTCTCTCGCTCTCTACCTGGCTGCATGATCACAGAGACAACACCGTCTCTCTCGTGATCCACATGCAATGGGTAACCTGTACCACTCTTGGCACCTCTCGCAATCACTAGAGAACCCAAATGCATCACAAAATCTCGCTCTCGTAGTGAAATCTGACATCCACTATCCCGTAACTGTCTCACTGAGATCAAATCCCGTCTCAGATCTGGCACATAACGCACTTGACGCAGGGTAAATCTCATACCACTGGGCAAGGACAAACATACGTCTCCTGCACCCTCAATGTCATACAAAAAACCATCAGCCATGTGCACACAATCAAGTCTCCCACTAGAAAACGTGCTAAACCACTCACGATGCGACGTGACATGGAAAGTAGCATCTGAATCTAGTAACCAATGTGAAAACAATGTGCAATCCGATATGCAATCCTTAGACATAAGATCGTTTGAAGATAAGCTAGATGTAAATGTGACATCGCCATCACAAGCATACTCAGTAACCACCGTACTGATCTCACTAGCATCTATCATGCCCAAATCTGCATCACACATCTGTCGCCTCCGTTGTCTCAAATGCCTGAAACATCGACGCCTAATGTGCCCTCTATGTCCACAATGCCAACATGTCAAGTCTCTATGTCGTCGAGACTTGCGTGTGGGATCAATCTCTCCCATGGACATAGAAGTGGGACTAGACTTCCCTGTAGACATGGATGTCGCGTACATAGCATGTAAACTCTGCCATAAAGCATGAGTTGTAGTCTCCCTCGAGATCTTCTAGTAAACAGACTCAACCAGATGTAAACAAATCGTAGACATGGCTAACTCATCAAGATCCTGCCAATCATCATCACGCATAGACTTGGGCTTCGCCGATAAACCACGCAAGGGTTTATCCTGCCCCAAATCCGCCAATGCAACAAGCATATGCTCCTTCTAAGCAACAAAATATGCACCATCAAACTGTGTCAGACCATAACGCTGGAAGTCAAATGAAAAATCAGCCATAATGCTTGCAAAAGAGCAACCAACAATGAGTAGCAAATGTCAACCAAATCAGCCCTAAATTGGCTCGAATCGGATCAACAAAAGTCTGCAAATATGGCTCAAAACGTGATGCAAAGTTGCACCAATAACCGTGCAAAACCTTGCACAAAATCACAAGTCAATATGACTCAATCGCGCATAAATATCTGACAAAATTTTGGCAGAGTCTCCTTTGTAACTGGAGCAAAATCTCAACAGTAAACCTCAAAGAGACAATAATATATTCCACAATGGTCAATCCGGGAATAAACTCGATCGGAATCACCTCACAAAGTTATACATATGAGCATACCCGCTCTTGCCGGAGTACCACTCAACGGCACCTCAAATGACATACATGTGAGTGATGATTGCTGCCAAAATACCTTTCAATCGATGACCAAATGTCTGCCATATAACTATAGCAACATTTCGCAAAACCTTGCAAGATCTGTCGCTATGCGCAATACGAAATACGACACACAAGGGCATACACAAGTGACTCCAAACTCCAACCAAATGATGACTGAAAATCACCTGTCAAAGTGGGAGTAAACTCAACCACTAAACTGTCAAAGAGCAACCTACGGATACGTAGAAGCTATGGCGAGAACCTGGATAAAATCCAACAGAGTTTCTTCTATAAATTGAGCCAAATCTCAAATAATCTCAGCCACAAATAAATACACAAATCCATATATGGCATACATAAACCGCCAAGACCATGGCAACATAGCTCACTCTCGCATGAATGGCTCTCTGGACAAATGCATATCCAAAAACCTGTGTACACCTATGAATTTGCTGGTTGCTGCAATAAATACTCCGTGTGTGTGAGATATACCAAAAACAGTGTTTTTGGGACCCGAAAGTGCACAAATAAACCTGCTGCTGTACCTGCTGTAATTCAAAGCATAATTTCAGAAAATAGACATCACCATCGCGTCTGACTCTGTATGACGGAGCTACGCAAAAAACTGCGTTTTAGAGCCCGAAAATGGTAAAAACGAGCTGCACACAGTCTTGAACCTGCTCCTGCTCCACTCTGCGTGATGCAATGTCCTCTCAATGCAAGATCCAACGCAAGAGCTCTGCCACAACAGCATCCAAGCACTCGAATGTCAAGCTCTCCTCCGCCGATCACTTCTCTAACGAGCTCCACTGAGCTCAAAAGCTCCTCTCACCAAGAAAGCCGCAACCGCCTCCTCGACCAAGCTTGACCACACCAAGCTCCTAAGCTCCAAAGACAATGATCCTCAAGATAAAATTGCTCTCCGTGAAACTCCGTGATCGAACTCCACCGTCGAGAGTGAGCGAGCTATCGTCTCGAAGCTCTCAAAGCCGTCGTGCTCTCCGCGGTCACCATAGCTCTGATACCAATTGAAGGGGATCGGGGAGCACCACAGACGAAGAGTGAGAGAGAGAGAAGGAGAGACACACACGATGTGGGTGGGGAGACTCAAAGAGTGAGCAGCCCCCTATACACTTATGCTATGTATAAGGTATACAAGTCAGTGGGCGCCCAGACTCTGGGCGGCCGGGCAAGGCACAGACGCCTATACCCCAACACAATTTTGGCAGGTGATCAAAAGGGGGATTTGAGGGCATAGGCATGTGTCTTTAGATGTTTTCTACCCGTCCTACAAGTTTTGTCTTTTTTGGAATTTGCTTGTTTAGTGAACTGATGAGATTTGTTTGTGGCGTCGGAGTTAGCTTGTTCTGCTTGACATGTAGTAGAGTGTAGATTTGAGCTAGATAGGGATTGAGTGTGTTTTTTAAAATATTGACAACCTCTCGTAGCCTCCATGTACTAGTCAAGTTGACTCCCTCCCACAGTATGACATTTATGTTCGTGGTTCTCACTATCACTACAATAAGATAGCCAAGGCTTGGCATTTGGAGAGCCCCACATTTTGGCACCGTGGTTGGAGATGAGGTGATCTAAACTAGAAAAAGCCTCATTGCTTAGTAGAATTGTCAAAAAACTTCCTCTAGGTTTTCCTGGAGTACCAAAACAAACTTTTAGAAACTGCACGATTGAGGTATGTCTACTTGAGCTATATAGAGGTGTCTTGGGAGTAGTTGTACTTGCCGAGAATCTTTAGGCTTACATTAGGTTGTTTTTAAGTGGTTGATAGCTTAGACTATGTCAAAGTATGAGGATTGATGCACGAAACCTCATTGCTCAGTAGAATTGTCAAAAAACTTCCTCTAGGTTTGCCTGGAGTACCAAAACAAACTTTTAGAAACTGCACGATTGAGGTATGTCTACTTGAGCTATATAGAGGTGTCTTGGGAGTAGTTGTACTTGCCAAGAATCTTTAGGCTTACATTAGGTTGTTTTTAAGTGGTTGATAGCTTAGACTATGTCAAAGTCTCAGGATTGATGCACGTTTCAAGAAAAAAACAAAGAAAAGCCAGTGTAGGTGGACACTTTCCACGATATTTTGGTTGATGTGATTAGAAGTAGGGTAAGTAGGAATCAAGAGAGGTTTTATATCCATCTCACCCTCTAAATTGACATCAATCTAATTCTTCTCAAGCTTTAATGAGAAACCCATCACCTACTCCAAGCTTGTGAGAAGAGAGGCCTATACCAACAACTCTTGGCTTTGTGATGCAAATCCAACCAAGATCCAAGCTTCAATGCATGTTCATCTCCTCTACCATGCTAATTACTAAGCTATGCTAAGCTTTTATGAGTGATTATGTGAGAAGATATTCTTCTTTCTCGAAAGGCTACTCCTTCTTCCTCTCAATCTACTCTCATACCCTTCTAGCTCTCACCATCTTTGAAGGTGTGTGAGGTCTTGGGTATGAGACCGTGAGGGAATTGATGTTGTGCTTTATAAGTGTTTGCTTAGTTCTTGAAGATTCCATATTCATTGTACTAGCTAGTTATTACAGGAACACAAATAAATGTATTGTAAAATGTCTCCCTTGATGGGGGAAACCTATAATACAAAGCCTTTTGGAGAGGGGGGACCGGCTCCATGTAAATCCAGTCCTTAACTGTTGTCAATAGATTAATTTCTCTCTCTTTTGAAGCATTGTTCATGCCTGTCTAACAAGATGTTATGCATTTTGTTGCTCTCTCTATCGAAGCACTCTTGATATGCTCATTAGGAATCTATTCTAATGAAATGCTCACTATGTTTATGCTATTTTCCGCTACACTCAAGTTACTAGGCCATTAAATGTTATATTGGTATCAAAGCACAAGGTTTCTCTTTCCTTGCTCAAGAAGGGTGGTCCTCAAACTAGCTATAAATGGTTGGTATTATTGATTGCAATTGAGTAAGTAGAATAGGTATTTTTCAACCTTGCAGTGTGCCTGCCTTCGTGCAGATAACGAGACATCACTGTTGAGAGCTATGGTCTTAATAGTGGATTCCTATGGGGCTTGCCTATGGATTAACCTCTATTGAGCTATTAGAAGCTTGACAGGAGTCGGTACTGTATTGGTGTTGAAAGACCCTCTCTTCTATTCCTTACAATTAATTATATTTGAGCCATGGGTACAGGATCTTGAGTGCTTTTCTAAAGGGGTAAAGAGGAGTTTCAACTAGGGCTTGAAGTGCCAAAGTACACCTAGAAAAGTTTACACCTAAAATGATATTCGAGCCACGGGTAAAGGAGCTTGAGTGCTTTTTAAAGGGGTAAAGAGGAGTAGCAACTAGGGCTTGAAGTGTCAAAGTACACCTAGAAAATTTTACACCTAAAAGTTGGTAGAATGGCTGACAATAGTAAACAGAGTGAAATTAGTGTTGATAGCTTTGATTTTTTTAATGAGCAGGCTACTAATGATGCTCTGATGCTTGTTATCTACCTTGTTTCTAGGATTCAACAAGCCATGGGAAATCCATCCCTACAAAGTGAAGTGCAACGACAGCTACGTGCTCATGGGATTCTCCAAGATCCCCACCATGAAGAGAGAGTACCTAGGAAGCCTCCTTGTGAGACTTCCAGAAGAGGTCTCTCTCCGATTCGGGAAGAAGAAGAGGATCCATACGAAGGGAAAAAATTTACTTCTTGATGACGCATCTCCTTCCCAAAGGAGAACTCAAGAGCCCCCCATCAAAATAACGATAAAGAAGTGATTCTCCTACCACCTCAATGAAGATGGTAGGCAAAAAGATCTCCATCACCTCCTAAATGGAGAAGACCATCGCACACTTCTCCACACCATAATTCTAAGAGGGGTGATAGAAAACAAGAGAAGAAAAAGGCGAGAAAGAGGCCACCCTCTTCTCCATCTTCTTCATCCTCTTCCTCTTATGAAGAAATTGATGGTGCAAACAAAGAGGACCAAGGCAAGAAAAAGTCAAAAAAGAGGTCACCCTCTTCTCCTATGATAGCACCTTTGGCGCTACGGACAAAGTCTTGGCTTTCATCCAACAATTCAATGCAGCGTTTGGAGATGAGGGATTCACGGAGTCCTCTAATCTACACCATGTAGCTATGAACTTTCAAAAGTCTGCCATGCAATGGCGGTCTAGCCTACGGGCAAACGATGAAGCGCCACAAACATGGAAAGCTTTAAGAGCTTCCATTATGAAGCAGTTTTTGACCACCGATGCCAAAGACAAAATGCTCATCGAATGGTGAAGCTTGAAGCTCTCTCCCTATGAATCCATTCAGAAATATGTAGACAAATTTTGGGACTTACATCTCAAAGCCACTGTCTTCAAAAAGATGGATTTTGGAGAGAAAAAACAACAATTTTGTGCGGGCTTAACTGAAGAAATGGTAGAGTATGTTAAGTACGTACCATATTTTCGGTTATACACCATACCATGGTGGCTTCACAAATCCATTTCCAAATAGGGGCTAAGACAAATCCTAAGCCCACGGAAAACAAGGATTCTAATGAGCCTAAGGGGAAGGAAAATGTCCAAAAGTCTCCTAATGGCAATTCCAATGACAACAAAGCTAAGGAGAAGGGAGTTTATAGAGGAAAAAACAAACTCTCTCCTGAAGATCTTGAGCGTTATTGCAACGATAACTGTTTTTCCAAATTCTGCGAGAAAGGGCATGCGTACTGCGCTTGGCCCCAAAAGAACACCCGCCATGAGCCTCCTAGAGCTACCTTGGTCAAAATCCAAGAAGAGAAATCTCACCACAAATGATCTCTTCTATGCCATGCATGGGGAAAGGTAAGAGAACATGATGCTTTTATTCTCTTTGACCCTACCTCTACTCACAATTTTATATCCACATAGTTGGCCACCAAGCTAGGTATCCAAGCCTATGAGATGGGACATGTCCTACCCGCAGATGGTGCTTTCAAGGGGCAAGAAGCTTCAGTCACTCCCTTAATTGGGAAATTGAGGCTCCATGTCCAAAGCTATGTGGACAAAGAGGACTTCTTTATCTCTCCTCTCAAGCACGAGGATATAATCCTAGGGGCACTATGGTTTGATGGCATGGTTGCCAATGTTAAATTCCCTAAAAGGAGAATCTACTTTAGGTTCAGGGAAAAAGTATGTACATAGATGCCAAAGAGATGGGTAACACCATACCCATTGTACATAAAAAATATTTCAATAAGTCAACAAAGAGCTCTATTTCCATGTACATGATTTTTATTAAAGATTCTCAAAATGAACCTAATGCTTTAGCAAGGTGGAATATAAATTATCACAAGGAATTAGATTTATCCAATTTTCTCAAAGGGTTTCAAGGTGTCTTTATTGACGACATCCCTTGTAAACTACCTCCTAAACGAGGCAATGATGACCATGCAATCAAACTTCTTCCAAGAAGTTCACCGCGTATTAAACCTCCTTATAGAGTTTCTCAAGCTCAACAAGAGGAGATTATGCAGCAACTGCATGAGTTAGTTGAGAAATGTGAGGTCCCTGCCCCTTTTTTATAGGAGCGGAGTACCTTTGATAGGTCTCCAATCCTGAAAAAGAAAAACCAATGGACATTGCCTTAGCTACTACGTAGCCATGGGCATGAACCGTTAGCGAAGGATTGGCCCTATCTTGCTATGGCAGAGCGTGACCACCATAACCTTATCTAAAAACTATCTATAATCAATTTTACCTAAAAGTATAAATCTTAGAGTGATCAACCTGTGCGCTTTTTTCCCCATGTTTCAGAAGCACAGCCGCCTAGGTTTGTCTCTTTTAAGATTTATGACTTTAAAAAAAATTCTAGCGTTGGAAAGTTATCCGACTCATCGGGTCCACCCGTCCATAGAATGATACCGTCGGGGTATCATTCTCCCACTTTCCACACTACACTCACCCTTCTTTGTTATCTAATTACTACCACACTGTTTAAACATACATGTTCATTTACTTTATTTATGATACTGGTTCGTTAAAATAGCCCTTCAAACAGTATTACAAACAATAGTCAAACAAGAAGTCATCCAATTTTAAACCAACAACCCTTGGATTAGGTTCACTCAAGAATCTCTACTGGGGCTATTATGTCCGATCGGTATATACATTATTTATAAAAACCCTTGTTCTCATGAGCATCCCATACCGCTCGACAAGTACTCGTTGTGCTAATCTGGATGTACTCTCGCCACAGCAACAACGGTGCCAATTTGGGCGTCATCCTCACGCCACGACAAAACAAAACTGCAGTATCTAGATGGGTTAATCTGGGTGTACTCCCACCACAGCATCAACGGTGCCATCCTCGGCGTCATCTCACGCCTCCGCAACTGCCACATAATACCAGCACTAATAAGTAGAGAGACTTGAGAGAAACCATACCGAAGGTTTTGGACAAACATTCTTTCCTATAGCAACCAGTTTAACCGGACATTCTTTCCTACTTGTCAAACATATGCCAAATTTCTTGGGGTTAAGCCCCTTGGTTTCGGTCCGTGTTTTCTTTTCATAAGGTAAATAATATATTCCTATGGTCTCGCATATGCAATGATGCATAACTTGAAACTGCAATACTAACCTTTACCATAGCTCCGATTGGTCCGATTGGTGGAGATGTAGCATGTTCCGCACAAGTTCCCCCGTTACTTGTACCAGATTCATGATCATTAGCGCCTTGGGTTCGAGCACGTTTTGGAGCCATTTTTTTGTATTACACTTATGTTATACACTTAGAACTTTAAATTGGTCAATTTCCCTAGTAGACTCCTTGTTTCCAAAGAGAGTCTGTAATTTGAACCCTCACCAACTCGGATTCACACTTAGTGTTGTTGTTCTACATCTAATTTCTATACATCAAATATTTGTTAATCTTAATTAATCAAAAATTAAGTGTGTAAACTATGAGTGAAAGTTTAGGACTGCATTACTTTTATGCATGACATTTCTAATCCAATTCTAACTTCCATTTCTATACTTCAACTAAATCAATTTTTAGTATTATTGAAAATTCTACTTAATCTAATTGACAATAAAATTGTTGAATGAGAATTTCATCATGTATAATAAGAATAAGATGAGTTCTCTTATGTATTAACTTTCAAATAACTATGCATAAGTTAATAGTGAAGATGTACTAACTAGAGAGAGTAGGTATACTTAGAGAGATTAAAGTAAGAGAAAACATACGCACACATCTTTTCTAAAGTTAATTGAATCTTACTAATCCATTAGAAAGATTAGAGTAAAAGAAAACACACACACATCCTTTTCTAAAGCTAATTGAATCTCACCAATCTATTAGAGAGATTAGAGTAAGAGATAGCGCACACACACACATATCCTTCTTAAAACTAATTGGATCTTACTAATCTATTAGAGAGATTAGAGTAAAAGATAGCACATGACACACACACATGGCTAATTGAATCTTACTAATCTATTAGAGGGATCAGAGTAAGAGATAGCACACATGCATCATTCCTAAAATTAATTGAATGCTTAATTAATATGCACCTTATTAGTCCACTAGTGTTTTTGCTCTCTTAGTGGTTTGTGGACGCCTTCTCTCTAAGAGAAGTGGCAGCACTTCGTGAGCGCTATAGAGGCAATCTCTATGTCTAAAGTGTGAGCATGGATGCTCTATTTGCAGCAGAAAAGAAAACGTGTAATTTTTTTTTCAAAAATAAAATATAATAATGTTTTTAATTTTTTTTTTCTCAAAAATCATACCCGCGTTTTTGGTACCCTTGTGGTACCCATCAGCTTGACCACTTTGTTATTATCATCAAAAGATAAGGCCACCCAACCCCCCTGATTATGATTGGTCAAGACTAGCCTCTCCTTCTCATGTGATAGTGTTTCCCACTTTGTCCCCTCCTATGTGAGTCCAAGCGAGTCCATGTGCCTTCATTTGTCATCCCTGTGTATTCTTTTGTCTTTATAATTATTTTATTCGAAAGTAGAGACCTTATAATCTCCCCAACTTAGAATTTGAGATGCCCTCATCTCAAGAACAGTGAAGGGTAATCCTTAAGAAGGGATGTCTCATCTTCCCAAGTAGCATCTTCTATAGGGAAATCCTTACATAAGATAAGATGTTCTTTGATGGATCTATTCCTAAGCTTTCTCTCCCGAGTTTGTAGGATAGTATCATATTGGAGTTGTAAAACATCTTGAGCAGGTAAAATGATTTTCTCATCATCAAGGACATGGTCAAGGTTATATACATAAGGTTTTAACAGATTTACATGAAATACATCATGCACTTTGAGATAAGAAGGGACTTTTAGTCTATAAGCCTGATCACTTACAACCTTGATTATTTCGTAAGGTCCACAATATCGGTAGCTAAGCTTCTTATACCTTCCGAGAGACAGATTGCTCTTTTTGGGCTTTACTCGTAAGAAAACTTTTTCACCTTCTTTGAAAATCCGATCAAATATTTTTAAGTCGGCGTACTTCTTTTGTTGATCTTGAGCCGCTTGAATATCCCTTTAAATAGATTTGGTTTGAGCTTCCATTTCTTCAAGCATTTTCTTTGAGGCTTCTACCCTTATAGTGGGGTCAGAAACGTTAAGAGGTGATAAACATTCTTGACCATAAAGAGCATTAAAAGGTGTCGTTCCAATACTTCTATGAGTAGAGGAATTGTATGCATACTCTATGAAGGGTAGGTATTGAATCCACTTGTGAGGTTCTCTATTGCAGTAGGATCTGAGGATGTCGTCAATTACTTGATTAACTCTTTCAGGTTGGCCATCAGTTTGAGGATGATAAGCAGTACTAAAACATAACTGGGTTCCAATAGCTTGAAACAATGATACCCAAAACTTTGAAGTAAACTTGGCACCACGATCGCTGACAATCCTCTTGGGTAAACCATGAATTCTGAAAACCTCCTTCACAAACAAACGAGCAATATCTGAAGCTGTAAAGGTTGTCTTGACTGGGATTAAGTGAGCCACTTTAGTAAGCAAGTCGACTATGACCATGATTGAATCATAGCCAGCAGCTTGAACAGAAGGAAAACCGATGATAAAGTCCATGCTAATACATTCCCATTTCATTTGGGGAATATCTAAAGGATGTAATTTACCTGGCATCTTTAGTCTTTCTGCCTTAATCCTTTGACAAGACAAACACTGCTTGACATAGAGAAGGACATCACCCTTCATACCTTGCCAATAGTAACTTCTGCGAATTGCATTGATGGTTTTGGCATAACCTAGATGTCCTGAAGTTGGGCCGTCATGTGCTTCATATAGGATAGCATTCCTTAGGGTAGAATCCTTAGGTATGCATAGTCGATTCCTATAGTAAATTTTCCCATCTTCTAACGAGTAATGTAGAGGTTTAGGCTGATTTGATGATACCCTCTCTTCACGTAGTATACTAGCAAGCATCTGGTAATCTGCATCTCTAACAGCAGCATCCGAGACCTTGTCTAAAATAGGGTTGTTAGCCATGGAAATTTCCCCCAAAAAAGCTTTACGGCTTAGGGCATCTGCCACAACATTATCCTTACTTGGTCTAAATTTAATATCAAAATCATATTCGTACATGAGCTCTATCCATCTCCTCTGTCTCATGTTAAGGTTAGGTTGGGTAAAAATCCACTTAAGGCTCTTGTGATCTGTTACCAACTGGAATTTGCGTCCCAATAGATAATGTCTCCATAGCTTGAGAGCGTGAATAACTGCTAGCAATTCTAAATCATGTGTATCATAATTCACTTCATGAATCGTAAGCTTCTGAGAAGTATAAGCTACATGCCTTCCTTCTTGAGTAAGGACTCCTCCTAATGCAAGGTTACTAGCATTTGTGATCACCTCGAATTCTTGGGTGAAGTCTGGAAGTTTTAAGAGAGGTTCTGAAGCAAGATACTCCTTAAGCTTCTTGAAGCAAGATTCATGTTTTTCTTCCCAAAGTATTGCAGCTCCTTTCTTTAGCAAGTCGGTTAGTGGTGCAGCTTTAAGAGCATAGTCCTTTACAAAGATCCTGTACCACCCTGTGATACCTAAGAACCCTCTGACTTCGGTTTGTGAAGTGGGTTGAGTCCATTCCACAATATCTTTGACTTTGTCAGGGTCAACACAGACTCCTTCAGGTGAAGTGATAAACCCTAAGTAACAGATCTTAGGGGTAAAAAAGGTACATTTGCTTTTCTTTGCATACATCTTATTTCGGCGTAAAAGCTCTAACACTTTCCTAACATGTCCTTCATGCTCTTCTTCTGATTTGGAATAAATTAAGATGTCGTCAAAGAATACTAGGACAAAATCGTCAAGAATTCTCTAAAGATATCGTGCATGAGACGTTTGAAAGTTGCAGGAGCATTTGTAAGTCCGAAAGCCATCACTGTAAATTCTTAATGACCATAACGAGTGTTGAAAGCTGTTTTGGAGATATCAGCCTCCTGGATTCGAATTTGATGATAGCTAGATTGAAGATCAATCTTTGTGAATATTTTGGCTTCATGTAATTTTTCCAGCATCTCATCAATACGAGGAATTGGATATTTATTCTTGATTGTAACCTGATTTAAGCCCCTATAATCTATGCAAAGTCGAAGATATCCATCCTTTTTCTTTTGGAAGAGAACAGGTGCACCCCATGGAGATGAACTAGGTCGGATAAACCCTTGCTCACTCAACTGCTTGAGCTACTCCTTGAGTTCTATAGCCTCTGGAAGTGACATCTTGTACGGAGCTCTTGAGACTGGTTCACTACCTGTAAAATTTTTGATTTCATGGTCTACCTCCCTAGGTGGTGGTAGTTCAGAAAGTTCAGTGGGGAAAACATCTGAAAATTCTTCTAGCCACATTGGTTCAGGGTTCGAAGAAGATTTGCCTACTTTGTTTAGCTTGACTACAAAAATTTGTTGACCCTTGCGTAGCCCTTTCGAAGACGATTAGCTTTGACCAAGTAAGCTTTTGGTCGTCCATTCTGGCCTTGAATAGTGACTTCTTGACCTTGGTTGTCCACAAAAGTAACACTTCCTTGGACACAATGGATATTGGCATTATGACTGGCTAACCAATCCATTCCAAGAATTCCATCATAGATTCCTATGGGTAAGGTTCGAAAAGTAGCAGAAGTAGAGTATTCTCCAAACTTGAAATCTATTTTTCCCACACTGTACTGAGATAACACCTCCTTTCCATTGGCTAATTCAACTCTCATCTTTCTTGCAGGGTGTTGATTAAGTCCTAACCTCCTTAAACATTTAGGTGACAAGAAAGAATGAGTACTACCACAATCAATAAGAAGCTCAAATTTTTCACCTTGGTGATTTGCAGGTGTTTGAATGACAGCATATTGTTGTCTTGCTCTTGGGTTATCAATTGCAACATGTAGAGTTGCTCTTTCCTCTTGTTCTTCTCCCAATGTTGGTTCTCCTATGATAGCATTGACTCTGGCAGCCATTCCACGCCCTCGACCTTGTCCTCCATTTCTTCCTCCACGATTTATTATTTGGCCTCGTCCTCTAGCTCGATTAGGTGTATTTGTTGCGGACACTCGCCTAGGACATACATTCCTGAAATGTCCTAGCTCGTTGCATTCATAGCATCTAAGATCTGCATTTTGAGCTCCATTTGCTGAAGCTGCAACTATTGGATGAATTTGGTGAACAGGGTGAACTTGCCTTTGGTTCCACATCATAGGCCGTCCTTTCCTTCCAGCATTCCTTATATTTCCATTTCGCACCCTTTGAGAGTTTGACATCTCTTTAGCTAAGGGTTTAGCTCTTAAAAGAGCATCTTGCAAATTTACAGGCCTCATGGCTTCTAGACGTGTATTTAAAGGAGCATTTAGCCCTTGGCAAAAATGGGCTACTTGTTGATCTGCGTTCATTGGCGGAGCATAGCGCCTAAGAGTTACAAATTTGGAGTAGTATTCTTCCACTGTAAGATGAAACTGACGTAAGTTGAAGAATTCATTCATCTTAAGGGATTCATGTGCAGGTGGAAGATAACTTCCTTTGACAACATACTTATTGTCTTCCCAAGTTTGAGTGTTTTGAGCTACTTGATTATCTTTGCAGTGTTGTTTCCACCAAAGCTTGTCATCCTGCGTGAGACGAAACATAGCCAACATTGCCTGGTTATCGGGAGTAGTACCAGCAATAGCAAAATAATCCTCCATCTCTTCGAGCCACACTTCTGCATCGCGCTCAACTAGGGCTCCTTCCCCTTTGAAAGAGGGAAGTTTAGCTTGCTTGAGAAGTAGCTTTTTCTCTTGAAGAGACGTGTACACCGCACTCTGTGCAATATAGATTCAGTGAAACTTTATTGGATATTCTAACTTTAATCCACTTTAAGGAAATACTTGATCAGAGAATAATACAAACAAAAGATAATATTAATCCAAACTTTATTTATATACACATCATTTTCTACCAAGGATTGTAATGTCTCTATATTTTGAGTTTAGTGACTACAAAAGGATAGGCTAAAGGATCAAAATAATAAGTTTCTTTTGATCCTTGAAAGCTACGAGATATACATATGGGCCGAATCCTACCACCATGGATAACTTTTGTAACTTGGTTATAGACCCATTCAGTCTGAGATATCTTTTCTCCTCCCAAGGTAATGGTAGCATCCGGATTCTTAGTACCAATGAAAAGATAAACTTCCATGACTTTTAACTCCTCTGCCCATCGAAGTTTCTTGAGGTTGATATCCATGCACCATATCTTGTCAGCATCGATGGTATAGATTCCTCCAGATGGACTCTAGTTGATGCCCCATCCTCTATGCACCCTTGGGATAGATGGTTCAAACACCCTATCCAAAATCATCATCACCCTTTTTCAAAACTAATAATTTGGTGATTGGCATGCATTTTCAAACATGATGGTGAACACCTGGAATTTTTGGTAGGCTGAATGAACATTTTCCTGTACTAGGAAAGTTCAGTCTTCAATACCATATAAAAACTCAAAACAATTTTTGTAGGTTCTTCTATTATTTCAAACATTCGCATCCTTCAATATCCAAACATCAATCTAAAAATCTCCCCAAGCTTTAACCTAGGCTTTGATACCAGTGTGAGGTCCCTGCCCTTTTTTGAGAGGAGTGGAGTACCTTTGATAGGTCTCCAATCCTGAAAAAGAAAAACCAACGGAAATTGCCTTAGCTACTACGTAGCCACGGGCATGAACCGTTAGTGAAGGATTGGTCCTATCTCGCTATGGCGGAGCGTGACCACCAAAACCCTATCTGAAAACTATCTATAATCAATTTTACCTAAAAGTATAAATTTTAGAGTGACCAACCTGTGCGCTATTTTCCCATGTTTCAGAAGCATAGCCGCCAAGGTTTGTCTCTTTTAAGATTTATGATTTTAAAAAAAATTCTAGCGTTGGAAAGTTACCGGACTCATCGGGTCCACCCGTCCATAGAATGATACCGTCGGGGTATCATTCTCCCACTTTCCACACCACACTCACCCTTCTTTTGTTATCTAATTACTACCACACTGTTTAAACATACATGTTCATTTACATTATTTATGATACTGGTTCGTTAAAACAGCCCTTCAAACAGTATTACAAACAATAGTCAAACAAGAAGTCGTCCAATTTTAAACCAACAACCCTTGGATTAGGTTCACTCAAGAATCTCTACTGGCACTATTGTGTCCGATCGGTATATACATTATTTATAAAAACCCTTCTCCTCATGAGCGTCCCATATCGCTCGACAAGTACTCGTTGTGCTAATCTGGACGTACTCCCGCCACAGCAACAACGGTGCCAATCTGGGCGTCATCCTCATGCCACGGCCACTACAACAAAAACAGGTGTTATCAACGCATATATCGACGCTGCCTGTTGCTATGCGCGTCGCTATATGCGTCGCTATGAAACCAATCGCTATTAGCGACGCGGATAGCGACGGACATAGCGACGACCATAGCAGAAAAAAAATTTCTTGGGCAGAGGGCAGGTAGCCTGGCCTGTGTCCAATTAAAAGATGGACACAGCCACAGCCAGACTTCCTGCCCTCTGCCCAAGAAAGCGAGCAGCACCAAAATATCAACCATGCTCCTGTGCGCAGAAATTTAGGCAGAGTTCCCTTTGTTTTTACATAATCTTTTCAAAAAAAAACCATATCATGTATACGCCTCCTACATGCTATCCATGTAGGATCTCACATGAGATTTAAGGCCAATGAAAGACAACCGTACCAACTGAAAATCATAGCCATAACTTAAAAGCATAACCATAACAAACCATAACCATAACTTAAAACCATAACCGGCTATAACCACTTTGATCAAAACCATAATGCAGATAACCATAACCATAAACAAAATTAACAATAACCATAAGCATAACCAGAAAGAGAAACAATAACTGTCTATACAATGACAATGACAATAATCATAACCATAAGGGAAACAATAACTGTCTGAAGACTAACTGTTTGTACAAAAAAGAGACACAGAAGCGTGTCTGTGTCTCACAAAGCATATAGATGAAATCTGGTCCACTAATGACTAGGCGTCGCAACCTGCACATATGACAACTCACAAAATTAGTATTGATATTACTTCACATATACTGACTTAATTAAATCAACTCACACATATTAACGTCTCACCTCAAGCGATCAACGAGACTGTAAGGCCTCCCAGTCTACAGGCTCTTCTGAAGCTTCAAGATCATTCAGTACTTCATAGATACCTCTGTGATATCCATCTGACTCCTCCTCGCGTGATGGAGCTCGATGCATCGCAAGATTCTGCGTTTATACAAAAATCAAAGTAATAAGAATACATGATTCATCGCGTTTTAAAAAACGTCATAGTTAAGATTGGATTAGAAACTCACAAACTCATAGCGAAAGGTGTCGAAGCCTCCGCTGCCAAGATGAGATCTCCCCCTAGTCATCTGTCGTACTTGCGCGGCCTCACGCTGCTGTCTAAACCGCGTGGCCGCTGTCCGATTATCCTCCCTGATCTGCAGCCACGTCTCGTGTGGGATGCCCGAAGGCTTCGGCGAGCCGGTCTTGAAAGCCTTCCGAGCTGCATCTCGTCGATGTTTGATGGTGTCCCGTGCAACACCCTTGATCCACCGCGCCGAAACAACGGAAGAACTCGGAGTAGGATGGTACTCTCTTAGGATGGTCTCCACTATGTAAGTGATTTGAATTTTTCCTTGTCTTGCTGATCCCAAGACGTCAGAATGCTGGTCAAAAACTGTAGCTCCATGAGCTGGCGAATCCGTTGTCGCATCTCAGTCCCGACTCTATCCATGTCAACAGCACCATCTCCCCGTACAGTATAGAGCTTGGAGGCACTAGGATTGTGTGCCCCCCAAGGTATCCGAGGTGTGCCAAGAGGTGTATCGAGAGGTGTGCCTGGGTAAGACGGGGGTCGTGAGCGAGGAGGGGTCGAAGCATCCATGGACCCTCCTCCACAACAACCACCACCTCCACCTGACGATCATCGAGATCAGCGAGTGCGCCTGTGCTGCGGAGATGAGGACGTACTCGCCTCTGCCCCACCCCTAAGTGTCGAAGCGGCCGTGATGGGAGAAGAAGGCATCGTACCCATAGGCGTCCTGAACCCCGTAGACGTCCCCCCGCTAGGCGTCGGTCCCTCGGGTGTGAAGCCCGGAGGCGTAGTACCCATGCCTCTAGCTACCCAGTACTGAGAAGCCTCTGCCATCTGAGCAGGCGTCATCCGTGTAACAAAGCCCATGAATGTATCTGCACTCATGGAAGCGGGATCTGGAATCTCGTCTGCCATACCAAAGTCCTGCACAAAGAAAGTAAAATAAAGCGTCAGAACACAGTTGTTTAAATTAACTTTAAGCTTAATTTTAAATCAAAGTCTTCACAAAAACAGTTACAGGCCTAGGCCTCGACGAGTGAGGAATCATCGATAAGATATTACACCGTATCATCGTCTATCTCTAATTGCAAACATAACTCTGCCCCAACTCGTTCTGCCAGATTGTCTTCATCCATTGCATCTTCATCTACAAGTGTCAATTCTGGCTTGTCTGCGTCATCCCTCGTATATCTGTCAGCTTCCTCTGCCATACCTTCGTCCATCTCATCTAATGTCACAGTAGTATGGACGTCGTCTGAATGACTTTCCTCCAAGAGATCTTTCCCTTCAAATACTTGTTTATTTCTTGGAGCAACCTGAACCACAAACCACCATTGTCTCTCTCGAGGGTCCGGTACAAAGACCACTTACTCGCAATGTTCGGGGAGAGCAAATGTGTCGCTCGCATCTGTCCAAGTCTTTGTAGAATCTATTTGCACAAGCTTGTTTCCATCTCTATGTACCGTTGCATTGCAACCAGAAGTAATCACCTTGAACCACTTCACATCCAACAAAAACATCTCAAACTGCCTGAAGCTTACTTTCAGGATATCTGACACCAGACCACAGTAATCCAAGTTACTAGTGCTCTCATTAGTGTCTCTAGCACTGGCCCTGCTCTTTTGCATGAAACTAACCATTACCCCATTGTCAAACGTGTTTCTTCTGCTGTCAATTTGTTGTGTTTTGAAATGCTTTCCATGTGTTTTGAAATGTTTTGAGATATGGATTCTCCGATCTGTCGAGCTGCTCTCACTGTCTTGTCCAACCATGCCATTGTAGGGAATTCAGGTAGAGGAGCGAGATAGTCTAGCAAGGGTAAGCCTCTAGTCGTTCGACTTCACCTGAAATCCTGTCGCTCTAGATTGCGTCTCTCTTTCTCTTCTTCGTACCTTTCAAGCCATTTTTGCATCGGCGCTGAATTTAGTATACAGAACTTCATGATCTTTTCTCGCATGGCCAGGTTCATTTTCTTCGGCACCCCTTGCCCTTGTGGTCCTCTCCCACCAGTCTTGCATCCTCCTCATCGCTCCATAGTCGAGGGATTTCTGGGTCAGAAACGGATAGAAATTTGGTCGTCAATACAAGAGACTCTTGCACCAGCCATCCTTCTACCATGCTCCCCTCTGGACGCGCTTTTTGGCGAACAAAACCCTTAAGTGTTTTCATGAACCGCTCTAGAAAGAACATCCAACGGTTGTGGATTGTACGTGCCAATGGAACCTCATCTACTACATGGACGAGCAAGTGCATTTGGATAGTTAGGCAGCTCGTGGGTAGATACTTCTCAATCATGCAAACTGCCTCAATGGAGTTAGCCCTTGCGACTGCAATAGATTCCTCCCGTATCTCCTTGGAAGAGATCCACCGCACTAGCTCTGAAATCTTGTATATGCAGGTCCGCACTTCCTCCGTTAAACACCCCTTGATCGCAATTGGAAGAATGAATTGCAAGAACTTATGCCAGTCGTGCGATTTCAACCCTAACAGTTGATCGTCACGGGTGAATGCTGTCTTGAGACATCGCATATATCCTGTTGGCGTCCTGAACTCTGAAATCACCCTTTTCACTTGTCGCTCTTCATTTTTTAGCAATACCCATGGCACTCTTGGAAGTTTTGTTTGACCAGCTGCAGTGGTGAAAGGCCACATCTCTGGCATCTTTCCAACCGATTGTAAATCATCTCGTGAAGCTCGATTGTCTTTCATTCCCATGATTGTCTTCTAGAGGAGCTCTCCCACATTCTTGAATATATGCATTGGATCCAGCAAATGGTTAATTAGTAGATCACCCCATCGGCGACGCCACTCTTGTACATGCATAGGACGACATTCGATGCGACCAAGCTGGCCTTCACGCAAGTGATGGCCATCTAGAAGATAACGGTGATGGCCTTGATAAATTGTCTTTCGAAGAGAGGTAGAATAGCGCACATCCAAAGACCTGCAAATTGGACATGCATTGTATCCCGAAGTTGTTAGTCCTGCATATATCAAAGCATGAATAAGGCCAAGGCAAAGGGCTTGCAAATAGCGAGAATTTTGTAAATCAATAACCATTACCAGAAGCTTCTACGTATCCTGGCCAATCATGCATAGTCCACATAAGAAGTCCATGGATCCTTGCATGCTGTTGTCCTACTGGTTCAACCGCATCTGCTATGTCGATCCCATGCCATAACTCCTGGAGCTCCTCAACTAGTGAAGCTAGATAAACATCCATGTTTTTTTCCTTGAACTTACCAGGTACAATCAAGCTTAAAATCAAATGACCCTTCTTGATAGCAAGCCACGGCGGGAGGTTGTAATTGATAAGGCACACAGGCCAAGTGCTCCATGACGAGCTTCTCAAGCCAAATGGATTGAATCCATCCATTGCCATGCCCAAACGCAAATTGTGTGGTTCACTCTTAAAATGTGGCAAGGTATCTTCAATGTGCCTCCAAGCCTTCGAATCAATGGGAACCCTAAATATTGCGTCAGTGGATCTATTCGTAGAATGACACCGCATCAAGTTTGCAATGGAACCACAACGAAACATGCTTTTTATCCTAGGAATAATAGGGAAATGCCGCAACACTTTAGCTGGCACTGTCTCGCCAACTGCATCTTGTTTGTAGCGCATTGCTCCGCACTTAGGACACGACAGACAATCTGCGAATTCATTGTGAAAAAGAATGCAATCATTTGGACATGCATGAATCTTGTTGTAGTCCAAGCCAACTGAGGTCAGAAGTTGCTTTGCGTCTGGCTTGGAGGGGGGCATTTTATTGCCAGCCGGGAGAAGTTGCTCCCGCAATAACCTGTTTAAGCCACATTAAATTAAAATGCTCTCCGAGCACATTACCGTTGCAATCGGAAAATCTCTTTTGTAAATTACGCACCTAAACAAAGTAGTGCCACTTGCATCTGACCACCCATACACTGACTGAAGATTCAAAAACGCAAGACAAGTACAAAGCATAGATATTTTGGCGCCTTCATAGATTGGTTGATGTGCCAACTTCCTCAACATGTCTTCAAGAGATAGGCGCACGGCTTCTGGTGCTGCTTCGTTCACGTTCTCCTCGCTTGTCTGGAAGAAGGCATCCAGCATCTCCTCCATGCCGTCGTCTTCTATCTGTAAGCCCTTTTCTGCTTCCATCCGTGGCTCTATATTGGTCGGACCTTCATGCATAATCTTTTTTCTCTCTCTCTCAGATGTAGGTGCTATGTCGCGGAAATCAATGCCCGTTCCATAGGAGTCGTATCGCAGATTCTGTACGGTTTCTCTAGCAAACTCTCCGTACTTGTGCACATGCTCATTACATATCCTATGCTTGCGCAGGATTTGATACTTGCAGAGCGTGCACGAGCATGCAATATTTTCCTCCATGTTAGTTGATGACGTTGCCATCTACAATGATTATGAATGTAGTTTTAATATATATATATATATATATATACTCCTCACAATGTAAACTACCTCGCATTCTCTAGTCTTGCCCAATCTCCGTACACCTCGGTCCATAGGTGTATGGAGATCAGGATCACCGGGTCAAAATCTCGTCTTTATTGGTCAAATCCTATATGGGTAGACACATACGTGCACTCCCAGGTGTACATGGCAATGCATGTAGCAGACAAAACCCCTTTCCCTCTTTTAGTTCCATAGTTTCTTCTCTGTCTACGAACCCACCTACCTCCATTCCGAGGTAGCCTGTCAGAGAAATCTTTCCAATGCCGCACTTGATGAAAGCACAAGCCATGGAAGTTCTCAGCCCAATGAAAGTTTTCTACCTCATTGTAAACCGGACGGGGCCTCCATGTCCAAGCCAGAAGATAATGTGGAGATGGATGAGCAACTTGAGAAAGATTCAGAAGCCTTGCATGGTTCTTGCTCAAAAAAGCGATCTCGATCTCTCTTTCTCTCTCGATCTCACTCTCGCTATCTCTCTTTCTCTCTCTCTCTCCATCTCGCTCTCGCTATCTCTCTTTCTCTCTCTATTTCCTTATTTTCCTATCTCTCTCTCTGTCTCACTCTTCACTTCCCTACCTCTCTCTCTCTCTCTCTCTCTCTCTCTCTCTCTCTCTATATATATATATATATATATATATATATATATATATATATATATATATATAACTCTCTTTCTCTATCTCTCTATTTCCTATCTCTCTCTCTCTCTCTCTCTCTCTCTCTCTATATATATATATATATATATATATATATATATATATATATATATATAACTCTCTTTCTCTATTTCTCTATTTCCTATCTCTCTCTCTCTCTCTACTTCCCTCTCTCTCTACTGATCGAACGAGCGACTGAGCTAGGGAGATCTAGACGTCCACGACTGTGGAGGACTACACAACATCAACAGAGGCTGCATCAGAGGATCTAGCTAGGTCACTTTGGCTCGACATGCATAATGCCCGGTCAGACTACTGACCATGGAGGAGATTGATGAGATCCGCCAGCGACAACTGTTGGATCTCCTATGATCTACCTATCCCAGCTAGCTGGTTTAACCGTTTAGTCCATACCCAGCAGTTTAGGATTCCATAATATTTTATTTTGTCATATTCTTACTTTGACTTTGTATCAGATCCATCACATTGTAACTTTCTTGTCTCATGTCTCATAGGTCACTTTGGCCTTTCGAAGACGTTAATATAACATTTCATTTCATTTCTCTCTTTAATTATTTTTCTTTAATTTTAATTTCCTAAGCATACATTAATTCTCTATCTCTCTCTCTCTCTCTCTCTCTCTCTCTCTCTCTCTCTCTCTTTCCTACACACACACACACACACACACACACACACACACACACACACACACCGCTCTCTCTCTCTCTCTCTCTCTCTCTCTCTCTCTCTCCCTCTCTCTCTCTCTCTCTCTTTCCTACACACACACACAGGATGTAGAGAGAGAGAGAGAGGGGTTGGGGGCGGGGGGGGCATAATACCTGCGCAGCAGGTGGAGGCCAACATTTGAGCAGAGCACAGGCGAAAATGGCCCCTGTTGCTCACGGGTTTCGCTTTTTTCCCCCAATTTTTTTTGCGTCGCTATACACGTCGATATACGCGTCGTTATAGGTGTTGATATACGCGTGGGAAGTAAAGCCTTTCCACGCGTATATCGACGTACATTGAGACGCGTAATCGACACGTATAGCGACGCCCGCTAATTTCGTCGATATACGCGCGTCGATATCTCCATGTTGTGCTGTAGTGGGCAAAACAAAACTGCAGTATCCAGTTGGGCTAATCTGCGTGTACTCCCACCACAGCATCAACGGTGCCATCTTGGGCGTCATCTCACGCCTCGGCAACTGCCACATAATACCAACGCTAATAAGTAGAGAGACTTGAGAGAAACCATACTGAAGGTTCTGGACAAACATTCTTTCCTATAACAACCAGTTTAACGAGACATTCTTATCTACTTGTCAAACATATGCCGAATTTCTTGGGGTTAAGCCCCTTGGTTTCGGTCCGTGTTTTCTTTTCATAAGGTAAATAATATATTCCTATGGTCTCGCATATGCAATGATGCATAACTTCAAACTGTAATACTAACCTATACCATAGCTCCGATTGGTCCGATTGGTGGAGACATAGCATGTTCCGCACGAGTTCCTCCGTTACTTGTACCAGCTTCATGATCATTAGCGCCTTGGGTTCGAGCACGTTTTGGAGCCATTTTTTTGTACTACACTTATGTTATACACTTAGAACTTTAAATTGGTCAATTTCCCTAGTAGTCTCCTTGTTTCCAAAGAGAATCTATAATTTGAACCCTCGCCAACTCGGATTCACACTTAGTGTTGTTGTTCTACATCTAATTTCTATACATCAAATATTTGTTAATCTTAATTAATCAAAAATTAAGTGTGTAAACTACGAGTGAAAGTTTAGGACTGCATTACTTTTATGCATGACATTCCTAATCCAATTCTAACTTCCATTTTTATACTTCAACTAAATCAATTTTTAGTATTATTCAAAATTCTACTTAATCTAATTGACAATAAAATTGTTGAATGAGAATTTCATCATGTATAATAAGAATAAGATGAGTTCTCTTATGTATTAACTTTCAAATAACTATGCATAAGTTAATAGTGAAGATGTACTAACTAGAGAGATTAAAGTAAGAGAAAACATACGCACACATCTTTTCTAAAGTTAATTGAATCTTACTAATCCATTAGAAAGATTAGAGTAGAAGAGAACACACACACATCCTTTTCTAAAGCTAATTGAATCTCACCAATCTATTAGAGAGATTAGAGTAAGAGATAGCACACGCACACACATATCCTTCTTAAAACTAATTGAATCTTACTAATCTATTAGAGAGATTAGAGTAAGAGATAGCACACACACACACACACATAGCTAATTGAATCTTACTAATCTATTAGAGAGATTAGAGTAAGAGATAGCACACACACACACACACATAGATAATTGAATCTTACTAATCTATTAGAGAGACCAGAGTAAGAGATATATAGCACACATACATCATTCCTAAAGTTAATTGAATGCTTAATTAATATGCACTTTATTAGTCCACTAGAGTTTTTGCTCTCTTAGTGGTTTGTGGATGCCTTCTCTCTAAGAGAAGTGGCGGCACTTCGTGAGCACTATAGAGACAATCTCTATGTCTAAAGTGTGAGCATGGATGCTCTATTTATAGCAGAAAAGAAAACATCCATTTTTTTTTCTCAAAAATTTTTTTGTTTTTAATTTTTTCTTTTTATAAAAAAAATATTTTTTTTTCCTCAAAAATCATACCCGCGTTTTTGGTACCCTTGTGGTACCCATCAGCTTGACCACTTTGTCATTATCATCAAAAGATAAGGCCACCCAACCCCCCTCATTATGATTGGTCAAGACTAGCCTCTCCTTTTCATGTGACAGTGTGTCCCACTTTGTCCCCTCCTATGTGAGTCCAAGCGAGTCCATGTGCCTTCATTTGTCATCCCTGTGTATTCTTTTGTCTTTATAATTATTTTATTTATTTCCTTCATGATAATTTACTTTACATTTTTAAGTTAAACTTTACAGTTTTATATTAACTTTTCAACAGTAAAAGAAAACTCTACAATCAGTAAATAAGTCTTACAATAAGTTAATTAGTGATTCATATAGCTAAACATGTCAGAATTTTATAGCGTAAATTTTAAATTCTAGGTTTTCTGAGCCTACGATTCATAATTTGAACTCGAATATCTTAAATAATGAGTGATGGTTAGAAAAATTTCAAATGCGTAATAGAACTTGTGTGAAATTCGAAAGTAGAGACCTTACAAGAAGGGCATGGTTAGGCCTAACTCATCTCCATTTTGTTCACATGTGCTATTAGTGCAAAAGAAAGATGACATATATCAAATGTGTGTTGACTATAGAGCACTTAACAGGATCACTATCAAAAATAGGTTTCCCGTTCCACGGGTAGAAGACCTATTGATAAGCTACAAGGATCGACCTACTTTACTAGAAGTGACCTACAAAGTAGCTACCATGAAATAAGGATAGTTGATCAAGACATTGTAAAGACTCCATGTCGTACTACATTTGATCTTTATGAATACATTGTCATTCCTTTTAGTTTGACCAATGCACTAGCCACATTCAGCTGCTGGATAGAGAAGCTATTCAATCCTCACCAAACCTTTACTGGAGTGTTCTTTAATGATATCGTCATCTACTCTAATTCACTAGACAAACACAAGCAACACCTCCAGGTAATATTTCAAGTTCTACGAGAGAATAATCTTTATATTAATCGAAAGAAAAGTGAGTTTTTCTTTAGGTCACATTATCTCTCAAGATGGCATCCAAATGGATCCATCAAAGTTAGAGGTAATAAAAGGATGTCCTAAACCAAGGAATCTTCATGAATTAAGAATCTTTATAGGTATGCAAGTGCATACTATAAATGCTTCATAGAAAAGTTCTCACTAATAGCAGGACCATTACATGACCTAACAAAGAAAACTATTAGGTATACATGGTCTGCCAAGGAGAACAATGCTTTCAAAAAGCTTAAAGAAAATATTATCTCTCAACCTGTGCTTACAGTGTCGGATCTCTCAAAGCCATTTGAGATCCAATGTGACGCTTGTGGTGATTGCCTTAGAGTTGTTTTACTCCAAGAAGGGCATGCCATAGCCTATGAAAGTCAAAGACTCGACCCTGTTGATATATGAAAGGAACTCCTCGCAGTTCTACATGCCTTAGACTCATGGAAGCACTATGTACTGGGGACTCCTTTCATTCTGCGGACGGATCACCAAAGCTTTAAGATCTTCATGATGCAGACCACCAAGCTCTTCGACAAAAAATGAGGTGGGAAAATTTCCTTTCGCAATTTGATTTTCATATTGCTCATATTGCCAGCAACAAGCATAATCAAGTAACCGATGCACTCTCAAGACCGATGAGAGTGAATGCGGTTTCCATAGCAACTCACAATGATCTATCTTCTATGATATATGAGTGAGCTATTGATCCTAATTTTAGAGATGTGATTTCAGCCCTTGCACTAGGGAAGAAAGAGGAACCATTTACTTTACGGAATGGTTATCTTCTCGATGGCAATAGACTATGCGTTACTAACTCAGTATGTGACAAAGTAATGTATGAAACTCATGCTCCTCCTTATGCGGGGCATAGAGGGATTTAGTCTACCCTAAAAGGGATTGAAATATATTTCTATTGCGTTACTAACTCACTACGTGACAAAGTAATGTATGAATCTCATGCTCCTCCTTCTGTGGGGCATAGAGGGATTTAGTCTACCCTAAAAGGGATTGAAATATATTGGCCTACCATGAAAGAAAACATACAAGAGTATGTTTCTAAATGTGTGGTATGCCAAAAGATAATGTTTGATAGAGGGAAGCAACCTAAATTTCTGCAACCATTGCCAATCCCTAATTCACCACGGGAGAGCATATCCATGGATTTTATCTTTGGATTTCCCAAGTCTATCCATGGGAATATGGAAATATGGACGATAGTAGGCAGGTTCAACAAACAAGTCATTTTATACGTGCCAAAAAGACTACCAAATCCCATTAAATGGCAACCCTCTTCATTTCACAAATCTTCAAGTGCCATGGCGGATAGAGATCCTAGAATGACCAGTAACTTCTAGAAGGGTCTCTTTGAGAATTTAGGGACAAGGCTAAACTTCTCTTCGGCCTATCACCCACAAAAGGATGACCAAAGTGAAATAGCTAACCTAATTTCTTGATCTACTAAAAGCCTACGTAACGCAAGTAGATCAAAGGTCCCAATGGGAGAAGTACTTACCCTTAACGGACTATGGTTACAATAACACTGTACTTACTTCCACGGGAAAAGCACCTTTTGAGGTAATTGAGGGAAGATAAAAAGTCCCCTACTACTTAAGGTACACGGGAAGATCTTCGCTGTTGCAGATGAGTATAGCCGAGACCTACAAGAATCTTTCCAAAAGATTAAGAATGTTATCTCTATCTCACAACAAAGGCAAAAGGCTGCTGCTGATAAGCACAGAAGAGCCCAAGCCTTTAAAGAAAATGATTGGGTCTTACTTAAATCTCCCAAGTCTCAACTAAGGAACACGACAAGAAAGAATCCTACGGGACACCAAAAGTACTATGCTAAGTTAGCAAAAAGGTACTATGGTCCCTTCCAGATCCTTAGACCAATCGCTGAGATGGCCTATCAACTCAAGTTGCCTAGCCATTGGCTCATACACAATGCTTTCCATGTGATCCCACTAAAGCCTTACAAAGGAGAGCCACCTCAAGAGCCAATTATTGAAGTCCCATCGGAGATCGAGGACCAAGACGAGGTGCTGCAGCCCAAGTCCATTCTCTGACATGAAGACAAGGTATTAAGAGGCAGTAAGACTATCCGCCGATGGTATCTTATTAAGTTTAAGAATTATCCTTTTGAACATGCTAGATGGATGCAAGGCAAACAATGTGATAATAACTAATATCTAATTCTCCTAAATGATTTTCTCATGTGAAACTGATCATTTAATATGGGGAAGTTCCAGGGGAGAAAAAGCTAGAATATTGGTTAAGTTGGCAGACCGGCCACAATAGGGATCCAATGGAGTGAAAATAGGGATCCAAAGGGGGGGCCATCTACAAAAGAGCTATGTGGAACAATGGGCTTCAAAGACCCTAAGGTTCAGCCCATTACGACTTCCAAAATGCTAAGGTTTCAAAATTCAAATGTAAGTCCAAATGATCAAGCTTAGTGAAATTGGATGCTTTGTGAGTGTACACAAAAGTCTTCAAGACTCCTACATAGGAGGGGGCGAGCCCTATAAGTAGGGGATGAGAGAGAAACACACACACATACACACACTCATGCAAGCCCCTTTACAAAAAGGCCATAGTGGACACATGTCAGCTCCCTAGCCCAGTTGCCCCCAAGGCGTACTCAAATCTTATTGGATGGCCATAGAGGTGGACCAATGAGAATCAGGCTAGAGTAAATCTAGTTAAATTCATTTAAAAACACTTGATAAAATAACCAGTAAGAATTAATCTCTTTAGAAGACTATTGGACAGTCTCTCAAGGGGTCCAATGAGAATTCAGCAGCCCAATGGTTTGCCTGCTTCCTATTGGCTAGAAGACAAAGGGGTCCAATGAGAGTTTAGTTGCATTATTCAATTACCTAGAGCTCTCACAAAAGAGGAAAGGGGGACACATGTCACAAGGCTATCACTTATGCCTCTCAATTATGATTGGCTAAGCTGGGAGAGAGGTCCAATGGGAAGCCAACAAGAGGATTTAGCAAGAGGGGTCGACCAAAATGAGAGAGGGGATTGATTTGTGAAGGCATTATCACACACACACACACACACACAATCTCAGGTGTGAAGCAAGAAGACTCTCTCTCTCTCTCCTTCTCAAGCTTTAATGAAAACCTCATCACCTACTCCAAGCTTGTGACAAGGGAGGCCTATACCAACAACTCTTTTCTTTATGATGCAAATCCAACCAAGAGCCAAGTTTCAATGCATGCTAATCTCCTCTACCATGCTAATCACTAAGCTATGCTAAGCTTTTATGAGTGATTATGTGAGGAGATATACTTCTTTCTGGTAAGACTACTCCTTCTTCCTCTCAATCTACTCTCATACCCTTCTAGTTCTCACTATCTTTGAAGGTGTGTGAGGTCTAGGGTCTGAGACCATGAGGGAATTGATGTTGTGTTTTATAAGTGTTTGCTTAGTGCTTGAAGCTTCCATCCGAATTGCACTAGCTAGTTATTGAAGGAACACAAAGAATTGTATTGTAAAATGTCTCCCTTGATGGGGAAACCTATAGTACAAAGCCTTTTTGAGGGAGTATCGGCTCCATGTAAATCCAGTCCTCAACTTTTGTCAATAGATTAATTTCTCTCTCTTTTGAAGTATTGTTCATGCTTGTCTAACTTGGTGTTATTCTTTTTTTTGCTCTCTCTATCCAAGCACACTTGCTATGCTCATTAGGAATCTCTTCTAATGAAATGCTCAATATGTTTATGCTATTTTCTGCTACACACAAGTTACTAGGCCATTAAATGTTACATGTTGAAGATAAGACCACATCTATGAAGGGATCTACAAGGTACCATGGGAAAAATGGGCATAATGGGAATAACCAAGGAAAACCTTGAAGAGTTGCATAAGGGAGAATCATGGGTAAAAATTGTCACATCCGTGCCTATGAACAAAGTTGGACATTAGTGTGAAGGAAACGAGGGAAACACAACCCTTTTAGTGAAATACAATGATGTAACAACCATGGCTATTCGAAATAGCAAGGCAGGTATTGCCATGCAACAAAAGGAGTCTGGGAAGCCCGAGAAAAGCCAACAACTAGACAAACATGAATGAAACTGTTATTGGAAGATAGACACATTGGGAAACCCATGGGATTACTGAAAAATATGATAGTCAGCTCTTGTGGAATTGACTACCAACACACTTTTGCCATTATAGATTTTGAAAAAAAAAACCTTGAAATCATTTTGAGATGACCTTTCATGAGGCAAGTATAGTTAATCCAATATTGGGGAAATGACTATCTTTACTTGAAACAAGTTGGATAAATTACAAGTTCAAAGACATAAACTGAAACTAAACTACCATCATGGTTGAATAAAGACATGCCAATTTGGATGTGTGGAGCCTCTGAGAGTGGTAGTTTATGATGATTTTATCTTAGAACACGAGAGGTAAATGATCTTGAGTATGTTCCAAGAACCTTTTCGGAACATTTGTTTGAACAATTTGATTGGACTCAGATTTTGGCCACTATGAATGTATGCATCAATAAATCCACACCCACCCAATTTTGATGACGAGGGATATTACATAATAACTATTCATATGGTATCCATAAAATTGATCGAGAAACAATAGGTTTTCTCTGATCACTACTATGATGCCACTGATGAGATGGAGGAGGAAACACTCATGATTGAGGAATCTGACTCTGAAAAGAAACATGTACATGCCAAGCTACTGCTCAAGGGAGGGGAATAAATGTTTTTTGAGTTTTTGAATCAGCATAGTAGATGTCAAGAGAGATATTGCAAGAAACGAGAGAACAAACGGAGAAGAAATCATGAAAATAGGGTACAAAACAAAAATAGGGTACAAAACTCAATTCCTAATGATGTTTAATGCAAACATTAAAGATAAGATAACAAGAAGATATCCTATCTTAGAGAAACGAAAAGATATCGATGAAACAAAACCAAATTAAAATCAAGAAAACATGATGAAAAAAAGAAAAGGAGCTTCATATGACCAAAACCGGAAAGAAAAGCTATGTATAAAGAGTTAAAATGAACACTAAAGGAGATCTAGGCCACTAAAATGAAATTTGATAGCAAAAAACCAGGGGGCAATCTGTGTTCCTTCGCATTATAAGCAGTATACTCTACAAGATCAACGACTCATAGTTCAACAGCCAATGAGGCAACCCAAGGAACCTAAAAAATCATGCGAGCGTCTCAAAGCCAATATACACAACTTTGAATTTGTCTCAGGAAGATTCCTAGAATGATGAGTATCAAGGAAGCTCAACTATTTTAGGGGCATTGTGGCTATTATTATAGATTTATCAGCATGTATGTTGTCATTGTAAAACCCATTTATGGCCTTATTACTCACTTTGAATGGACTAAGGAATGCAAAAAATCCTTTCAAAAGCTTAAACAAGCCGTTTCATCAACACCAATATTGAAGACCAAAGATTGGAACAAAGTTTTTCATGTGCATGTGGATACTTCAAATTTTGTTATTGGTTGCATATTGGCTCAACCACACTAGATTTCCCTATTTTTTATGCTAGTAGGCATCTAAATATAGAAAAAATAGATGCCTATGCTATATTTAGATGCCTACTAGCATAAAAAATAGGGAAATCTAGTGTGGTTGAGCCAATATGCAACCAATAACAAAATTTGAATTATCCACATGCACATGAAAAACTTTGTTTCAATCTTTGGTCTTCAATATTGGTGTTGATGAAAAGGCTTGTTTAAGCTTTTGAAAGGATATTTTGCATTCCTTAGTCCATTCAAAAGCTTAAACAAGCCTTTTCATCAATACCAATATTGAAGACCAAAGATTGGAACAAAGTTTTTCATGTGCATGTGGATACTTCAAATTTTGTTATTGGTTGCATATTGGCTCAACCACACTAGATTTCCCTATTTTTAATGCTAGTAGGCATCTAAATATAGCAAAAATAGAATTACATCATGACTGAAAGGGAAGGACTTGGAATGGTGAATGCGGTCAAGGAATTTTGACGGAATCTATATTGGCTAATAAGCTTGGACCACCAAGTCTTACTCTATCTGGTTAGCAAACCATGTAGTACTAGTAGGGTTGTAAGATGGTGCATCATCCTACTGGAGTTTGATTTCACAGTGGTATTCAAGAAGGCCACCCCTTATCAATGAGTCGATCACCTTCCATAGATCACTTTAGGGGAACCTCCAAAAGGAGTGGATGATGATTTTCCAGATGCTTACCTGTTCTTAGTGGAGATGATTCCTAGATGGTCTAAAGATCTTGTTTCTTTGATGACCATAGCTCAAGTAGATCCACAAGTCCCACTTCGAATTACACCATGGTTGATAGAAAGGTTTGTATTAGCTATTGGCTGGAAGATTGTATCAAAAATACAAGAATGGGATTCTACTTCTATGCATAAGCCCTGAGGGGCAAGCAAACTACTTGAGTCAAGCTCATACCACGGTAGTGGGAATCCATTTTGCTGAAGGCCAAACTCTAAGGCGATTGACCTAGTTAAGAGTTTATTGGCCGGCCCACCATGAAATTTAAGGGATGTTTATACTTACTTAAATAATTGTTTCCAATGCAAAGAAAGAGCAACCATCCCAAATGCCACATTATTCAAGATCATACCACGGTAGTGGGAATCCATTTTTTTGAAGACCAAACTCTAAGATTATTGACTTGGTTAGGATTTTATTGGACCACCATGAAAGGAGATGTTCATACTTACATAACCAGTTTCTCCCAATGCAAAGAAAGAGCAACCATCCAACATGCCATATTATTCCAAATATCTATTACACCAAGGTGGATTAGATATTCGGTAGAGTATTTGACAACTATGAAATTCCTAGAGGACATGAGTAAACAAAGATAAAGAGCAATTGAGACTAAAGCTGAAAACTATGCAATGATCGATCAACAAATTTATAGACGAGGAAAAGACCAGCATCTTAGATCGTGTGCAAATGAGGATGAATACATTCCTACCTTGGATCAAGCACACCCCGGGATTGCAGGTGGTCATTTCTCCTATGAAACCACGGATAGAGCTATATTGATGGTGGCTGGCATCTGGTTTCCAACTCTGTTTGATGATGCCAAAGTATTTTTTCGATGATATCTCTTGCCAAAGAGCAAAAATGCCAACTACAACCTATGATGGAAGCAAGAGCATTCGCTAACTGGGGTATAGACTTTGTTGGTCTAATACAACCACTTGCATACAAGACTCAGGTGCAATATGTTATTGTGGCCACATATTATTTGATTAAATGGGTAGAAGCTAGAGCCACTAGAAATAATGATGCTCAAACCACTACTACATTCTTGTATGAGTGCATATTCATGTGATATAGACTTCCTATTGAGCTTGTGAGAGGAGTGATTGAGGAGTGCACTTTCTCCATGAGGTGATAGAAACATCATTGAACAAGTATATGGTGGCCCATAACAAATTTGTTCCCTAACCTTATCATGCAAAAAATGGCCAAGCAGAACATACAAACAAAATATTAAGCTCAGTGCTTATTAGAATTATAAGCTCTAGAAGAATTGACTAGGACATGAATCTTCATTGAGATTTATGGGCTTATAGAGTCTCATTCAAAACAATTCTGAATGCCACTCCATTTAACTTGGTCTATGGACTTGATTTTATTTTTCCAATGGAGTGTTTACTGCCAATCCTTATAGTTGCACATGAGTTAGTATGGAAAGGTCATGAGTTGTCAAAACGACTTGAGGATCTGGAAAGGTTAGACGAGTAGAGACTAGCCACTATAGCACATATGTATGCTCAAAAAAGAAAACAAAAACAATTCTTTGATTCACATATGTTGACTTTAGTCTTTAAGCCAGGAGATTTGGTCTTGGTCTATTTGCTAAAGCAAAACATCCTTAAATTCAAGAAAAGGGGACATGGTCCTTTCATAATCGAGAGTGTTTCACCAAGTGGGACAATTAAATTGGCCACCTTAAATGCAAAAATAATGGCAAATCAGATTAGTGGGAAGAAAGTACCATTTTTCATTGACTCGTGATCTCTTGCAAAGAATGCATGCAACCAAGGAATGAAGATCAAGCAACAACAATGATTGAGGAAGCTCAAGAGGAAGCATGCATTTGAAGCTTGAAGAGGAAAGCTGCAATGCGAACAATCCCTAAAGTTTTTCCAGCCAATACACTTCAGATTCACCCTCAATACTTTACTCAAAAGATGAAGTGGAAACCAATGTGAATGGCTGGATGGATTGGACATGAGAATAAGAGTAACATTGAAAGATGGATTTACAGTCAAAGCACTCACAAAGACAGGTGCTCGGCTCAATGTCGTAAACTTTCAACCTACAAGAAAGCAACTACCCATACGTTGGAGCACTATAGAACTAAAATCAAAGGCTTCCATAAGGAATTTACTCCAACATGAGGTTTAATTAATCTTAATATCTTGTTGCATGGATTTTAGTGTCTACATACATTTATCTGCATTCTGGAGTGAGCACACGATGAAGATATCGTACTAGGAGTTCCATGGGTGTGAGCATACAACACTGGCTAGAATTAGGATGACAAGGTTCTAGAGTTAAGACTCAAAGGGGGACAATTAAAAGAACCATTTTTCTCATAGCCATGAAGAGTGGAAAGCTACTCTCAACACTCCTAAGCTACCAAAAAACAAAATCAAGTCAACACCAATGTTAACTAGTTGATAACAAATTCATCTTCACAACACATGCATGCAAGGAACCAAGAATGTTTGGGTACCAAAAGCTTAGTTCACCAACAATCCTAAGAAGATTTGGGTGCCCAAGAAACTGTTGAATCACAAACAAAAAACACAACCAGCACCTCTACACAACCCACCACACAAGTCACCAAAGTTACATCTACCTTAGTGGAAGTGGATGCCAAAGAAGCAGCTTGAAGGCAAGCCCTAACCCAAGATGGTGTACAAATGGCAACCCAAAACAACACCAAGAAAAGTAACATCAAATGGGTACCAAATATTTGGCCACCATCAACACAAAAAGAAGCCTCATTGCAAAATGATTCCAAGAAAATAGATGTTGGTCCACCACATTCTATCCAAGAACGAGCAGAATTGCTCCAACATCTACTCTTTAAGAAGGTTTCCCAACAGAATGCTTCGTCTTTGACAACCCTTGAGCTCTCTACTCAAGACCCACCTCTTGCACCACATAGTGTTTTGAATTGCACTGACATCCCTAGCATGGTAGAGCCAATCCCGAGACACGCCTTAATTGCCCATGCACTGCTCTACTTGAATTACACCTTGTCATCCTAGAGGACTCCAAAAAGGAGAGGAGGAGGCAATCCAAATGAGATCCAAGAAAATTTCTCCTTTAAGTTAATACATCGGGGATAAGGTAATATGAAAACCCCTAGGTGTGTCTAAATAGTGTAAATATCATTAAAAAGCCAAATATATTGCAATTTTCACTCTTCTTGCATGTTTTTTTGGCCAAAATAGTGATCGAAAAGGAAAAATACACAAAAATATGGCCATTTCTTATTTTTTGAATTGCTCTAGTATTTTTCTCTTAAATATTTTAATTAAAAAAAGGTCAAAAAGAAAATAAATAGTAATAGGCTCAGATGGAGAAATGGAAGATATTTTGATGATCTAGAAGGGAAGACAAACGAGCATGTCAAATATTGTTCAATTTTGATGATAGTGACAAAAAGCCTAAATTGGGTTCGAATGCATGGTGAAATTCTCAAAAAAGAAGCTCAGGTATGTATAGCTTAGGTAGGCCAAAACTAGTCTCATTTCTACTTTGACCTTCTTGGAGAGAGCTTGTTTTGTGCGCGCATTCACTCACTTCTACCGAACTCTACACTACAGAATCTTGCATGAGACATGATGGGCACATTTATATCTTACTAAGAGTATGTTTGAACTTGTTTTTGGGGTCAGGGTAGATCAGAAAAACCCTAGGTTAGCAGAACCTTCCTGAGAAATAACGAAGTGAAAAACAACCGCAACTCCTAAATCTGTGGACCAAATCATACCAAACTTGAAGGGGGGGCATAGAAACCACTATTAGAACATTCCCAATGGATCATATGACTATTTGACTCGAGGGTTGGGAGATTTAGATAATAAGCTGAAATTTGGTTCAGAGTCGGAATCACAATCTCACTTCATGGAAGGCTTTCCGATAGGTTTCATAAGCAAAGTACCTAGGAGGAAGCAAAAGGAAAGCTTAGTTGAGGCCCCAAACACAAGAAATCGGATCAATCTACCACAAAGCATCATTTTTTAGCTAGAGTCTCAAAGCCACTCCAAACGGGACCAAACTTAATGGGCCCACTCCTCAAGGCATAAAGGGACACCACTCCATTCATGGTTGGATGAAAAGTGATATATTTCAAGTGCCAAGAGCAAAACCCCAAAGTTAGAGGACCAAGTGCAGAAACAACTCAAGGATACCAAAATAAGTTCAAATTAGGGCTAAGGGTTACTCACTAGGCCTATAGAACAAGTGTAAATTTTTGCAAGTCAAGATAATAAACGCACTAATTATCTCGTGACCCCAAACTGGCTCATTTTGGCATTTTCACCTCATCCACACTATCTTCATGATGCATCAAGGTCTTCAATCCCCTCACATGTCAAAAATCACTCACTTCATCAAAAAATACATGAGAGCTTCCAAGTTCCAAATTCTAGCCTAAGGGAACCACTTTCAACTCCAAAAAGTGCAAAGAAACACCTTGTATGACCTGCCGAAGCCAAAAAAGTACAAAATAGTTGAAAAAATGGCATAGTAGATAATCAACATGCTTATTATCCCCTGTGACTAAATGAGTCCAAACTTGAAATTTTTTGTTTCCATAAGCTTTATCATGCCCTCACTAGCCTGCACATCAATTTTGAATCAATTTGGACACTCCAAATTTTTGCACCAACACTTAGTCAATTTCATAGCCTTCTAGTTAAAAAGTGATCACAAAGCTAGGCATCCATGCATCTAAATCCAACCAAGCATCAAATTCTATCTATTTTCAATATCTACATCCCCTATGAACAACCAAAATTCAATTTTGATGCCAAAATCATGCCCTAGATAATCATCATGCTTATTATTCAAATGCAAATTTTTGGTCAAATTAGCTTTTTGATGTATATACTTTGTTTTTAATGGGCAATGTGGTAATTATTTGGCTTTAATTGTGAATTTGATCTAAAAGATCTCAATTCCATCTTAACAAGTGATTTTGCACTATGAAGTGTACCTAATTCCTATACAATGTGTCTGCCCCAAGCTCAATGCAAAACCAGCCCTCCACCCCAAAGAAAAAGACTAAGAAGGAGAGACTTTTAGACCCTCCAGAGTACCAACTTGAGGAGGAATCTATCCAAGAAGTAAAGAAGACATTTGTTGGGGACCTCCTGGACAAGAATCATGTGGCAGTATTCAAAGGGAGGTTCAACACAACAAACAATCAAGCAATTGAGTTACAGATGTTGCCTAAAGAGATCTATGATGTGGCCCAAGCACCAAAGTTATAAGAAGCTCACAGAAAGCTTGGACTCCAGTCATTCTACCAAATGGAGCCATGTGGAGTGGATTACAGAGAGCAAATGAGTTGCTCAACACAATCCAAGAAGATGTCAATGCACAAATATCAGATGCTCCTGGCCAACCAACAGAAGTTAATATCTCTAAGGAAATAGTAGCTGAAGCCCTCAAGTTTCTAGTTGAAGGAGAGTCCATCTGGTCCAAAGAGAAGAAGAGGACAAGCACCTTCACCATACACACCATTGTGTCTACTTTCCAAGAAATGATACAGAAGCTGGCATAGGAGCTCACAAGACTCTTTCACAAATGCTTTCATTTCTCTACAAAGAGTCCACCTAGATACACTTGCCTGAACCATGCAGTGGATTTAGCATTCAAGACCTGCTCCCCCATGCCCATTGATCATGCATCCTATGTGTTAAAAACCCTAAAAATCACCAAGAAGACCAAAGGAATTAAGTATCTAGGAGCACCTAAAGTGCTCACCGGCATTGCATACCACGCAATTGGGATGGAAGACCACGTACCACCAACCCAAGATCTGAATCTATGGCTAGAATCTTGACTTAAAAATGAAGAGAAAGATGAGGAGGAAGAAGATGATATTACACCTCCATTGCTTCGAAGATCAAAGAGGAAGCAACCCCTTCGGCTTCAATCAAGAGAGAAGAAGAAGAAAGCAACGAAGGACCCTGAGGAGGATAGAGTATCTAAATAAAGTGAAGCCAATCTGGTGTTATAAAAAAGACAAAACGGATGGCTAAAGGCAAAGAGAAAGTTGAGGATAGAGCACCAAAGCAAGCTCGTAGGCACACTGTTGTCATCATTGAAGAACCATCTCAGAGGGTAGAAAGATTTGAAAGAGAAAAAGAGGCCTTTGAATGGGAAAGAGGTTTGCAAGTGTATTTTGAGGAGTTCTGGCAATCGAACCCTCGAACAAAGCTCAAAACAAAGAACCCTTTTTATGGCAAAGATCCCCTTATAGAGCTAGAAAGATTTGCCAAGAGGAGAACTTGGAGAGACCAAAAGAAGAAGTCAAAACCTTGGCAAGAGGAAAAGATAGACCCAGTGCCAACAATTATAGGCACAGTTGAAACACTAGAAGAAGAAGGACAAATGGAGATACATGAGGATATAAAGATAGATGTAGCTACACAAGAACCTACACCATAAGAGGACACTCCAAAAGAGCTCAAAGTGGATATTTCCATAGAAGAGACACCTGCTAAAGAAGAGCAGATGGAGCAAGATACAACAAAGACTGCACAAGATACACAAGAGAAACAAGAGCTAGCACACACTTCAAAACCGACCACACCTCAGCCACCTAGGCTACAAGACATTGAAGAATATGTTCAACTTGCTCACCATATAGTAGAAAAAATGAATTCAATGGTGTATGCCAAGGAGGAAAGAGTCAAACATATTGAGGCATCCAATGTGCATCTCTCCACAAGGATTGAAGTGGCTGATCCATTTGTACAGGAATATTGTACTTTGCACAAGCACTCCCAAGTAGAGATTGCTAGCTGTAAGGAGACCAACACTCAGCAGATAGTTGAATTGCATAATATGACCAAGCTAGTGGAGAAGATTATGATTCCCAGTTAAAATCAAGATAAGAAGCTTCAAGAGGTAAATGCTACTCTACTAGACACAAATGTACATACCCAGTGGTACATTTGAGCTTCCTTTTGTTTGATGCTTTCTTCACTGCACCAAGTGGCATTTGAGAAAATAGAGTTCGTGGCCCATAACTTTGTTGACTGCTTCCAGATTTTCTAGTAACCATCTAAGGTTGAGAAGTACTAGAAGTTCCATCATCCTTCATGATTATTTTCTAAATGACTTCTTGCTCTAGTTGCTTCTTGTAGGTGGTCATCATCTCCACTTCATAGGGTGTGAGTTTGTAACAAGGTATGAGTACTAGTGGTGTAGATCTTTTCAAATATAAATTGCTTTCTTGCTTCAACTTTCAATAGAAAACTTGTGATGGTCAACTTAGAGACATTATAATCATTAGTATTATCTTGGATAGTCTACTAGATACTATAGCATCTTCACTAAGTTCATCAATGCTCAACAATTGAGTGTATCAAAAGATACCATTATGGTAGGAGATGGAGCATGGTCCCTTTCCTATTGCATGTTTACCTTGGATGCCATCTCTTGTATATTGTCACCAAGGGGATCTAAGGGGGGCCGATGACAACTATCTACGCCTCCCTTAGCGGGGGAGTTGGGGGCCGTTACTCCCAAAGGTTGAAAATAGATGCATTTTAGAATATGATTTTGGATGTATTTTTAATCAGAATTAAATGATATTCACCATGTGATCAAGAGTGTCTCAATACTCACTTTTGTACGAGAGATTGAAACACATTGCATCTGTGGTAAAAAAATAAACACTCTGATTTAGCCAGATTTCTCCATGAACATAGTTTTCTTCTTTAGCACAAAGAATTCTTCTTTAACCACCATAACTCAATTCAAGAAACATTTACCAGCTTGTAAGATATTACAACATAGTAACAAAAAGAAAATCTTCTTTTGCACAATAAATTCATGATAATTATGGGAGCCAAGGCCATGGATTTATAAAAAGGGGTCCTAAGACCATGCTAGGGCCCTAGGGACCCTCAATAAGAGTGGCCACAAGGGCACACAAAATTTCCAAATAGGAACCCTTGTTTGGCCCGATGGCGCTCCCTTGTGGCCCCTCTTGTTGAGGGCCATAGGGACTCAGCATGGTCCATGGCCCTTTTTTACTTCTTTAGCACAAAAAATTCTTCTTTAACCACCATAAATTCCATAAATTGATTCAAGAACCATTCACCAACTTGTAAGACATTATAGTATGACAAAAAATAGAAAGTCTTCTTTTACACAATAAATTCATTATAGATATGGGATCCACGTCCATGGCTTAAAAAAAAGTGTCCTAAGACCATTTTGGGGCCCTAGGGATCCTCAACAAGAGTGGCCACAAGGTGCACAAAACTACCAAACAGGAACCGTTGTTAGGAGTTTTTTGGAAGAAGTGATTGCACATATGTACATACACATGCATGGTGCATCAAATAAAGAACTGCCCATTTTCCAGAGCCAGGTGGTTATGTGGGGCCCACATGTGTACAGGTGAGACAAATATTTGTACATAGTACATCGATTTTCATCGTCACCAGTATTAGTGTGTTTTTCCTACAATAATGAGGAGTTCATAGAGCATAAAAATTCTCAAGGAAGCTATCATCAGAGTGATGCCATGAGGTAAGCATGTGCGTCACATGGTATCCAGTGGTGTAAGGAGGTCGAATGGGGTCAATACTTGCACTTGGTAAGCGAGGACACAACGGGAGTGTTTTCTTGTGATAAATTATGCAAAAAGGTCATCATGAGAAATATATTTGGGGGCCACTTCATGTGATTGTGTGATGCATTATTAGAAAAAGTGGAGTGCCAGGTGTGCGGAAAAATGTAGAAGGGTAACAAAAACGCACTGCGTGGCCATTTTTTGGCCTGTTCGGGATCGTTTGAGGTCAATCAAAAGGCCAAAGGTACCCCAGGGATAAAGTGAAGTGTGGAAATTAAAAAACCTGAGAAAAAAACCAGCAAAGTCTGGAGATAAGAGGAGGAAGAACAACCGCAACTGAGTTTGTGCTGTTTTTAGAGCTTGTTTTGGCCATAAACTACTCATCCAAGGTTGGATTTGAGCACTTTGACATTGTAGAATGGGGTTTTGGGCCATTCAAGACACAATGATGCTATCCATTTTGCCAAATTTCTCATTGTTTTTCTTCTATTTTGGTTGTGCAAGTTTCTCCTATGAGCGGAGCCTCTACTCAAATTTGTGATTGTATCTAGCATATTTCATCCATATCATATGGAAATTTCGGAGGTCATTTGGAGAGCCTTCTAAGAAAAATAGAATTTTGACTTTCTCTCTCTAGAAAATAGGTGTGGTAAAATCAAATGTAAACTTGGAATAACCATTCGAAAAGTGTACTTACAAGTAGATTCTTGCCACAGTGTCATAACGATCGTGATGATTGTGTTGGGGTATAGGCGTCTGTGCCTTGCCCGACCGCCCAGAGTCTGGGCGCCCTCTCACTTGTATACCTTATACATAGCATAAGTGTATAGGGGGCTGCTCACTCTTGGAGTCTCCCCACCCATATCTGTGTGTCGTGTGTCTCCTTCTCTCTCTCACTCTCCGTCTATGGTGCTCCCCGATACCCTTCAATTGGTATCAGAGCGTAGGTGCGGAGGGAGCGCGTGTGTGCACAGTCACGACGACAGCGGAGAGCCAGTTTCATTCCCGACATCGCGTCCGCACGCGCGCACTTTCAAGAGTGCAAACAGGGTTTCGACTTCGGCATCGGCAAATTCAGCTTTCCGAGAGCGTTTCCATCAGATGTCCTGCCGTTTTACCCCCCTTTCGAAGCAATTCGAGCCATCAGAAACCTCATTCGAGCTACGGTTGAGGAGCTGTATTTTTCAGCCCTCTTTTGACAGTTTATGTTGCGTTTTTGGGTCGAAACGGAGGTTTTTGGCATAGCTTTCACACCCGAACTCGGATACATGTGATCCAGGAGTCTACCTTGGAGTTTTGGCACGCTCTGGACGCGCTCGTCATATCAGAATTTTAAAATTCTGAACGCTGAAATTTTTGCATCAGTAGTTGTTTATTGTGTGTCGAGGATTCTACACATGGTTTGCTCTCAGATGTGAGAGTGATATTTGCTGCAAGTTTCCTCACAGGTGGGAGGATACAATGTATGCCTTATGTGGTTTGATGCTCAGGGAGACTAATGTGATTGCATTTTGAGCTCCGCAATGTATGCCTCAAGCATGTTTTTTGGCAGTCACAGGTAGAGAAGATATTTGTGTACTAGATTTGCAGGTGTTTGCAATGATGTATGCAAAGTATGGAAGATTGTGTGTAAGTGAAGGTGCTGTCCTAAAAACTGTGTGCGCAGCAGCACTATTTTCAGATTCGTTTTTCTCCTTTTAGAATGCAGATCTGAGAATTCTGTCCTAGCAGCCCATCCGTTTCGACGTGTTCTACAACTTTGCAGAAGAAACTTTTTGCAAATTCCTCACCGTTTTGCTGATTTTCAGCTCAGACTGACTGTATACAGAAATTCCAGATTTTCTGTTGTCGCACTGTGTGAGAGTTTGATGCACTTTTGGAAGCACGGGAGATGCTTGATGTTGAGTGCATAAATTCTGAGCTGAAGATGCAATTGCAGCTTGTGTTAAGCTTGTGGTTTGAGGGTTTTTTGGTAGACTTGGGCAACGAAGTACGGAGGCGTTTACACACCACCGAAGTGGTCTCTTGAGAGACGCAGGTTTTTTGGAGCACACAGGTGGAACTTCTTTCACTGGTTTTCACAAAATACTTTGGCAGTGATTTTGTGCTTGGATTCATGGTCTTTGCGGATGGTTTGCATATGGTTATGGCACATGGTTGATGCCCATTATATATGCATTTTGGCGAGCACTTTCAAGTGCCGGTGAGCTCTCTTGAGAGCATTGTTTTCGCATTGATCAAGTTTCCGGATTGCAAATCTTTTGGCGCTTGCTTATGCGCGGTCACTCCGTTGATGTACGTTGAGTGCGGATTGCCATTGTATGTGAAAATGTGGAGCCATTTTGGCATTTCTACTCATTGGCATTGAGTAGTGTTATGGTTTATGGTAGAGATTGTACTTGAGTTTTTTGCTCAGTTTTGAGGGGAAATTCTGTTGGATTTTTCCCAGATTCTCGCTTTGTGATCGAGTGTTTACTCTTACTTTGACAGGTTTTGTCAGTTTGTACACAGTTTTGTGTTTTTGTATCCACTCTCGCAAGAGTGAGGAGTTGTGTATCTTTCTTTGCTTGGGACAGTGGTTTGCTCTCAGGTGGGAGAGTCTTGTGATCTCGAGCATTGTTTGCCATAGTTTTGCAGAGCTTATGCATGTATATTGAGTATAGTTTGATGCCCATTGATTGCTCATTGTATTGAGCTTGCAGGACAATGGTTATTTTGTGTTGATAGCCATTGTGCGTCAAAACTCTAGCGAAATTTTCCCAGGAGTTTTATGCGTATCATTTATGCGATCTAGGTAGAGATTGCGGGTTGCACTCAACATTTGCGTGCGGTGTTCTCTGCAGGTGGGAGATTTGTGCGTATGTATGCATCGATACCGCACAGTGTGGGCTTGGTGATTAGCTCACGAGTTTGACAGGCGTAAAATTATCTTGGCACACTCACACGAGTGAGTATTGTGATGTATGCTTGTTTGGCTACGAGCTAGGTAGCCGGATTCGAGCACTAATGGCTTGAGGTTTTTCAGCAGGTTTACAAGTTTACAGGCAGGTTTGAGGGCTTAGTTGGGCGCTGAATTTTCAGCCATTGTTTCCTCTTTGCAAGTGTCCATGTATGGCTCAGTTTGTAGGCTGATCTGGGACACGTTTGTGACTTGTTTATGCGGCTATTTAAGAGCTGAATTTTGGGGCTGTTTTGGGGCTGATTTGCAGCCATATGTGCAGACTTTTGTTGATGCGATTCGAGCCAGTTTAGGGCTGATTTGGTTGACATTTTCTACTCATTGTTGGTTGCTCTTTTGCGAGCATTATGGCTGATTTTTCATTTGACTTCTAGCGTTATGGTCTGACACAGTTTGATGGTACAGATTTTGTTGCTTTGAAGGAACATATGCTTGTTGCATTGACAGATTTGGGGCAGGATAAACCCTTGCATGGTTTATCCGCGAAGCCCAAGTCTATGCGTGATGATGATTGGAAGGATCTTGATGAGTTAGCAATGTCTACGATTCGTTTGCATCTGGTTGAGTCTGTTGACTGGCAGGTCTCGAGGGAGACTACAACTCATGCTTTATGGCAGAGTTTACATGCTATGTACGCGACATCCATGTCTAGAGGGGAGTCTAGTCCCACTTCTATGTCCATGGGAGAGATTGGTCCCACACGCAAGTCTCGACGGCATAGAGACTTGACATGTTGGCATTGTGGACATAGAGGGCACATTAGGCGTCGATGTTTCAGGCGTTTGAGACAACGGAGGCGACAGATGCGTGATGCAGATTTGGGCATGACAGATGCTAGTGGGATCAGTACGGTGGTTAGTGAGTATGCTTGTGACGGTGATGTCACATTTACTTCTAGCTTGTCTTCAGACGATCTTATGTCTAAAGATTGCATATCGGATTGCACATTGTCTTCACATTGGTTACTAGATTCAGATGCTACTTTCCATGTCACGTCGCATCGTGAGTGGTTTAGCACGTTTTCTAGTGGGAGACTTGGTTGTGTGCACATGGCTGATGGTGTTGTGTATGACATTGAGGGTGCAGGAGACATATGTTTTTCCTTGCCCAGTGGTATGAGATTTACCCTGCGTCATGTGCGTTATGTGCCAGATCTGAGACGGGATTTGATCTCAGTCAGACAGTTACGGGATAGTGGATGTCGGGTATCGCTGCTTGAGCGATCTTTTGTGATGCATTTGGGTTCGCTAGTGATTGCGAGAGGTGCAAGGAGTGGTACAGGTTACCCATTGCATGTGAATCACGAGAGAGACGGTGTTGTCTCTGTGATCATGCAGCCAGGTAGAGAGCGAGAGAGCAGGCGAGTCTCTTTTGCTCATGGGTTGCAGGGTACTTTGCATGGAGTGCAGAGTAGTGAGCTCGTTGTGCACACAGTTGGGGCACGACTTGAGCAGTCACACAGAGAGGTGACAGAGTCAGACATGCATGCTTTGCTAGTGATTGAGCAAAGCAGAGAGTCAGTTGTGCGAGATACTTCTATGCAAGATAGACAGGTAGAGCAGTCTTGCTCTAGTGAGTCACGACAGGAGGACGTTGTGCAAGAGTCTATGCATACGGAGTTAGAGCATGAGAGCTCTAGTGAGTCACATCAGATTGAGTGGTCATGTTTGCAGTGGATGATTGCAGAGGAGACTGAGATGTCAGCGATTATGCAATCATTCCTTTCTATGCTCGACAGTGAGCATGGGGATAGAGTTGTGCAGAATATGTCTTCCAGCAGACACCTAGAGCAGCTGGTTTGCTCTGAGGTTGCATGACAGGTTGATGCATCTTTTGCGGACAGTCAGGAGATGCATGTGGCTGGCACGCCTTGTCAGTCAGAGATGCCTATTGCTAGGGATATATATGTTGATGCATGCTCCGTAGAGCTAGCAGGGCCCGCTAGCATTGCATCGGCATTCGGTGGTCTCATGTATGAGATGTTGATCTTGATACCGGATATCGCAGCTGCAGTGGGAGCATTTGCAGTTGGGGTTGTCAGTCGTTTGTTGACTGATGATGGCATATTGCACGAGGGAGATATGCAGGTATTGCGTACGTACTTGCAGTACGTGTGCGGTACGTCTGGTGGTGTATGGACTTACACGGGAGCAGGACAGCCGGATTCACACGATCACAGCCAGTCAATGGGCATCGGTTGAGAGCGGTTTTCTCTCACTAGGTTCTCTTGCTTAAAGACACAATCGCCTTTAAGTGGGAGGTTGTTGGGGTATAGGCGTCTGTGCCTTGCCTGACTGCCCAGAGTCTGGGCGCCCACTGACTTGTATACCTTATACATAGCATAAGTGTATAGGGGGCTGCTCACTCTTGGAGTCTCCCCACCCATATCTGTGTGTCGTGTGTCTCCTTCTCTCTCACTCTCCGTCTGTGGTGCTCCCCGATCCCCTTCACATTGAAGAATAATTTTGTTTCAGTTTCATTTAATGAACGTCCTAGAATTGGAGGGAGTTTCCTGATATACCACTTGTTAATGTCCATATTTGTACAATGCATGGTCTGTGCCCGATTGTAGAGAAGTTGGTATATCTGTACATTGGGTTTTCTTGGAAAATCAAAAAGTCATCTGAACGACAATTCGCTCTAGAGGCTTTGGAACTAGTTTTGTACATATTGGTCTACATGGGGGCAATGTGAAAATACAGTGGGACGAAAAAAGGTCAAGTAATGAGAAAGATGTACCCTGCAAACCATCCATAGGTGGGGTCAAGGCACACCGTTTTCTATCTAAACCTCAAGGTATGAAAGATGTGAAGCTAACAAAGTGAGGGAGAGTATATCACTCTACCTATTAGCAAAGTTGACTAGTATATGCACTGGATAAAACTTCATTTAGCAGTGAAAGACCAAGAGCCAACAACTCGCATGAAAAGGGTGATGTGTGGTGTTCCATTGACATATTATTTCAAATGTATGAGAATGATGATTGGTCGTAGGATAATCTCAGCAAGTTTAAACAGAACCTTCAGCTATACTGAAAAAATCCTTCAAGATTGCATGGATTGACACTCAAATCACTCATTACATGGTAAATTCAAAGCACCTCATATAGGCTTAGTACTAAGTTTGTGTTTAAATTTATAAATAAATTTCTTCTTTTGCAGCACATTATTTTTAATCATTTGTGATACTTCATCCAAAAGTATGGGAATCCAGGTATATGGAACACCCAGGGCCTGGAGAAGTCTCATTACATGGCTAGAAATGCCTACTTCAGACACATATAGTATGGAGTCTCTCAAAATAAGGCAAATAGTCTGTAGGAGTTATTTCAGTGGTTTTATCACAGAATCATTCATCGCATGCAACAAAATCAAGTATTGGCCTTTTCAGCAACCGTATAGGCAATCATACATTTGCAACTTCAGAGAAGAAAGCGAGCAGACGCATTCAACAACTCAAGTGCTCTTGAAAGTTAAATCAGGTGGAGAGAGACAATGCAATATGCCAATCATCGGTGGAACAAGAGAGTTAGATTTTTGATGATCGGATGTACCACAAATGCCTATAGAATTAAATTCAATATGTACCACAACTATTTCAACATTTTGATGATTTGAAAATATCATTTGGAGCCTCGCCCTTGTATCCGATAATTAAACGTTTGCCATAGTCTAAGAGTTCAATAGGGTTTTCTTTCTCTAAAGGTAATGCCATTGCTGTGTATGTGTAGTAATATGTTGCACAGCCCCCAGTATATCCTGGCAAGTAACCAAAACATTCTCTCACCAAAATCTTGTCGAAGAGGATAACTTTGTCAGCATTTTGTGGCAGCATTGGACCACCTAAGAAGCAATATAATGTCTTGCAAGCATAGGTTGCAATATTCTCCTCTTGTGACATTCCGTTGTGGAAGATTAGGATGGGTGCCTTGCATAAACTAGGAAGATATTGTCCTACAGCTGCATCCCTACGACGGAACTGTCTTCTTCGATGATGAATAAAGTCATCCTTTTCAGCAATCCGTGACTGTAAACAAAAGAAGTGTTTGTGTATTTGTGTGTGTGTGTGTGTGTGTGTGTGTGTGTGTGTGTGTGTGTGTGTGTGTGTGTGTGTGTGTGTGTGTGTGTGTGTGTGTGTGTGTGTGTGTGAGAGAGAGAGAGAGAGAGAGAGAGAGAGAGAGAGAGAGAGAGAGAGAGAGAGAGAGAGAGATGGGGGGGGGGGGGGGGGGGGCAGGATTTTATACTATGAAACTCTCATCTTGCAAAAAAATCTCATCCTTTCATAGGTTGACTGATCCGGTTGACTCCTGCGCTGGTCGCTTAAACCACGATCCTCCATATCTTGTTTACTAGTTCATGGCTTGAGATTATTTCAAATAGTTTGAAATGTGGCTTCATCAAGAAGGCTTTCTTTATACTTTTTGGCCTTTTCAAAGAAGAGTTTAAGGCAGTCCAGTGGGTTACTGGAGATCTTCATTGCCTCGTCATCACTATTGTCATCTGAAACAAATCCATTCCTCTCCTCTTGATACTTGGAGATAGTGGCTAGTGCAAAGTCCTCCCACAAACAAAAAATACTTTGTATATCATGAAGGAAAATGTATGACCTATCTCCAAATTTAAACTCTGGCACTCCTGGTAGCATTAAGGTGGCTTGCCGCTCATTGAAACCGGACACATCTAGAGGTAGCTTGATATCTCAGGTTTTCACTAAGAGAAGATTGCTTTGTGTTGAGAGGAGGACCACACCTATACATTTTTGCTCACACTCATGTTTTTTTTAAAACTTATTGTAATTAATGTCTTTCCGCTATTTCATTTTTTTCATGGAGCCGATTCATTGTAATGAGCGGGACTCAATTGAGTTTCCAGCTTGTATTCCCCAAGTAGTTCACCTGCTTATGTAATTAGATTAGAGATGTTTTCACAACTCCAAGACTGAGGTATAAGATCCAATTTTTGTAAACCTATGGACACAATTTTGAATCATTAATCAAGGTGAGTTTTTAAGCGACGTGACTGCGTCTAAGAGAGAGTGTGAGAGAGAGAGAGAGAGTCTATCCTCTTGCTACACGAGCTACGGAGCCCCCATTGGAGAACCGACACCGCCATTGTGTTAGCAACGGCAAGAGCTATGCACCGATACCAAGCCTGTGCGCATTCGGCTTCTAGGCGAGGTGAGCTCCCACGAGCTTCTATGTGAGTTTTCTCCGTACTTGTGTGTCGGAATTGAGCTTCTATGTGATTTTTCTCCCAACCTATCTGTTGGAATTGAGCGTGACATATATCTATAGAACTGCAACGAGTAGAGCTACACATTAGTACCATCGGAGTCGAGATTCGGTCACCTGTATTTTTCGGCATGTCTTCATACGCGTTTACCGCACAGAGTGGTTTCAGGTTGAGATTGTATTGTAGATTCATAGGGTATTGTCCTTACCTAGTGTAGAGACCCCCTTTGAGTTTGAGGCTGATTCGATGACTCTAGATCATGTTTCGGATAGCATTTGTTCGTAGTACGGATTTCAGTCTCACTGGTGTATTTGAGAACTTAGATTTGATTTCCTTGGTAGTGATTGTCATTAGAAGGTCGAGTAGGTGATTTGACACCCACCTATTTGTTTCCATGCGCCTGCAGGTCAAGCTCCGTCCTCGTCTGACATTCTTGTTTGTCGACTGAGTTCTCGCTACCATAGCCACCGCTAGCGGCGTAACCGCCACAACATTTGGCGCGGTTGCTAGGGACGAGAGCCCTAAGTAGGTGACCTTATACTAATCCTACGAGGTGATTTGTTTTGTTACTTTGTATATTTTAGTTAGAAAAGTCTAGGAGTGGTGGACTCCAAGGATCTTTGAGAGGTACTAGGAAACTTGTGGTATTCCTGGGTCTTTCGTGTTTGACAATTTTTTAGTTTAGATTAGATTGATTTTTGTTGGTGTTGAGTGGTTGTTGAGATTGAGGTATTTACTAGTCTATGTGTGGCAGTGAATCTCTTTATACTCACAATTGCAAAAAGACATTTTATGATTAGAAGTAGCTTAGGTAGGACTTAATTTGATCCTGATCTAGAGCTATTAATCAGTGATTTATTTGCTTGATGTGTTTGTTTGCATGTTAGATCACTAAACTGTTGATTTGGTAGTGAAACTTGCATAAACAAAGTTCAGAGAAATTTTCTGTGAGACTGAGTGTTGCTGAGCACTTAGGAGAGCTCTTGGAAGAGTTCTGTGTTGAAAAATTGGAATTCTGCAACTTTAGACATCATACGCGTATGATGTCTTAGGGGCTAAACAGAGACCAAAACAAAAAAAATTTAACATTACCAGAGTGTTCAGAAGGGGGGTTTTACCCTAAGATCAACATAAAACAAGGGCTTTAATACTTCTAGAAACTCAAAATACCAAGTCAAGAGTGTAAAAAACGCAAAGAATAGGAAAATTTGATTCAGAGCTTATTTTTGCATTCAGACTTGACAAAACACTTGAAACTCAAAGATAAACACTTGAGAAGGCTTAAAATTGAAAACTGGGAAAATCTGGGACAAAAGACATCATACGTATATAATGTCCTTTGGCACTTACTAAAGTGATTTCTCAAATTTGACTTGACAACATTGTTACAAACACTGTGAAAAGCTTAAATATTGAATCTTGACCCAAATTGAGCAAAAAGACATCATACGCGTATGATGTCTCTAACCTAATTCTGGGCATATTTTGATATTTTGCTAACACAGATCCTTTGTACTAGTTATCTAGAGCTTGTATTTCAAGTTTCATGTCATTTGGATCACATTTGACCTCAAGTAAGTCAAAAATCGGGAAATTGCCAAGAAAAGCCTAAACTGGCATAACATGGACAAACAAAGTTCAAATTGAATTTTGTGAGTGGACAGAGTATAAGGGTGCTACTGGGAGCGAGAAAAACAAAAATATCCAAAATCTATGAAAAAAGACATCATACGCGTATAATGTCTTTTTGAGAAAATCTGATACAAAATTTTCACTTGAGGTAACAGAAGTCTTCCAACTGACAAAACAAACCATTTGACCAAGTATCATTCAGTTTGGATCACTTTTGATCACAGAGAATTGGGATAAACAAATTGCTGAGACTAAAAAGTTAGATTCCTCTAGGGGGATTGATGAATTTGAGATCCGGTAGATATCTCTAGAATAACCAACCGAGACAAAGAGAACAAGCGAGTGTTATATCAACCGAGGAGAGTGTAAACCAAAGTGTAGTGCGACTGTTAGAGCTGATCCTTGAAGGAAGTATTTTCGATACTTCTTCAGAGAGATCTTACGATATTTTCACTAAACACTTAGGATACTTGAACTTAAATGAAAGAGAAAACATGGCAGTAGGACCATCAAACCCTTCAGCCACAATGAAGCTATTGTTCATAAAGTATCAATACGACAATGAGCAAGCTGCAAAAATCTACAGAGATGGTATGGACCGCTATTGTGTAAAGATAGAAGATAGACCGAGTGAGTTCAAGGACTTAGTGCTTGTGAGCTATAGCGGAGATAGGTACCTAGATGAAGAAGGTATCATGTACTTGGTAGTCCTGAATCCTAACATTGTGGACAAGTGGGGATTGATGGGCACAAAAGCCAAAGTAGATGAAGAACCCGAAGAGAAAGCACCAACAATGAGCTTCCCTGATGCGAGGTTAAGGATAGAAAACGAAAGTTCGAGAGTCAACACTGATAACATCTATGTGGGGCTATACAAATATAATAATGGAGATCAAGATCTCTATTATAGATGCGAGGAACCCTACGTCGGAAAGTTGACAGAGCGGAAAAGACTTTATGTCTTTACCTACATAGAGGGATCAGAAACGAAGAAGACAAGTATGGAAGGCAATACTCGACAATGGATAAAAAGGAGTTGGAAGGATATACATACTTTGGAGGACCACTCCATCAGTATTATGTCACTCTTAGCTCACAAAGACCAACACCTACAAATGTAGTGCCAGACCCTATAGCAACAAGTTGAATAGGAAGAAGTCATGTGGCTGATTCTTTCAGTCAACCTCAGTATTCTATGCCAAACCCAATGGGAACATTACATTCTAGAGATTCAATGGCTACGAATCGAGGTAGTGCAGTTTCATTTCCTACACATACTACGATAGGTCCGATGCTTGCAGCAGCACCATCACATTTTCCTCCTAGTATTAGATGCGTGGCAAGGGATCCAACTAGAGCAGCCCATGAAGTCCATGACGCAAGAGAAAGTTTTAGTCGGGATACAGGAGCAATGAGATTGGTGGCACACAATATACGTATGAGACCATCTCAAGTGGCCAAGTGTATGCCGAAGAAGTATAGTGGCTCAGGAGATCCGTATGTACATGTCTCACTCTTTAAGCAAGTCTTAAGATCTGAGCAGATAATAGATTTCCACACACAATATGAAGGATTTGGTCTTACTTTAGAAGGGACATCATTGCCATGGTTTCAACCACTGAATGGCGGAGGTTTCCATGACATTGACCATTTGCTGCGAGAGTTTGCCAAGGAATTTTTGAAAAGAGGGATCAAACACAATACGGTATCCCAAATATATGCTTTCAAACAGAAGGAGCAAGAAAAGGTGAAGGAAGCATCGCTTCGCTTCAAACAATACATAGAGATATGTCCAGTACGGGAATGACCGCAAGATGATAGACTATTTGTCCTCTTTATAGAAGGGTTGAGAAATGACACTCTCAAGAAAGACTTGCACCTGAAAGCTTGTACAAGTGACCAGGGAAGCATTGTAGTTAGTGGATAACTGTGCCGTTTATGGAGAGGTGACAACGGATACGGATGTTGCATCCAGTAGCTCATCATCCGTAGCTAGCGAGACCACCACTAAGAAGAATGTCCAAACAACAACAATCCGAACATGGAACAAATGATAGAGGATGCTATAAGGAGATTAGCACCATACCATAAACCAATGCCAAAACTAGTGAAATGGTGTGCGATTGAACAAAAATGGACGAATCACTCAACAGAGGAGTGCTATTACAACAAGGGTTATGTGAAGGAGCATCAGTATACGCTTCCAGCTCAAATAGCACCACCTCAGGTACATCGAGTACCTCGATACCCAATGGAAAACGTACCAGGACCTATGGGGATAGAAAGACCACAGCCGGTATTGGGGCAACAACCACCTTTACCAGGAACAAGACCAGTGGGCATTAGATATGCACCCACCCTAGAGAATCAGGAAGAACAAGCTTTATTACCTGTTCAAACTTATTACGAAGATTCTGGTGCACTCATGGCTCCTACTGTGTATTACCCACCTGAAGAACCAAAACAAAGAGAACCTTCGAGCATGATGGGAAATGTTGGACCACCAACAGCCGCACATGCCTCAGTTGAAGAGAAGTATATCTTGGACGCAAGAACACTTATGTTCATAGCTCATGGAGGGTTGTCAAGCCAAAGAACAGCTTATCCACAAAGGGTAAATCAAGGGACACAAAGAACTGCATTAGGACCCTGTTATAAGTGTGGAGGTGACGATTTGATGAATGTTTGTCCACACACAGAGATCATTAGAATAAATGCATATTGCACAGAGTGTGGTGTCACTCACTTGATTAAGGATTGTTCAAAGAATCCCAACAAAGTGCAAAAGATGACATTGAACATGCTAGAGTCGATTCCTACTAGCAGTGGGTCTGAAAATGAAACTCTGATACCAACGCAAGTTGTTACTAGATCTCAAGCGAAGAAAACCACTAGAGAACTAGAGAATGGAAAGTCAGAGACTGAATTGGCTAGTCAAGGATGACGAAGCCATAGAAACACATGGAAAGCTCGGAAAGCACGCATGAAACTGAAAAAAGAACAACAAGACGTGATTCTAGCTGAGGAATTAAAACAAACAAAAGACAGATTAGAGAAACTTGAGAGTCAAAACAGAATATGGGAAATGGACTCTGAAAAGTTGGAATTGAAGAGCGTTAAAGAGACAATGAGTGTGAGCTCAGGGGGATCAGTGTTAGTTGACAAAGTACACGAACCATTGGATGCACTGATGAGAGCTTACGAAGCGAGATTAAAGAGAAACTAAACACAAGAACAATGGTGGTTGACTTATCCAAACGCGGAATTGGAAAAACAGAGACTCGAAATGTGTCAGAGAATGATCGCGACTGCACAAGCCTTGTTAGAACCACCTAGAGAACCAATGAATTGTGGAGCGGAAAACCCAATTCATCAAGAGACTATCCTCTCACGGGTAGTTGAAAAGCCTAACAGTGCACAAAAGCCTGAAAAAATGCACGAGGATGAACGTATAGTGATGAACACAGCAGATCAAGAAATAGAGAGTTTTCATCCTGTGAAACAGAGGTCTTACGGAAGAGATGAGGATTACAATGAGTTTGAAACAAGTGAGAGAGGAAAACTCTTCAAACGAGCTGAGTTGTCAAGCTAATCAGACTAATGGGGAAAAGGACATCAGGAATCCTCCCATAGAGGAATTTGAGACAGGATCTCAAGTGGACTTAGATCTGCATTCTTACTGGGGAGATGGAGGCTCTGTTAGAACAGTAGAGAGTAAACCTCATTCTTGAATACCTTACCTTCATACTTAGGAGAATACGAAGAAAAATCTGAGATTAGAGCGCTTCCCTCATGAGGAATCTCTTCAAAAAAAGTTATGGACTCGCAAGGATTGATAGAGATTTTGTCAACACCAGTGACATGCACTATCACCCTAGCTGAGCTTTTGAGACTACGACCAAACATGTGGGAAATTGTAGGAAAATGCTTGAAGAAATTTGGGATAAAAGACCCAAATGCAAAACTGCAAGAGGGCATACGAGAGCTGAGTAAGCCACAAAAAAACGCTAAGCCTGTACCTTTGAACAAGGTCGGAGAGTATTGCGAAGGAGAAGAGGGGAATACAACCTTACCAGTTAAATTCTAGGGAGTTAACATGATGGCAATACATGACAACCGGGCTCGGGTAGCCATTGCTACGAAAGAAATCTGGAAAAAATGGGGAAAACCGGGATAAGAAAAACGAGGTTGAAACTCCAACTAGCGGATGAACATATGGAGAGACCTTTGGGACTATTAGAGAAAGTCGTAGTGACTTCTTGCGGAATTGAGTACGAGCATACTTTTTCTATTGTTGACTTTGGCAAGGAGAATAACTATGATATTATACTTGGAAGACCGTTTGTGAGACAATTGACAATGGTCCAGGATTGGGGTTAGGACCACATATACTTGAGACATATGGAAAGCACTACTCGTGTGAACCTAAAAGACCATAGCTACAAGGATGTGAACCGAACACCAGTTGAAGAGTTTGATTCAGCTACTTTTGCAAGATCAGAGTTTCCAGCTTGGTTAGGCAAACCCAAAGAGTTATGGATGTGTGGAGCTTCGAATTGTGGAAGTCTAAAGCGCGAAGAATGTGTTTTAGAAAGGGCAATTAAAGACGAAACTTATATAGGTGAACCCTTTCCAAAGAATGCACTTGAACCATTAGAATGGACACACATTCTAGCAACCCTAGATGTTTGTGCAATTCAAGATGGTCCCACAAGGAAGTTCTGTGATAAAGATATATATGATGTGGTTCCGTACTTCATGATGAGAGCTGTCCTCGAAAAGGAGACTGAAAAGATTGATACACTAGACAAGGAAGATGAAGAGGAGATGTTTCACGACATTCCCGATCATCCAGAATGGGGAAATGAAGCTGACAATGAGTCCACAAACAAATCAAGCAAGAACGAGGAAACCATAAAGGATGTCAGATTCTACGACTTCCCAAATCAGACTGAAAAACGCCAGAAATGCTACAGAGAAAAGAGAAAAACGAAAGGGGTTAGAAACAATCCGATCCCTAGGATAAGAGGAAAAAACCAAAGGCGGAAGATTGTGTCAAGGACAAGATTTCTGGAAGAATGAGAGGAAATGTGGAAACGAGCTGACAGAAAGACAAATGAAGCTCAAGAAATCAAGTTCAACCCAGTGAAACGAAAACCGAAACAGATAAAGCGGAAAAGAACATGAGAAACAAGGAAAGCAAAGAGTCCAAATTAGAACGCCGAAACAAGTACAGAGAGTTAAAGAAAATTCTGAAAGAAGTTTGGAAAACTGAAATCGAGAGTGGTGAGGACGAAAACGCCAATATCAAGGGAAACATGGATGTTCGCTCTCACTACAGGAAATTTACGATAGAGGATAGGAAGGTGATATTAACCTAGCCTATCAAAGAAAGAAAGGAGAACGAATCCTATGATGGACCGGAGGACGCTAAAAAGGTTGATTTAGCAACTTCAGGAGAGGAACCAAGACCGATATACATAGCTACAGATTTTTCTCTGGAAGAAGAAGAGAGACTTTTGAGTCTTCTCAGAGATTACAGGGATGTGTTTGCATGGTCGTACAAGGACTTGAAAGGAGTCGATCCATCAATATGCCAACACACAATTCCTTTGAAACAAGGCGCTAACTCTAGCAGATAGAGACCATACACGTATAATGACACGTTTGCTAAGCGAATCAAAGAAGAAATAGACAAGCTAATGGAAGGTGAATTCATATATGAGATTGAACACACGGATTGGGTATCTCCGATTGTGATAGTACCTAAGAAAAACGGAAAACTGGGAGTGTGTGTCAATTTGAAGAAAGTAAATGCTGCGACAATCAGGGACAATTATCCCTTGTCGATAACTGATCATGTTCTAGAACGTGTATCGGAGAAAAGAGCATATTCTTTTCTAGATGGATTTTCAAGATGTAATTAGCTTGCCATTGCGCCAAAAGATCAACACAAAACAGCTTTTGCAATGGAGTGGGGAATTTATGCGTATCGAGTTATGCCGTTTGGTTTAACTAATGCTCCCGCAACATTCCAAAGGCTGATGATGCATGTTTTCAAAGAGTACTTGAGGTTGTTTCTAGAAATATACATGGATGATTTGTGTGTACACTCTCTTCTGAGAGATGAGCATCTAGAACACCTAAGAAAGGTATTCAAGAAATGTAGGACATATCGCATTTGTCTCAATCTTGAGAAGTGTGTGTTTATGGTCTGATAAGGCAAAATTCTGGGACATATTGTCTCACATAACGGAATATCCACGGATATGGAAAAGATAAAAGTAATAGTGGATATGCCTAGACCAACCAATGCAAAACAAGTACAGAGCTTTATGGGACATTGTGGATATTATAGACGATTCATTTACATGTAAGCTATAATAGGCCAACCACTTTATAGGCTAATAGTGAATTTCGAATGGACAGAGGAGTGTGAGGAATCCTTCAAGAAACTGAAAGAGGCACTCATTACTGCTCCAGTCTTGAAATCACCAGATTGGGAGAAGATATTCCATGTGCATATAGATGCTTCGGCATATACAATAGGATGCATGGTGGCTCAGCCAGAATAAGGAAACATGGATTTTCCAATTTGCTATGCTAGTCGACAGCTCAACAATGCTGAAAGCAATTACACAACAACAGAGCGAGAGGGATTAAGAATGATTTATGCTGTGAAGAAATTTCGGCATTATCTTCTAGCCAATAAGTTTGTGTTTTTCACAGATCATCAAGCCTTGCTCTACCTAGTGAACAAACCATGCAATACGGGACGGATAGTGAGATGGTTCATTATCTTATTAGAATTCGACTTCATGGTAGTAGTAAAGAAAGGAAAGACACATCTTAGAGTGGATCACCTTTCAAGGTTGACGAATGGAGAAGACCCTATAGGTGTAGATGACGACATGCCAGATGCGTACGTATTCAACATAGAAATGATACCAAAGTGGTCTCATGATGTTGTTAGTCTATTAACCTATGGAGGAGAGTTTGATAAAAAAGAATACAACCAGAAACAAGTTACTATTCAACAATCCGAAAATCTTCAGTTGATTGCGAGAAGGTTGTATCACTTAAGAACCGATAACATTTTAAGGTTATGCATCAATCCTAAAGAATATAACATATATCTGCGAGAAGCACATGTTCAGGGATGTGCATTTCATTGTTCAAGAAGGAACACGTACAGGAATCTGTTACAAGTGGGACTCTATTGGCCAGGAATGAAAGAGAGTGTACATGAATATGTCACAGTATGTATTACATGTTCTCAAAACCGCCAGCTGAGTATTCAACATTGTATCAGATAATGATCGCTCCTGAATGGAGTCAATGTATTGTTGAATATCTTAAAAATAAAACTTTTCTAGAGGGAGCCTCAAAAGCGCGTTAGAGAGCTGTACAGATAGAAGCATGAGATTACGCTTTAATAGGAAATCAGCTCTATAAGAGAGGAAAGGACAACCAGCTTAGGACATGCGCATCAGAGTCAGAGTATGTGATAATCCTAGAGCAAGATCATGGAGGAGTAGGTGGAGGCCATGTCTCAGGTGATAAGACATCAAAAATTGTCTTAGCTGAAGGAATATGGTGGCTGACATTACACATGGACGCTGAGGAATACGTAAAACGATGTGATGACTATCAACGAACAGAAGTACCACTGAAAAGAGATGATATGCCGCTTAGACCAATGATGGGAGCAAGAGCCTTTTCAAAATGGGGGATTGATGATGTTGGATTTATCTCACCTCCTGCATACAGGACTCATGCACAATACATCATTGTGGCGACGGACTATCTAACAAAGTGGGTTGAGGCAAAAGCAACTCAAAAAGCAGATGCCAGGACCACGGCACAATTTTTGTATGAATACGTCTTTGTACGATATGGATTACCAATAGAAATTGTGAGTCATTGAGGCACACACTTCATAAATGAAGTGATAGAGATCATTCTAGACGAATTCATGGTAATACATCACAAATAAGCTCCATATCATCCACAAGCCAATGGACAAGTTGAAGCGACAAATAAAACCATATGCACGGTCCTTACAAAGATTGTATCCGAGTCGAGAACTGATTGGGACCAAAAATTGCATTCGACATTATGGGCGTATAGGTTAGCATATAAAACATCCATAGGAACGACCCCATACAACATGGTTTTTGGTTTGAATGCTATTTTACCAATATAATTTTTAATTCCGACACTGAGAGTAGCTAAGGAATTAGAGTGGATAGGACATGAGCTTTCAAATAGAATACACGACCTTGAAAAGCTAAATGAGCTTCACTTAAAAGCCGTGGCTTCAATCTACGCTCACAAAAGGCGACAAAAAGAGTTCTTTGATAAGCATGTGCAAACTAAAGAGTTTAAGATTGGGGATTTTGTCCTAGTATACACTCTAAAACAACATGCAACAAAACTTAAAAAGCGAGAGATGGGACCTCTTGTGATTAAAGATCTATCACCAAGTGGGGCCGTTAAGCTTGCTACATTAGACGGAGAAGGAAATGCCAAACTGGATTAGTGGTTGCAGATTGAAGAAGTATCATTTTCCACTAACCCAAGAGATGCTTCTCAAAATACATCAAGATAAGCTGCAACTTCAGAAAAAGAAAAAGATTTTTGAGGAAGCGCAAGCGGAAGCAAAAGAAAGAATGGAGAAAAGAAGACTATTGCGTCAGAGACAGCGTAATGAAGGAGCCTTACGAATAAAAGCAGTCAGTGTTTCTGAAATGGGTGAAGACAAAGTAGAACCCATCATCGAGGTCAAAGTGGGCACAAACCAGGTTAAAGCCAGAGCAGTATTTGATTCAGGAGCACAAGCTAACCTGCTTTCAGTCAGTTTGTACAAGCAATTGAAACATGACACTAAGCTGCAAACTACCAAACAGGAGTTGAAGAGTTATTTAGAACACTCAATTAAAGCATTCGGATGCATAGTACTGCACGTACAGATAAATCAATATGTGTATCCACATATGTTTTATGTGGTTGAAGACAAAGCTACACAATATCTGTTGTTGCTAGGACAACCATGGAAAAAGCAGTACAATGCGAGGATTAATTGGAGCTCTAATTCAGTTAACATCAAATATGAGGAGGAAAGTCAATCAATTCCGTTCTCCAAAGCAACCATACAGGTGCAAGCCGAAGAATCCAATGACAAGGGTAAACGACCTAAAGAGATTACGAAGGAGCAATGGCAACCAAAAGCCACTTCTATAAAACAGGAATGCTCCTCAACGAAGAACTCTCAGAAATGGGTAAAGAAGATAGAAAATAAAAGCATGGTTCAACCTTGGATAAAGACAGACTCAAAGTTGGTATGGAGGCCAAAGAAGGTTGTGCCAGAGAGAACAAAGGTGGAAAACAAAGTCTTCAACACCAGACAACAGAGTGATTTCAGACAGTCAAATTCAGTGAAACAGATCTAGATTCCAAAGAATTTGATGACAGCACAAAGCCATAGCAAGGAAATTTGGATTCCAAAGATTTGTAAGCAGAAACTCCCTTCAGTACAATCAACAAAGAATCCTAAGTACTCAAGGACAGAGACATCACAACCTAAAGTCAAGCAAATTTGGGTAGCAAAAAAATTGTGGCTAGCACAAGAAAATCGGAAGCAGATTTGGATTATAAAAAAGGATAACAATGTAAAGAAGAATCTAGATACTGATTCTACTACAAAAGTGCTACAGACAACCCAAATATTGCCTAAAAACCTGACAATCAAACAAAGAGCGACATTATTGGAATTATTTCTATTTCATCGCTCTATAATTGAATTGACCAAGCATGACCACAACAAATACAATGCTTCACCGTCAGACACTTCATAGTTGTCCGGGAGAAGTCAAACTAGGAGGGGGGGAGGTATACAGGTATACAGGAACTACAAGCAATAAGGACAAAGAAAATGATATTACAAGGGTAGTGTCTTACATGATTTTGAATTTTTTATGTTTGATTGAGGATATTGATAATACCTATCCCCTTATATACTTTGTTTTGCAATAATAAGAGATCAAATGATGAATTTGAGTCTATAAGTTTGTAAATACGATTAAATATGCGTGTTTTTGGAGCCAAAAAGTGGAAAAAAGTGGTAATCCAAGCCGAGAAACCACAAATAAGTGTATATACATATACACAGGGTTACCAGCTAATTATTGTGTATTTTTGGAACTTTTTTGCTTCAGTTTTCTATTTTCCTTTATTTTTTAGGATTTTCTTAATAAAAGTAAAATAAAAATAAAAAAGCAGGTGAAACGAGATAAAAAAAAAGAAAAGAATAGATGGTGATGATCCTAATGACAAGGGCAACCCATGGTAAAAATTGGATACAATTCGGAAAAAGCTGCAGAAAGCCCGAAATGGCATAATTTTGGCAAAGTGGACAGATTTCTCAAACGAAGTCGAAATTGAGAAATTTCAAATCCTAAAGTGCATTTCATGACGAGATAGGAGCACATGTCAAATTTGGTAACAAATGAGCCGGGAAGTCCAAAGTTAAGTATTTTTTACTTCACTTACAAGCTCATTTGCACTATTACCCACTTGGAGAGAGCAAAGAGCACATAGGATCCGACCTTCTACAGCCTTCTACGACTACTACGAGAGCTCAGAGGACTCCATATATGAGAGGTAGACTCATTGCCATAAGCTTTTGATGCTTACCACTAACTTTTGTCGCGAAAACTAACCAAAACAAAGAAACAAGAGCAGACGGGGAAATGGGTAGAATGCTAGTTAGAGACACAACCGCCTAACCAAACCATGCAAGAACCAATAGGTGGCTTACCCTAGTGTATAATATGAGTTCCTAACTCTCAAAGTACGAGAAAGACCAACTGAAAAAACCCTAGGTCAATAGAGCCTGCAAGCGGCAAACAGGAAAAAGTTATCGAAACAACACAAAACTTCACAAGAAGCTTAACAACATCGAGGAAAATGCAGCCATGGAGTATCTCCAGGTTTGGACCACCAAAAGTGGGTCGAAACAATCGATTCGGCGATAGACACACAAAGCGTCATTTTGGCATAACGGCCAAAATGGACGACCGATTGCCAAGAAACTTCACAACCAGCTTCAAATATCCATCAATGACATATGTGTACAAGCAAAACCCAAGAGAAAGCCGTTTCACTTACCAATGGTGAAAAAGATTCTTTCAGGCAACCAAATGGCTAAAGGTGGAAAAGAAGGAACCAAAGTCGAGTCCAACCACATAGACGACTTCCCAACACCTCACATAAGCTCGGGATGCAACTCTTGAGGAGAAAGATCGAGGAAAATCAACTCCAATACCAAAATACGAATTCGGAGACTGAAATGCCTACAAAGGGGGGCTTTTAACTAAACTAATGATTTTTAAGGTTGAAAACTAGTTAGCAGGACTTCGGGCACTAGCACAAACCATGCTTTGCACAAAAAAACACTTTTTATCAAGAATAGACATCATACGCGTATGATGTCTCACATCATGATTTTCACATCATCTTGAACACATGAATGCATAGCCTCTTTCTATATGCTAACAACATCAAATGCACAAAGTATCATGAGATTTGGAGTTGAAAAACCAATTGGAAACTAAAAAGACGCAAAGTAGGGCATAAAACTGACTTATGGCCCTAAATTTGCCAAAATAGCTCCAAACTCAATGAAACTTTGTAGGATTGTTGTTCAGCACATGCACAAGCTATCTAGAACCAAAAAGTACCATTTTGGTCAAAAAGACATCATACGCGTATGATGTCACTTTGCAGATACAGAGCCAAAATTGATCATTTCTCATCATATGTCCATTATATATATCAAATACATGCCACATATGAAGTTTGGTACCATTTGGTCAAGGGGATCACTCCATTAGCCCAATTAGCGGAAAATCCTCTATTTAAAGCCTAATCTTGTCAAAAGTCATCATACTCAACTTCAAGTCAAGATTTGAGTACACACAGTCCTTGCTATCATATGAGGATCCCACAGAATCAATCTCATGCAAAAATGACACAAAAGACATCATACGCGTATGATGTCTTCAAAGCCAAATTTTTTGGTCCAAACTATACCCAAATTTCATAAAATTATTGTCTAATCATTTACAAAGCCAAATCCAAGCTTACAATGCAAAATGGTTCAAATTTTACCCAAAAAGATATCATACGCGTATGATGTCTCGCTACTTGATTTTTGCATTTTAGAGTTGCAACTACCACACAAAAGTGATCTACATGCCATTTGAGAGTAAACTACCAAGTTTCATCCAATTTGGACACAAAATCCAATTCCCTCTCAATATCTTGCAAAGAGCCTGGCGAGGACTAAAATGGCCATAACTTGAAATGGGACCCAAATTCAAATCCAAGCATATAGAATGGATGTATGCACAATCAGCTACTACAAGCACAAATAATATCAAGCTATTTTGACACAAAAGACATCATACGTGTATGATGTCTCCAACATGATTTTGCACCCAAATTGCACATTTTTCCACATGCATTGCATCCTTAGGCTCTGAATAGCTTATGTTTCAAATTTATAAGTCATTTGGATAGTTAAAAGCTTAATTTCGGCTTTCAGTACTGAAAAAGACGCTAACTTCTGAAATTGGAGTTACAGGATCTATGGATTCGGGAAAGTCGTTAGCAAAGAGAAAGAGACTAACACTCAAAGAAGCAATAGCAGAAGCCGAGCCATTTTCTATTCCCCCAGAGACTCTCAAGCCCACAAAGACTTGGGTAGAAGAAGCAGTGCTAGAAGAACAGGGGATAAATATATACCAAGGTACTTTCAGAGACCCTGGGGACAAATAGTGGATATCCCAATGATTCCCCAAGAACTGGTGGATTACAGCAGAACAGAGGAGATAAGCAGATACCTGGAAAGGGCAGATCTCCACAGTTTTTTCACTTCCAGACCATCAGGAATAGACACTCAAAGAGTGTATGAGTTGGCAACCACCATACAGAAAGACGGAAAGGCTACACTCACAGCCTTGGACGGGGAAAAGGTTGAAGTGGTTATCACTCCTCAGCTCATTGCAGATTCTCTGAAGCTGCACAACAAAGGATGCTCAGTCAGAGAAAGACGGGAAGCCATAGAAGTGTATGGACCAAAGAAGCAAAATGCCACCTATGAAGACATAGCAGATCCAAGAGCGGAAAAGCTTTGTCGGCTCTACAACCATTTTTTACACATATGTAGCAAAAGGCCACAGAAGTATACCACACCACCACATGCTATTGCCACAACAATCACTTAGGAAATAAAGAGCAACATCCTGAAGGAGGTCAATTATGCTCAGCACATCCATGAGCAAGTAATTGCTTTGCAGAACGAGAAGCCAAAGTACATTGGAGGAGCCGAAGTGTTGACTAAGATAGCTTATGAAGCTATCGCAGCAAGAGACCAGTGGCCAAAGGCTCCCTCGCAAAACCAATGGCTAAAAGAGATATATGAAGATGAAGAGCAGCCAGAGGTCACAAAGAGAGTGTCAACAAGGGCAAGGCGGAAACTAGAAATTGTTTCCGAGCCAGAAGAAGAAGAAGACGAGCCCCTCAAGAAGAAGACCAAGAAGAAACCCGCTCCAAAGCAAACTAAGGGCCAGAAAGCCGCCAGAATAGAGAGGTTGATTGAATAGTCTAGAGCCGAGCGAGCTTTAAAAGGATATTTTGAGGAAAAGTGGGTACCAGACCCAACAAAAGTCGGAGCCAAATCAACAAGACCAAATATTGATCAGTACGATCAATATATCAAGGCTTATGAAGAATCAGAAGCTATCTTGGAGCAGCAACCAGTAGAGCCATACACTGAAGCAGAAGTTCAGCACCTTAAAGCTGAATTAAAAAGAGGTGACAAGGGCAAGGGCAAGGTAGAGGAGCCAAGTCCTAAAGGAAAGGAAAAGATAGTGGAGGAGACGACTACTGAAGTTGAGGTGGATGTTCTAGAAAAGCCCAAAATACAGCAAGAGGAGAAGACAACGGATCTAGTTCAAGAGAAGAAAGAGCAATATGATGCTCTAATAGACACAGGATATACTCAAGAAGAGTCCCTCAAGGTTGTGTATGGCATTGCCATAGCACGAGAAGAACACAGAGGAACGGAGAGGAGGACCAAGAATAGATTAGACAAAGAGTAGAGGTTAGTACCTGAGAAAGAAAAGGATGAGTTGAAGCTAAAGGAGACTGTAGTAGAAAGAGCACTTGAGCTTGAAGATGAGGATGAAAGAGATATCCAGAAAGTGCATCAACTATTGCAGCAGATCAAAGCCCAATCAAATACAATGAGGGATAGCAAAGAAGAAGTGGAAAAGAGAGAAGATGAGCTGGAAACAAAATATGAGAGTGCACTAAAAGAATCAGAGTACTTAAGGAATCTCTCTTGGAAGTAGAAAATGAAAGAGATGGACTAATCCTCCAACTTGTTGATGCTTCAAGAGAGGTGGCTAGTGCACAAGAAGCCAAAGAAAGAATTGCAGATGAATTGGAAGGTACAAAGGACGAGCTCATTGGGCTACGAGAAAGGATGGAGCTGTAGGAGAAAACAATCTTAAGGCTTAGATCCACACCAAGAGCTAGCAGAGTAGAAGTAGAGCCGGAGGGAGCAATAGTCCCCGTTCTGGAAGATCAAGTCCGTAGCTTGCAAAGAGAATTGCGTCTAGAGCAAGTGCAGAGATTGCACATTGCGGAGGGCTCATTGGCTACAGAAGAACTACTTACATCAGAGAACCAAGCACTGAGAGCGGAGAATGAGGCCCTCCGAAAGCAGCTCCAAGATCTGCAAGACAAAATGATAAAAGATACAGAGGTTCATCAAGAAGAAACCGGCGGGGCAGCCGTGGAGCTACCAGAGACTGGGGAAGCCACAACTATTGAAGATCCAGCCCCAGCACAAGAAGAGGCCACAACATCAAGAATTACTGAGGAGGAGGAAAACAGATTGCACGAGCAGATCAACAGAGGAGAGTGCAAAGGCGGCCATGGAGTGGGAAAGAAGACTCTTGTTCTCCATCGGACTTCACGGGTTGGATACTAAGGTGCTGCAAGAACCGTGGATGCAACCTACATTACCCCTTCCTCTACTAAATTTTGAAGTGTTGAAAACAAAGAAAAGGCTAGAAGAGGAGTAGTATGTCGCGCTATACGAACGCGACATCACAAAAGAGGAGGAATTAAAGAAGATAGTAGACTCCCAGCCGAGATGGAGGAAAGGGTGGTTGACAAAGTACCCAACCTACCTAATCTATTTGGTGGAGGCACCCAAGGAAGTTAGAGAAGATGCAATATTCTGTCCAATGCCACAAGTCAGGAGTTGGCAAGAGCATGGCAGAATCACAGCAAAGAAGCCAAATTGGCTTAATTACCCAGGATGCCAGGACCGAAGGTGGGACAGAGAATAAATAAGGTCTACATGGTGAAAACCCTAACGGGCACCATTAAGCTCTTTACTGGCTCTCCTGACCTTTTGTGTCAAATGCTCAAAAAGATTTGCAGAACATTATTGGCTTGCATTGAAGTGTTCGTGCCGGATAAAGCTACCAACTCAACATTGTTGTCAATGGCCGACACACTGACATATATGATATATGATCTAGCCTTGCAGCCATCTCCAAAAGTATTACACCTCTTTTATCAAAGAATCATGTTTATGCCGAGCTTCCACATGCAGGCCGTTGAGGAGGCATTCTACATTGGTTTCTTTACTCATGAAAGTAAGATATTCGGCCCTACACTGACCATTGGAAACCTGAGATACGAGTCACATCTTCATATGTTGAAATCGACGGGACTCCACTAAAGAAAAAGCAAGGATGTCATGTCAAGGACGACATGAACGCGGAGGGGGGGAGTGTTGAGCAGAGGACCACACCTATACATTTTTTGCTCACACTCATGTTTTTGTAAACACTTATCGTAATAAATGTCTTTCCAACATTTCATTTTTTTCATGGAGCCGATTCATTGTAATTAGCGGGACTCAATTGAGTTTCCAGCTTGTATTCCCCAAGTCGTTCAACTGCTTATGTAATTAGATTAGAGATGTTTTCACACCTCCAAGGCTGACGTATAAGAGCCAATTTTTGTAAACCTAAGGACACAATTTTGAATCATTAATCAAGGTGAGTTTTTGAGCACCGTGATTGTGTCTAAGAGAGTGAGAGAGAGTCCTCTTGTTACGCGAGCTACGGAGCCGCCATTGGAGAAGCGACACCGCCATTGTGTTAGCAACGGCAAGAGCTACGCACCGATACCAAGCATGCGCGCATTCGGCTTCTACGCAAGGTGAGCTCCCACGAGCTTCTATGTGAGTTTTCAACCTACCCGTGTGTCGGAATTGAGCGTGCCATATATCTATAGAGCCATAGCGAGTAGAGCTACATATTAGTACCATCGGAGTTGAGATTCAGTCACCTATATTTTTTGGCATGTCTTCATATGTGTTTACCGCACGGAGTGGTTACAGGTTGAGATTGTATTGAGATTCATAGGGTATTGTCCTTACCTACTGTAGAGACCCCCTTTGAGTTTGAGGATGATTCGATGACTCTAGATCATGTTTCGGATAGCATTCATTCGTAGTACGGATTTCAGCCAACCACTAGTGTATTTGAGAACTTAGATTTGATTTCCTTGGTAGTGATTGTCATTAAAAGGTCGAGTAGGTGATTTGACACCCATCTATTTGTTTCCATGCGCCTACGGGTCAAGCTCCATCCTCGTCTGACATTCTTGTTTGTCGGTTGAGTTCTCGCTATCATAGCCACCGCTAGCAGCATAACCGCCACAACACTTTGTTTCACCTCTTTTGCTTCTTCTTCAAGATCAATGGACTCCTCTATCTCTGTCACTTCAATATATTCCTCATTCTTTTCCTCTTTTTCATCGATTACTAAATCTTGTTCCTCCATGACCTCCTTAGGATTTTTCATAAGACTTGTAAATAATCCATTTAAAAATATTAGAAATCCAAAGGATTCTTGAATTGGCTTGCACTCCGGTTCATGTAAGTTGCACCAATGGGGCCTGTACATAAGAGGCAACTGATTACATTTCTTGTAAGACTGTCTTTTAGGATCATAGTCTTTTAAATGGACTACAACCATTTCACCAACATTAACCCTTCCCTCTTGAGTGTGAAGCTCAAACTTCTCTCGTTCTAGCTTCAAGTGTTCACTCTGTTCAGCTATAAACACATCAAGATTAAATGGAGCATTAAAAATGTAGGAGACCAAATCAAACTTATCACCAGCCCCAGACGAAACTGCAAAATCTAAAAGCCATTCATCATTCACGGTAGGGTCTTCATAAATAACTGTCTCTTTTTTCTTTTGGATTGCTGCAACACATTGGGCACTCTGCAAAGTAGGTGCTGAAAAATCCACTTCTCTCTTAAGTGAGTTGGGTAAAGTAAATTTTGGAGTAGAAGGGGACTCCATTTCTACAGATGGGTCAGTATCAGGCTCCTCCAAACCTAGAGCAGGCTCCTCCAAACTAATGGCAGGCTCTGCAACAGATATATCAATGGGTTCTGTGAAGTCTACATTCCTCTTCATTGATGTTTTTAACAGCTCCGGAAGTCTTCTTGGAAGGTTTCCTTGGTCAATAATGCGCTCAGGATCTATTTTTGCCTCTTCCTCCTATGTGATCTTAAACCTGCCATTTATTTTTCTCACAAATATAAGTTCAACAAACATATATAAAAAGAAGAGCACCAAATGATCATATAAGTTTTGAACAAACTATAGCTAGGTATCTCACAATTATTACCAACTAATCATATAGACAATAAAATTAGATTATTACTATGGATTAAATGAAAAACTGGGTTATATTTGTGAAGAGTAAAAACCATACAAGTGGATCACGGTGCGTTGAATACATAACCAAAAATCCACACAGCTATAGGCGCATCGTGATCCACTTAATGGGCTTTTTAAAAATAGAATAGCTACCAATACATCAAAGCAATTTTATTTTCAAAAAAACCGTTTGTACAAAATCAAAAGAGGATCACGGCACGCGGAGTATGTAAACTAACATTAAAAACTCTAATGGTGTGCCGTGATCCACTTAGTAGGCTTTCATACATTGAAATACCTACAATATTATTATACAAAAAATCCTTTGTAAATATTAGAAGAGGATCACAACGCGCGGGAGTATGTAAATGAATCGCCATAACATTACTAACGCGCTGTGGTCCAATTATGGTATCTGAATGGTGAAATGATCTTTTACATTTTGAAGCACAATCCCTAAACACAACTAAACTAAGGACATACTGAACTGAAGAAATTGACTTTACCTTTGCCAAGACTAGACATTGTTGTTGGAGTAGAGGTTCAGGACTTGGAATGTAGTTTTGGGTTTTAATTCAAGCGTCTGATTCTTGCACCTCAAAGGAGGCAGAGGCCTTCTTAGCTGTCTCTTTCTCATGCCCTCACTTTCTCTCTCTGTCTCTCAAGCCTCTATCTCTGTCTCTCTCAAGGTCTGTAATTAGCTTGACCACACGAGTTAATATCTCTCTCTCTCTCACTCTCTCTCTCTCCCTCTCTCTCTCGAGGTCTATAATTAGCTTGACCAAAAGGGTTAATCTCTCTCTCTCTCTCTCTCTCTCTCTAGCCTCTATCTCTCTCTCAAGGTATTCTCTCTCTCCTCTCCTCTTTTCATGCAATAATAGATATTACCATTGGTGTTTTTAATGATGCGAGCCGCATATATTGGACATGTGTTTGCGGGTCGCCGCGATAGACGTCCATAGCATAGCCTTCACGCATCAACATAAATATTAATACCAGGGAAGTGACTTGGATGACGCATGTAAACTCACTAGGGTGTCAATCGTAATGAAGTGAACTCGAAGAGATGCAACTACTAACTCTACAAGCAAATCAAACGCACTAAAGCCAAGTAATTTGCCTATGTCCCTCTACACAGCTCTACAGTCATCACGCCTGTTTACCATACAAATCATATCGGATTCGCACGAAACTTGAAGGGAAGCTATAGGGGACTATCAAGAGTATATGCTATCACTGTCTCACAGCATTCTGGATGGGTACCTGTGGGATCGCGATCGTTCGTCCCAAAGTACGTAAAAACAGTAAACGGATGCTCCTAAAGGGTCGTTTTTGGGTCCCTGAAGCCTCTCCTAGGGTCAAAACAACATAAAATACGAATATAAACACTCAAAACATCGATTTAAGGCCACAATGGTTGCGTTTGATACCTACACCGAATCTTGACTGCTTACACTTGAACGAAAGAGCAGAGTAAGAAGAACACAATGCAATAAACAAAAATGAATTTGGATTACCGTAGCCACAATAACGATGGAGCCAAGAGGTCGCTCTCTGTGCGTATAACAATAGTCATTTATCTTCAAAAAATAATCCCTCTTTCACACTAACCTTAGTGTATTATATACCTAGGGCTTTCTAAAGTGGCCGGCGTCCAACTTCTCATAGACCTTTACATACATCATTGGAAAAATTACATCTTTGACTTAGACTTGACATAGACGATTGACATTAGGCTTTTACATGTTTTGATGTATTAAACATCGGAAAAATAATGTGACCACATCAAAACGTTGGCCGGCTGACCCAACGGGCGCCTTGGCTAGGTGGGCACTTGTATGTTGTTATCACCTCCAAACACTCCCCCCTTCCTAGGTGTTGGACGGATACGCCGCGAGGGACATCAGCACAACGAGAACGCACCTAACAAGATTTGTCAGCTAAGGACGAAGCTCGACCCGCAGGCGCGTGGAAGCAAGCATAAGGTGTCAACCTACACTCGACCAACTCCTAACTAATTCCTACAGAGGTCTTTGCCCAATGTCTAAGTAACAGCCTTCACGAGTGCATAAGAGGAAACTTCCTACAACGCTTTCTAGAGCCGAACACCCATCAAACAATCTCGAAACACCATAGAACTTGAAGGAGACCCTACTAACACCAATAGGTCGCTCTTCCGAAGATCTATGAACCAAAATCCCAACCCACAACACCTGGTGCAAAATCACGTAGGATGTCTGGCCGAAATTTGCAGGTCTTTGTTTCTGAAATTTATAGTGCCTAATGTGTAGCTCTACTCAATGGAAACGCGTGAATATGCTGCAATGCAAAATCGGACAACGTATGCTCACCGAATCACAAGATAAAGTTCGTAGATGGAGCTCGCAAAATCGGACCGTACGCGCACAATGTAGGTATTGGCGTGTAGCTCTCATCAGGAGCAACACGCTACACTTCTCCGCACTTGATTCCGACCACTGATACGCGCATAGTGTCAAGATGAAGCTCTCACTCTCTCTTGTACACAGTACACTCACTCACAGACTTCAAAACTTTTTTTAAAATGACAAAAGGTTTTTCATTAAGGTCAAAAAGTGTTATAAATACCTTACAATTCTCAAACCCTTATGTTCCAAATTAACCATCTACTCAATCTAAATGTCAAAACCCGGATACAATCTGGAAACTTCTGTAAGCCCCAATATTTACAAGGTGAAATGTTTGGTTTTTCTCAATAAATGAATAATTACAAAAAATAATAATCTGTCGAGCTGTCATTTTCCGTAGGGTGTGCCCAGCTTCTAACACTCCCCCCCTCCTTGCTCATGTCGTCCCTGACATGGCTGTTGAGTTGTTCTTCATCTGATGGTTTCTCGCATCTTGAGTAGCGACTCGTATCTTGCATATTGAGCCAGTAGTGTTGCGCTGAATATATCAGTGCTAATTGTGAAGAAGCCGGTGTAGAAATCTTCTTCAAAGGCCTGGAGGTGATAGGATGGCAAAAACATGATCCTTTGATACAATGCATGTATCACCTCCTTGGAAGGCTGACCAGACAGATCATATGCACATCTGTAAGTATCTTGAAAGAAGAAGATATTGTATGTCGCCTGGCCCAGTTTGAACGTCTCGAAGACTGCCAAAAGGGTTTTGCAGATCTTTCTCATCATAACGCAAGAAAGGTCAGGTGAGCCAGTGAACAATTTGATGGCTCCCGTTAGGGTTTTCACCATGTATTGAACACTTATTCTCTTGCCTGCCTTCAAGCCTGGCAGCTTCGGATAGTTTAGCGAAGTGGGTTGGCTTCTTTGTAGCAGCTCATGGGCCTTCCACGTCCGCATCCTTGGTAGAGGGCAGAAAATTAGGTTATCTCTAATGATTTTGGGTGGCTCTACCAAATGGATTAGGTACTGTGGATACTTTGTTAGCCATGCCTTTCTCCACTGGGCTCTTAGTCGACTATCCACTTTACCCCTTCAGGCTTGGAGATATGTGTTGTGTATAGTGGCATTGTTGGCTCTTCTCTGATTCTTTTGTTGATCGTGGCGGCTTCGTACTTTAGCAAAAGATATGGGAGAGAGGGTTGTAGCAATTCACGCCGAAGGTTGCTGGCGTCTATCTTCTGAATGGTCATGGATTTAAAAACCCTCTGCTCCCATTCCAAACCTTCTTTGGCCATTTCTCTGATTTCTGCTTCTATGGCCTTGCGCAGCTTCTCTTCCTCTTCTTGTGTCCGATCTTGTGGCTCTTGAGAGGGTCCGACAAGGATTTCCTCTTGCATGGGTGTGTCCACGGGATCTACCACATTCTCTAGGTCTATTCCTTACATGGCTGTTGGGCTTGTGCTTGCCTACTCTTCTGCCTGCTAGCCTCTCAACTCTTCTATCTACTTTTGGAATGTTTGTTTCTCTGCTTCAGCTTGTTCTCCCATGTTCACAAGGAGGTCGTTCAAATGGGCGTTTATCTTCTCCGCCTCCTCGAGCCTTCTCTTGATATTTTCTAGCTCATCTTGCATTGCCTTCTGCTCTTCTTCTATGCGTGTTTGCATGACTACTGATCCTTCTGCCATCATCAGCCTTTGCTTCTTCTCTAAAGTCAACTCTTTCTGGAGCTCTTTCATTTGTTCTTCATAAATCTGTCTCTCTGAAGTGGTGTGAGTCGAGATAGTAGCTATGACCCGGGCAGGAGATTCCCGTAGCCGCTGGATGGTTTGGTCTTTAACTTTAACCTGGTCCTTGAGCTCAAGGACCTCATCCTGGCTAGCCTCCTGCTCTATTTCTGCCTTCTCCTTGGCATTCCGCATTGCTTCAACTTCCTTGGACTCCTCAACAAGTTGTAGGGTTAGGTTATCCGTTTCCCTCTCTTCATCTGTCAATGACTTTCTAAGTTGTCTATATTCCTCTTCGGCTCCTTGCAGTCTTTGAGCTGCTGCCTGATTTTCTCTTTCCATCTCCTGGCATCTTTGCAATGCCTTTGCCAGACTAGCTTGCAGCTCTGTCCCTCTCTCTATCTGCCTTTGGCTTTGTTTTTGTAACGTGTCGACTTCAAGCTTTATCTGCACTTCAGTGGATTTGAGAGTTGCCATTTCACTTTCTGAGGCCATTGATTGTGCTCTTAGTTTGGTTAGCTTGGTCATCACCACATCCCAATCATTGGTGGGTGGGTGCAGGTCCATTGTATCAGTGGCCATCTCCTTTAGCTCCACTAACCACAGGCTCTGCATTTGCTCTTTGGGCCCCGTGCTTGCCAAGTGAAATGCGAATGTGGCAGCCTCTTCTTTTGAATATCCGGCAGTCAGTAGGTCAAGAAATGTGTTATACCTTGCTTCATTTGGCTCTGGCTGCTCACTTTTAGGCTTAGCGTCTTCTTTTGGTTCTTTCTCTTGGCTTTGTTCTTGCTTTGACTCTTCTTGATCTTCATGTTTGTCTTGCTCCTCTTTCTCTTGAGTCTGTGGAGGGCTACGAGGAGGTGGTGAGGGAGGTGGGCTTGACTCAGGGCTGGACGGTGGAGTTGTCGGATTTTTCTTGAAATCCCTGTCCGCCTTTGTCTTCCTTTCTCTCTCTTGGCCTTCCTGCTCCTCTAGCAGTTGCTGTCGGACTTGCTCCACTTCTGCTTTTGTAAATGGTACATGTGGGATATTTTCCGTTGTGGCATCCAAAATCTCAAAATTCTTAATATAGTCGTCGCATCTGTCTCTGTGCACCCTTCGGGATGATCCCAACATTGCTTCTAGAGACGGCTTCCATAGCTCATTCAAATCTCCTTTGAGGGCTCTTTCGGCCCTAAAACTTTCCATCAGCCGCTCTAGCCGTGCCGCCTTCTATGATTTCGTCTCTTTGACTTGGAAAAATTCTTTCTTCCCCTTCTTCAACTCTGGTTGCTCTTCTTGTACGGTTTCTAACCGGCGTTTCAAACGGGTTGCAACCCTTGGTGCTTTGGGTTGTTCCTCTTCCTTATCTTCTTTCAGCCTCAACCAGTCGTTCTGTGATGGAGGGTCAGGCCATCTCCCCTTGGTGTGCAATGCTCCATAAATCACCTTCGTGATTAGCTCACCCGGCACGATGTATGTGGGGTTCTTGTTGCCCATCTTCACCAGATTATCATGTATATAAGCTCCATAATTGATTACCTTTGTCTTGCTCTTCTGCATTGCCCAGGTGAATGTTGTGGCAATTGCTCCAGGCGGCATTCTATACTTTTGTGGCCGCTTGGTACACATATGGAAGTACTGATTGTATAGCTGACTCATGATTTCCACTTTGGGGTTGGCAATGTCATCAAAGGTGTAGTTGCCTTTCTTTTCTGTGTACACATTTACTTCATCCCTTCTTTTGGTTACACTATCCCCTTTGTTGGAGAGGTCTAGTGCAGCTGCCACTACTCTCTCTGTGATTATAATCTCCGTGCCTGGCTTGCCCTATAGATTCGTAACTCGTGCCACTCCATCTTCTTTGATTGTCGTCACAAATTTCCATACTCTTTTTATGTCGATTCTTGCCGGCACAGATTCAAAATAACTGTGGAGATCAATCTTCTCCAGATACTCTGCCATCTTGCTTCTGACAAACTCATTGAGCTCCCATGGTAGCATGGGTAGCTCTATCACATTTCCTTTGGTGTCTTTGAACACGCCTTGGTATATCTTTAGATCATTGGACTCTAGCAAGTCTTCTTGGATCCAGGTGCTGGTTGGCTTTAGAGTTCCTTCTGGTATTACAAATGGCTCCACCTCTTCTAGGTAATCTTTTATGGTCGTCCTCTTCTTCTTTGCTGGTGACTTTGCGGCTCCCATAGATTCTGTTGCACTCAGTAGTCCGAAGTTAGCGTTTTTTCCATATCAGCTGAGAAACTGAGTTTTAACTATCCAAATGACTTGAAAATTGAAAATAAAACTTAAAAGGAACTTGGGAAACTGTGCATATGCTCACAGTGCAATTCTGGCCAAAAATTTTCATTTAGACTTGGTTGTTGATGTTCTAGGAAAGCCGCTCGTGAAGTTTGGTGGCAAACGGACATGCGGTTTGGCCGCGAGAGCTTTTTGACGCTTTGTGTGTCTGATGCCGTTTCTGAAGTTTAGTGCCGCTTCAGGTCACCTTTTGGTCATATGGGCTACATAGACTTGTTGAGCATGTCGAGATTCTCCTACCCATGAATTTTGGTAGCATTTGGGTGCCTTTCCGTTGATTTCCCATTTGGTGACCTCTTGCGGGGTTCTAGGAATTAGGGTTTTTCCCGATGGTTTTTAACTACCTTTGGACATCCAAGACTGGTCTCCTATGCTAGGGTAATCTGCTGATGAAGTCTCATTGGTTTTGGGTTATCCGGTTAGGTGGCAACTTCCACTTATAGGTCTCTACTGCCCGCTTTCTGTGTGAACCCTACGCTAGTTTTCGCGACAAAACGACAAACATGCACGAAAAGCTCAAGGTGGTGAGCCTACCTCTCATGTCTGAAGCCCGTCGGGTAGTCGTGCACATCGTAGAAGCTGCTGGAAGTTCCGTTTGCTCAAGGTGGCAGGAGCTTTCTCTCAAAGGTCAATAATGGAAATGAGCTAAAAATGAAGTGAAAATTTCTTATAATGGAGGTCCCCGAACCACTTTTCATGAAATTTAACATGTGCTCCCAACTTCTTGCGAGATGCGATTTAGGCTCAAAAATTTCTTGATTTGGATTCCATTTGCCCTGTTTACCAGAAATTTGGCATTTCGGTTAAAATCTGGCCAAAACACGCTTTTCGCTCCAGTCTCATAATTGCACCTCCACTGTATCATAGGTTGTCCTATAGTCACTGATCATCCCAATATTATTATTTTTCATTACGACTGTTTTTCACCTGGTTTTTGTATTTTTGAAGTTTTTTTGCCGAAAATTAGTAAAATTAAAAGGAAAATAGCAAATCAAACCCATAAAATCCCCGAAAATCATAATAAATCAAAAACATTACCGCAAAACATTATATACACTCACACAAAATTTTTATGGCCGGATTTCTCTGTTTTACCAATATTTTGCCCGAAAAATGGTTATTTTTACTTATATACACACCTAGGGGCTTGATTTGGCGTTTGGTCCCATATACCTGTAGATTCATGCTGTATAAGGGCATATGTACTTGGGTTAGTCCAAAAAAATTCACAATCAAACAACAAAATAGTCGAAAACATGCCCTTTTTTTCTCTTTCTGCCATTGGGTCCGCATTTGAGAATGCCTCCCCCCCTCTTGGACGACAAGGTATCGCCTCGGAGTATGTGCCGTGCATGGGTTGAAAAAATTGTGCTAATGCTTGGCCGTGTAATGTAGCCCTATTTTATGCATACTCGGTCAATGCTGTGCAAGAGAAGGGTATAAGCAAAATGCTTATTGGCATTCGCGGTCGAGGTTTGCTGTTTTCTTTGCAAGTAACAGCTGTAACTCTACTGCCCTCTGTTTAATTGTCTTTCTTGCAAAAGTCGCTTGCTTTGCCGCTACTATTGGTATAGCCCAAGTTGCCTCTTTGGAGAGAATTTTCGTGGCGGAATTGGCCGTAGACCTTGTCTCTTTTTCTTTCCATGTGTAGCTTTGTTTTTCCGGTTTTTATAGGTTTCTTGCTACTTCCTTGGTTGCCAATGTTTTGTTGCTGCTTGGCACCCACATAAGTCGGTTTGCTGGTTGCAAATGCAGCTGTTTGCCTTCCGATGTTGCTTGTACTGAAGGGAGTTCCTTGTGCTTCGATTTTGGAATCCAAATGCGACTCGCATTTGAGTTATTGCTGAGCATTTTCTTTGGGATCCAGATTTGTTTTATTCTCTTTATTTTTGTTTGAATTATCTGCTTCGGTTGAATTCTTCCGTTGTATTGTTTTTTGTCTGCCATGTCATTTCTATCCTTCCGCACCCATATTTATTTCTCTTGTTTTGGTAACCTAGATCTTTGCACTACGGTCAGTGACTTTTTATGCTTGTAGTGAACAATGTTGGTTGTTACCTGTTTGTTAGCCTTGGGTATCATGTTGTTTTTTGGTGGCACCCTTGCTTTTGGCTCTTTTTCCAGTGATTGCATTGCTGGCAGCTGATTATTCCGCGGTTGCTGAGCAAAGGCTATTACCTGTTGTTCTTGTGCATGATGAATTTTGACTGCATTCGCATTCCAATCTATGTGCACATTGTACTCTTTTTGCCAAGGTTGTCCCAACAACATGGGGTACTGTTGTGTGCTTTCATCCTCGACTACATAAAATTTGTGTGGGTAAATATATTGATGTACTTGTACATGCAATATAGTCCAATCCAATGTTTTCAACGAATGTGATGTACTACTTTCCAGCACTTGTGGAGTAGGATGAAGTTGACCTGTGGACTTAAGTTGTTTGTATAATCCATAAGAGATTAAGTTTACTTGAGCTCCAGAATCAAGCAATGCCGTCGATTCAACTTGATTGCTACCTACTTTGACTGCAATTATTGGCTCCACTGTGTCTTCATCAAACTTCGTTAGTCGGATGGCATTGATTCGCAATGGTGCTCCACATTGTTGTTGTTGTCGCAGAAGTCTTCTGTTTGCAATGCGTTCTTTTTATTTTGCTTGAGCTTCTTCTTGTACCCTCTGCTTCTCCTTCATTCGTTGTTTTCCTTGATGGATTTGTTGAAGCATATCCTGTGTTAGTGGTAAATGATATTTCTTCAATCGGACACCCACTAATCCAATTTGGAATTTCTTCACCTGCTAATGTAGCAAGCTTGGCGGTTGCTCTTTGTGATACGTCACTAATCACAAAGGGTCCCATCCCTCGCTTTTTATGTTTATTGGCATGTTGCTTGAAGGTTATATAAACAAGTACATAATCACCAGTTTTGAACTCTTTTGTGCGCACATGCTTGTCAAAAAACTCCTTTTGCCTTCTCTTTTTAGCGGAGATCGAAGCTACAGCTCTCAAGCGGAGTTCATCTAGCTTTTTAAGATCATCTATTCTTAAAGAGAGCTCATGCCCTGTCCATTCTAAGTGTTTTGCTACTCGTAGATTTGGAATTAAACACTCTATGGGTAATATATCATTTAGACCAAACACCATGTTGTACGGTTTCATTCCTATCGATGTTTTGTAAGCTACCCTGTATGCCCATAGTGTTGAGTGTAGCTGCTGATCCCAATCTATTCTTGACTCTGACACAATTTTAGTGAGAACCATGCAAAGTGTTTTATTTGTGGCCTTAGCTTGTCCATTTGCTTGTGGATGATATGGAGCAAATTTTCTATGTATGACCATGAACTCCTCTAGCAGATATTCAATGACTTCATTTAAGAAAATGTGTTCCATGATCACTGACAATTTCTATTGGTAAACCGTATCCTACAAAAACATTCTCATACAAAAATTGTGTAGTGGTTCGTGCATCTGCTTTTTGTGTTGCCTTGGCTTCCGCCCATTTTGTGAGATAGTCCGTAACCACAATGATATATTGGGTATGGGTGCAATATGCAAGGGGTGAAATAGGCCCCACAAAATCAATGCCCCATTTTGCAAATACCCTTGCCCCCATCATTGGCTGTGGTGGCATCTCATCTCTCTTTATCGGCACCTTGGTGCGCTGACATGCGTCACAATGCTTTACAAACTCTTCAACATCCATATGCAATGTAGGCCACCATATTCCTGCGGGGTTAAGACAATTTTTGCCATCTTATCGCCTGAAAAATGGCCTCCACTTATACCTCCATGTGCGTGTTCTAGAATCAGCAGGTATTTACTTTCACTTGCATAGATTCTAAGTTGATTGTCATTTCCTCGCTTATAGAGCTGGTTCCCAGTTAACTAAAAGCCTCAAGCCTCCAGCTCTATAGCCCTTTTCCATACTCTTGTTATGTTTTCAGGAAACGTCCGTGTGGTTAAGAAATCAATGATATATTGACTCCATGCAGGTGCAATGTTTACTTGAAACAATGTCGCGTGATCCACTGGTCTTTTGGCACTACATGTAGTACAATTGTTAACATAAGCATGTGTGTCTGAGTACACAGTTGGCCAATAAACCCCTAACTGTTTCAGTCTTTGGTGTGTTTTCACTATTGAACAATGAAATGCACAATCCTGGACATGTGCTTCTTCAAGGTAACACTCGAACTCCTCCGGATTTATACATAATCATAGAATTTGGTCTGATCCTAGATGATACAGCCGTCCTGCAATCAACTGGAAGGTTTTTTGTTTGTCGAATTGTTTGTTGTTTGGATCTGTCTTCCGTGTTATCAAACCTACTTCCAAAGGAAAGATATCATTTAAATATTGAAAAGATAAGCATCTGGTATATATGTCATCATGTACTCCTTCAGGAGCTTCCTCGTTGTGTAGCCTTGAAAGATGATCCGCCCGTAGATGGGTTTTACCCTTTTTGACCACCACTATGAAATCAAACTCTAGCAATATAATAAACCAGCGTACAATTCTCCCTATATTGCATGGTTTACTCACCAGATACAAAAGAGCTTGATGATCTGTGAAGAACACAAATTTGTTTGCGAGCAAATAATGCTGAAATTTCTTTACAGCATAAATCATTCCTAACCCCTCTCTTTCGGTGGTTGTGTAGTTCTTTTCCACACTGTTTAACTGTCCGCTTGCATAAAAGATTGGAAAATCCATTGTTCTGTCCCCAGTTTGAGCTAGAATACTCCCGATTGCATATGCAGAAGCATCAATGTGAACATGGAATATATTTTCCGAATCCGGTGCTTTAAGTACAGGTGCTAATACAAGGTTTTCCTTTAGCTTTTGGAATGAAGTTTCACACTCCTTGGTCCAATCGAAATTGACTAACAAACGATACAGAGGTTGTGCGATGACTGCATACATATATATGAATTTTCGATAATATCCGTAGTGTCCCATGAAGGATTGCACTTATTTCGCATTAGTAGGCTTGGGCAGGTCTACTATGACCTTGATTTTGTCTAGGTCAGTGGTTATGCCATTTCTTGAGACAATGTGTCCTAAGATGCGGCCTTGCCTAACCATAAAAATACACTTTTCCGGGTTAAGACAGATTCGATATGTTCTGCATTTTTCAAATACCTTTTGCAAATGGTCAATATGTTCCTCTCGTAGAAGAGAGTGTACCCAAAGATCATCCATGTATATTTCCAAGAATATTCTCAGGTATTATTTGAATGCGTGCGTCATTAACCTTTGAAAGGTAGCTGGGGCATTAGTTAAGACAAAAGGCATAACTCGATACGCATATATTCCCCATTCAGTGGCAAACGCTGTTTTGTGTTGATCCTCTATTACAATTTCCAATTGGTTGTATCCTGAAAATCCATCTAGAAAAGATTAAACCCGTTTCCCGGCGACCCTCTCAAGTACATGTTCCGTGATCGGCAAGGGATAATTATCTCTTATGGTGGCTACATTTACCTTTTTGAGGTTTACACACACTCGCAGTTTTCCGTTCTTCTTGGGGACTACCACAATGGGTGACACCCAATCTGTATGCTAGATTTCATAGATGAATTCAGCATCCATCAGCTTGTCAATCTCCTCTTTGATTCATTTAGCAAATGTGTCATTATATGTATAAGGACGCTGTTTGCTAGGTTTTGCATCTGATTTCAAAGGAATTGTATGTTGGCATATCGATGGATCAACTCCTTTGAGGTCTTTGTAGGACCTTGCAAACACATCTTTATACTTCTTGAGAAGTTGTGTTAGCCGTTCTTCTTCTTCAGGCTCTAAATCGGTTGTTGCAATATAGATCGGCTGAGGCTTCTCTCCAGGTTCAGCGAGGTCAATCCTTTTTGCATTTTCTGGCCCATCGTAAGATTCCTGGTTTGTTCATCCCCTGACTGGTGGTGTCATTATGATTTTTTTTCTTGAATGGTGAATTTCCGATAGTGTGATGGTACATTCATGTTTCCCTTTTCTGACTCCCCTTTACCATCAATATCTCCCTCAGTAGTCCATTCCTCTCGTAAAGACCGTTTCAGTTCTTGGTATTTTTGTTTACGCTCCAGTTTGGTCCACTCTTGGTCTTTCGTTGTTTCTTTTTCTGATTTTTTCTCTTTTTGTGATTTTGTTTCGGTTTTAGCTTTCCGTACTTGTCTTATTTCCTCTCGCGTTCTTTCCCTTCAAATTTTTGAGAATCTTCCTGATATTTGATCTTTTCACAATCGTCTGCTTTTACAAGCATTAGATAGTGAGTTTTATCTTTTATCATGTGCATCAGGTTCTCTCTCTCTTTGTTTTCTACTTGTTTTCTCCTATAGCGTTCTTGGCGTCTAGGGTGCTGATTAGAAAAATCATAAAACCTGATATTCTCTGTTTTTTACTCACGCTCACTTGAGTTGTCTGAACACTCATTATCTGCATCATTATTCACTTCCAGATGCTCATAGGAGTTATAAAACTCTTCTTGTTCAGGTGGTTCTACCATCTCATCTCCTCCTAGTACGATGCTTACCATGTAATAGGGTAGCACATCATAGCCATCCTTATAGCAAAATTTTGTTGTTAGACTATCTGTAATGGTACAAACATCCAATGCTACTAATATGTGTTCCCATTCCAGAGGTTCCAAGGCATCTTCAGGAAAAGGTTCAAGAGTATAATCCTTGTCCTCAATAGCTCTTTCTAAGACGCATTCCTCTCTTTCTAAGCTCCCACAATGTGAAGCTCCTCACATCCATAGTTCTTTTTGTTGTCCTAACATGCTGGGAGTTCCAACCCTGCTAATGTAACTAAATCAAACTCTTCCACTGGTGTCTGGTTCACATCCTCGGGGGGTTCACTATGTGTAAAACTACCATATCACGTGCGTTCAAGACATGTTTGTAAAACCCCTTATCTGTGAATTTTGTTAAGAATATAATGTACCCTTTTCTTTTAAAATCTGTAAGTTTTTTTCAAATTTAAAAAAATAATGCCCTTTTGTATATTATTTCTGTAAGTTTCAAGAACTTTAAATACCCTTCTATTGAACTCACGTGATAGGTTACATATTTATTAGGTGACCTACCCGGGTTCACATCCTTGTAACTATGGTCTTTCAGTTGTACTTTGGTTGTTGTCTCGCCATGTCTGAGGTATATGTGGTCGTAACCCTAATCCTGGACCATCTTCAATTGTCTCATGAATGGTCTTCCCAAGATGATCTCATAATTGTTCTTTTTGTCGAAATCAACTATTTCAAATGTATGCTCATACTCGATTCCGCACAAAGTGACAATTACTTTTTCTAAGAGTCCTAGAGGCTTCTCCATGAACCCACCTGCTAATTGCAATTTCATTCCAGTAGCTCTTAAAGCTAGTTTTCCCCATTTTTTCCAGATTTCCTTGGTGGCGATAGAAACTCCGGCTCCACTGTCAAGAATAGCCTTGGAAACTACTCCTTGGAATTCTATTGGTAGCATGGTGTTTCCATCTTCTCCTCGCAATACTCTCCAACCTTGTTTAAAGGTACTGGCCTAGTATTTAGTTGAGGCATGCCCAATTCTCTAATCCCTTCCTGAAGCTTTGAGGTGGGGTCTTTTATTCCAAAGTTTTCTAGGCATTTGCCTACTGTGGTCCACATGTTTGGTCGTAACCTTAGGAGTTCGGCTAATGTGATTGTGGATGCCACCAGGGTGGACAATAACTCAATCAACCCTTGTGAATCCATCACTTTGTTAAAAGAAAGTCTTTGAGATGGGATTGCTCTCACTTTAGACTTGGCTTCATACTCTCCTAAGTAAGAGGGTAGAGTTTTCAATGAGTCTGGTTGGCTGTGCCTCAAACTAATCGATCCCTGGTCTCCCTCTTGTGAATGTATATCAAAGTTCATTTGTGACCTTGCCTCAAATTCTTCAATAGGCAGTAAGATCTCGTTTTTCTCTTTTCTTGTGCTGTTCATGTGGTTACTCACCCTGTTAGCTTCGTTGGCCTCACGGATTTGTTTCCACAAATCATCTAGACCATTACAATCCTTACCCATTTCTGCCAATGTTTTAAGCTATAACCCATCACTTGCCTCATTTGTTGTATTTCGCATTACGATAGGCTCTCTCCTAGACTCATAAGCATTCGTGAGTCTTTTCTTCGTTTCTACTTGTTCCTCTAAAGTTGGTTTGATAGGAGTTGGAGCTGGTACTTCATGCCAATTTGCATGTTTACCAAGCGGATTTTCTATCAAAGATTGAGTTGTTTCAATCATCTTTCTACACATTTCCAACCTCTGTTTTTCTATTTCAGCATATGGATAAGTCATCCATCTTTGCTCTTGGGTTTGGTTCTTTTTGAGTCTGGCTTCGTAAGCTTTTAGAAGTGCATCTAACTGCTCATTTACCTTGTCTGCCCCAATAATGATCCTCCTGATCCTGCACTTTTGGGTTCTGCTATTTCCTTTGGTGCTATGGTTGCCGCAGTGTGTGAGCTTAGGCTAGCTAGATCCTCTAACCGCTCTAATCTATCCTTTGTGTGTTTTAACTCCCCGGATAGAGCCATTTTCTCTCGTTCTTTCCTGGCTTTCATACGCGCCTTTCTAGCTTTCCAAGTTCTTCTCTGATTTTTCGTTTACAAACTTGGGGCATCAGTTTTTGGCTCTTCAATTATGGGTTCGTTCGTCATTCTTTGAGCTTGGGCTCGTGTCACTGCCTGAATAGGTATGATTGTCTCGTTTTCTGACCCCCCACTGGAAGGCACTGCTTCTAGTATGTTCAAGGTAGTTTTTGCTCCTTTGCTAGGGTTCTTAGGGTAATCCGTAATCAAATGAGTAACTCCACACTCGGTGTAGTATGCATTGACTCTAATGATTTCATCATGAGGACAGTCTCTTAGCCAATGGTCTCCACTACACTTGTAGTAGGGTCCTTTAGGCTGTTGAGGCGCTCCTTGAGCTCCTCTTTGTTGGTATGCATGTCTCCGTCCGCCCATGCCTCCGTTGGCTATGAACAACAGTTTCGTTCATCTAAGCTATATTTTCCTTCTCCTATTGCCTTTGCAGCTGTAGGTGGTCTTGTATTTCCTATCATGCTCCATGGTTATGGTGTCGAGGGTTCTTCCAGTGGAGAATAGACAGAATTTTCCACATATCCATTGGGATCTTCATAATATGCATGCATAGGCACCAAAGCCTTCTCTTATGATTCAGTTACGGTTGGTGTGTATCTTATGCCAACTGGTCGTAATCCTGGTAGGGGTGGTTGTTACCCCAACACTGGTTGTGGTCTTTCTACACCTACAGGTCCTGGTAGGTTGCCTGCTTGATACCTAGGCATCGATGGAACTTGAGGAGATGCTACCTGAGCTTGGGGAGCGTAAGGTCTCTCTCTCACATATCCCTTGTTATAATAACATTCCTCCGTCCCATGGTTTGTCCATTTTTGTTCAATAGCACACCACTTGGGTTGTTTAGCCTGGGGTTTGGTGTACTAATTCATCTTTTTTAGCACTTCCTCTACCAGCTGCTCCTGGTTTACAGCTACTTCTCCTTTTGGTGTTGTCTTAGAAGACTTGCTTCCGCTTTGTTGTTGTGAGGATGAATCGTCGTCAAGATCCTTGAACTCACCCTCTTTGTAGACTGCACAATTGTCTACAAGGTTAAGAGCCTCCTTGGTTAACTCATTCAACGTCGTGCTCCTCTTCATATTGTAAGTCCTTCTAGAGATCTGCATTCCTTAGTCCTTGGATGAATATAAGCATAAGTCTGGACAAAGTTGGCAGTTCTTCAACAGGACAGAAGTTAACATATATTTTTAGTCTTAGGGCTGCCTTTCGCACAGATTCTTCGTCTTTGTGTTTGAATTTATGGATTTGTGAGACCGTATTATGAGCTATTCCCCTTTGTGATAATTCCTCGATAAACTCATCAAACACTTCTTCCATAGACTCAATGTCTCTACGCTCCACAGAGTCAAACCAAGTAGCAGCGTCATCCTCTAAGGTTAGTCCAAACCCTGCAAATTGGGTAGGGAAGTTTAACACCTCTTCCGCTCTAATTACACGCACAAAGGCAACTACATGATCTCTTGGATCTCTGTTTCCTGTGTATTTCTTGTTTACCCTTTTTTGCACTTGAGAAGGTCTAATTCTACAATGGTCTACAAATCTCATCATTGGATCTCCTCGTCTCAATCTATATATCTCCTCTGGTCTTCTGTAGTAGGTTGGTTCCTCTCCTAGTGGTGCTCCTAAGCCATAATTTCTAAGTACATGCACAAAGGCAACTACATGATCTCTTGGATCTCTGTTTCCTGTGTATTTCTTGTTTACCCATTTTTGCACTTGACAAGGTCTAATTCTACGATGGTCTACAAATCTTATCATTGGATCTCCTCGTCTCAATCTATATACCTCCTCTGGTCTTCTGTAGTAGGTTGGTTCCTCTCCTAGTGGTGCTCCTAAGCCATAATTTCTAACAGTTCTTGCAAGAGATGGTTCATCTCTTCGAACTCGTTCTATGGGTGGTCTTCCAGTCTCTGTTGACCCTTGAGTCTTTGGATTACTCTCTCCTTGATACCTTGAGTAGAGTGGTGATTCTTGTAAATCCCTTAGCCCTCGTGCAGCTTGATAACCATCTCAGTTTTGGTCTTGCTCCAATGTTGCACTCTGTTGAAGCCATGCCTGCAATGATGGCTGAGTTGCTGGTTGGTTTTGGTTGTTGAATGTCTGCGGTTGGGTAGACTATGAGGTCGCGTCATACTCCTCTGAAAAGGGATGTGTAGACCTGCTAGGGGTGTAGGTGGCTCTTAGCACTTCATCAGGGTCATATATTGATGCTCCTGGAACTGTTGCCTTTTATACCTCCTCTGGGAGAATACGTTGGTATTCTCGCCCGCACCTATCAACAAAAACAATATCCTTCCCCATAGCAGTTTCATAAGAGAATAAGTAAGAACCTTGTCTTTGCTTAACTCGGTTGGGTATGGTTCTTTGCAGCAAAAGAGACTATTCCCTCACTCTCATGCTTGTAGATTCCCACGTTCTCATTATAAGTTGAAACCGTGGTTGTTTTCTTATCATACATAAAAATCGCTCCAGGTCGATCAATGTTTGGTGGCGGTTCTTGAGTTTCTGAAACCATTTTCCCCTTCGCCACGTTATCTCCATATCTGTTGTAATCTTCAGGGTTACTAACTATCAGATAGTGGTTCCCCTTTTTGTCTTGGAATCTATCTCCATCATCATAAACTCAAATTATCTCTAGTCTCTGAGCCGGTCTTTCTTCAATACAAATACACTTGCGTCCTCCATAGTCAGAATAGACTAGGGCTCCCCTCGAGTTTGTTCCTTCTAAGAAGATCACAGTGAACTTGGAATCATTCAATGGATTTAGAGAGGTGCTTCCTCCTGGCATGGATCCATGATAGGTGAAACCTCCTGGCTGTTGACTACCCATCATGAAGAAGGATTTGTCTGAAGAAGTGTCAGTATCACTACCCTCCTTAATAATCAGTGCTAGTAGATCTAGCCTTGCCTGAGTTACACTCTCCTCGGTGGATACTAAGCTACCTTGGTCACCTGCCACCTTTTGGTCTCTAAAAATGTATTTTCCTGACCTTAAATTCATCAAAATTATCAATGCAATATATTACAAATCCAACCACTCACCTGGTAAAGGATCAGTCTCTGCACTTCTTGCTTTGTTGTTGCTAAATATACTTGTGCACAAGCATTTAATTTCGGCAATCGAATCAAAGCATTTAACCGCTAGAGGTGATCTTAGTAATGATTGGTATAATTGGAGAGTTAACCTCAACCACTACTGTATTTTATACACTGCTGATGTTCTGGATTAGGTCTGCTAATCTGGAACTGTACTTCTCTCAGATGTTGGTCAATTTACGTGAAAAAGTTTGAACTCAGTCTTTGCTCCGTCAAATGGCCAAACAAGGTCCAAATTCACTTCTGAAAGAAGTTTTGGAATCCTTAAGCCAAATGGAACCTCACTGTCTAAGCCCAATCAAATTTTCTCTTCACAAAGCCCCAGTAGACATCCTACGCGTAGGATGTCTCCTGCTCTGTTTTGCGTGGATTTTTGCACTATGAATTCCCCTTGATGTGCTCAGTCCACAACTGTTTTTACTTTTTAATTTGGACACCTATAATCTGGTCAATGGATCGGATATCTGTTCCGATAGCCTGCTGCTAGTCTTGATCAGTCTAATCAACTCCAATTTGGACCAAAATTGACTAGGAGGCTTTCCTCAGGCTATACAACACCTTGCTATCTCCACAGTAGTATCTGGATTCAATTTCTTGCTTTAGACATCCTATGCGTAGGATGTCTTTTTCCTCAGAATGGCTTCAAATGCAAAGCACAGGCTCCCCTTGAGGTGCTGATCACTTTTGTATGCTCAAAATTAAGTTTGGAGTGCAAAATCACACAGATGACATCCTACGTGTAGGATGTCTTTTTAGCCTGTTTGACCCCAAACTTGACCCACAGCTTCCCCTTGATGTCAGCAACCCAGTGGTATGCTTAGATTTTGGTTTGGATTTCAAAAGTCCCCAATTTTAACTGTTCTAGCCTTTTCAGTCAAAAGTGCTAAAGTCTGCTTAGAACCCAATTTTCTCACCCAAATGAGATGAAACCTCCCTCAGTCACTCAATATATCATGCAGATCATGCTCATGCAGCCATCCTATGGTTTTGGTCTTAAAATAATGCTTAGGCACAATTTGGGTAGGATGTCTGGCAATTTCAGTCTATCTGGCCTTATCCTGTCAAGATATGGACAAATCTTTCACTTTCCGGGTGAAAATAGAGTAAACCGCACCTTCTGAACACACTGGTCTACTCAAAATTCCAAAATTCCCACCAGATTAGCCTGTAGACATCCTACGCGTAGGATGTCTCTTGGCTTAAAATTGAAGTTTTTCTTGACAGAAATGTTCCTGATGCTTTGCAGCTCTATCAAAAACACTCACAGTAACTTTTAAACTTCACTTCAGTTTTCAAACACACTTGTGCGTCTTTTTCAACCTTGTGATGAATCTACCAAGCAAGTATACATGCATGAAGTGCTTTAGATCCTGAATCATGATGTCCTACTTACTCTACTCCTACTCATCATGTGAAATGGTGATAATGGTGTTTTGGTTGCTTTCTGGCCTCTCTGGACTCTCAAGCTTTCCTCTCATTGCTTCTACCACTCCAAATCCTACTCTTCTAATACCTAAAACTATCTCATTCTACCTAAATCTACCTAAGTCGAAGGATCTAGGCCAGACGCACGCTCCCTAGACTCCCTCTAAGACTCCACCCTCTGATCCTATCTAAATGTAAAACAAGACTCTTGGCAATCCAAAGAATCCCTATCCTCAAGGATTAGTCTCGGTCACCTACCTAAGGTTTTCATTTTTGAAAGTGGAGCCAATGTTGGACGAATATGCCGCAACGGACGTCAGCACAGCGAGAACTCACCTAGCAAGATTTGTCAGCTAAGAATGAAGCTCGACCCGTAGGCACGTGGAAGCAAGCATAAGGTGTCAACCTACACTCGACCGACTCCTAACTAATTCCTACAGAGGTCTTTGCCCAATGTCTAAGTCACAGCCTTTAGGAGTGCATAAGAGGAAACTTCCTACAACGCTTTCTAGAGCCGAACACCCATCAAAAAATCTTGAAACACCATAGAACTTGAAGGAGACCCTACTAACACCAATAGGTCGCTCTCCCTATGGTCTATGAACCAAAATCCCAACCCAAAACACCCGGTGCAAAATCACGTAGAATGTCTAGCCAAAATTTACAGGCCTTTGTTTACGAAATCTAAAAATCCTAAAGTGTAGCTCTACTCAATGCGAACGCGTGGATATGCTGCAATGCAAAATCAGACAACGTATGCTCACCGAATCATGAGATGAAGCTCATAGATGGAGCTCGCAAAACCGGACCGTACGCGCGCAATGTAGGTATTGGCGCGTAGCTCTCGTCGGGGGCAATACGCTGCACTTCTTCACACTCAATTCCGACCATCGGTACGCGTGTAGCGTCAAGCTCTCACTCTCTCTCGTACAGAGTACGCTCACTCATAGACTTCAAATTTTTTTTTTTAAATGACAAAAGGTTTTTCATTAAGGTCAAAAAGTGGTATAAATACCTTACAATTCTCAAACCCTAATGTTCCAAATTAACCATCTACTCAATCTAAATGTCAAAACTATGATAAAATCTGAAAACTTCTGTAAGCCCCAATATTTACAAGGTGAAAAGTCGGGTTTTTCTCAATAAATGAATAATTACAAAAAATAATAATCTACCGAGCCGTCATTTTCCATAGGGTGTGTTAAGCTTCTAACACTAGCTCGTGTCGTCCCTTGACACGATCATTTGTAGTCTGGACTTCTTGTTTATGAGACTCCCCCCTTCCTTGATTGAGTTATATCTGGCATGTTTTTCTTGTTCAAATGGGGTGCCCATTTGCCTTTGATTGATGAACATGTGTTCTTTGTGATTTGGATGTTGTGGATGAGGCATTTGTGCATGTTGTTGCATATCCTGCTTTACCTTTCCATTTGTGCAGTTGGTCGATGATACCTGCTTCTTTGGATACTTTGCCTCCTGGTGCAATTGACTTTTTGTTGGAGCTCGTATCTCAAAATGTTTGAGACTTTGACATGTGTGCACTGGCATCTCCAATTTGATTTTCTTTGCCACTTTGTCAATAGAGCTTTGTTGGTATCTTTGAAGATAAGAGCTGCTCTTATCGAAGCGTAGTTGAGAACAATGTGGCCCCACTTTATCTCTTTGAAGATCGTGTAACAAATTCTTTATTGGTTTCATTTGATGGAAGGAATATATACAATAGAATAGTGATGGGTGTTTCTAAATTAGAGTCTAGAACCTGAATGACCAAAGGGAAAAACCCAGTGGGAAAAAATTCCTTTGGTATACGCTCTTATTGGGGTTGAACACTTGGAAGTTGAGTACTTGTTCATGCAAGGTGAGTGCTTGGGAGAAATAAAGTAAGAGTGCGTAATGCAGGCGCCAATTATGGGACACTCTATATGCACACACAAGTTCTTTCAAAAAAATCATGCGGTGTGAAAAATGAATTGTTGGGTGCTTCAAGGAACAAATGTAGCACATGTGATATCCAAAGATATTTCAATAGCTTCCACATTTCCAAGAAGGGTGTTTGATGTTGAAGCTTCTCCACTCATTACTCACTATGCATAGTGCGTGAGTGTCTTTTGGACTCTCTTCTTCAATTTACCAAACTTAATACATAGACTTGGACTCTTATGCTCACCTATACCATCATGAGCGACACAACATAAATATGCTCAACTCCTCCACCTTGAGTAGTACCTAGAATAGCTAAGACTCTTAGAACACAGAGAATATTACTTGAAGATTTGGGACTAATGCCTTACTCATTTTGTGGCTAAGCTGCCCGACTCTTGACTTTTATGCCATGTATTTTTAATGGTGACTTGGACTTACCTGTTGATGGCCTAAAACCCAACGCCATAAGTTCTTGAGATTAAGGCCTCTATCATTGCTTTGGTCTTTGGATGCCACCATCTTTTCAAGTAAGTTGGCATACTTTGACCCCTCTAGCTTCTTTTATTGCATGGGATGTTTCGTAAGGAGGCAGCATTGTTGTACCTTTACTTTTTCTTCTTTGTGAGGAGCCTGAGTTTTCAACAGTGGTTTTGGGACCCACTTTGTTCTTGTTTCATGATTTGATCCCTTGACTTGATGGACACTAGGCTTTTTTATCCATACTTGGCTATTACCATTGTAAAAGCCTTGCTTTTGTAGTAGAAGACGAGGGATCCATTTTGAGGTTGTTTCTACTTGGTTGGTCTTAGTGGCTCTAGGTTGAGCAACTACTTTGGGTAACCATATTTGGGTGTTATCTTCATAGAATCCTTGTGCTTCAAGTAGCTTGACGGGAACCATTCTATTCTTTGTCTTCATTTGGCCTTGTTGGGGTAGCTTGATAAATCTCTGACTTTGGTACCCATATTTGTTGTATTGTTTGCTTCTTTGAAGCTCTTTTCTTTTGCTTATTCTTTCTCCTAGTTGAGTTGGTTGTCTTGCGTTGAATGCTCGGCTTGTTCTTTGTGGGGTCTCTTTGTAAGGGTGAGAAGGTCCATGCCGTTACCTTGGGCTTTTTGGCCCAAACATCATTTGAGGCCACCCACCTTGTCGCCTTTTGTTGTTGAGATTGTTCTTGAGAGTGTATCCAAATTGGATCTTTGACTTTAATGTGTTCCTTGGATACCAACACCTGCTTGACATTTCTTTGCTTCTTTTTGGAGACTTTGCTGCGATGGAGATTTAGGTTGCAAAACTTTTGTTTAGGGATCCATTGCATTGTTGAAGCTTTCATTCTTGACGTAGAGGCTTTCCTTGAGCTTTGATGTGGGCTTGTCAAAGGTAAAACTGACTTGCGAGGATGATCTTCTTCAATGTTTAGTTTGGCCTTAGCTTTTTTAGATGCAGATGGTTGTGTCTTTTTTGTTGATGTCTCTTGGAATGTCTTTGTTGTTGTTGTTGATGCTTTTTGTTGTTGCCCGAAGAAGATATTGTTCCAATTCTTTGTTAGGACTAGAATTTCTTTGATGTGATGTAAGTCAACTATGTTGAAGTTGTCTTTGAACTCCCCATGACTCAACTTGAGTATTGCCTCCACTATGCCAAAACTTGGGATTGGTGTTTTGGCACTGGTGTATACTCTTTCCTCCACTTCTTTAATTATCGGCTTTCCCATCATTATCCAAGTTCCATATGACATTATATTCATAGTAGCATAAGGATCAATTGCGGCCGAACATGTAACCTTGAGCCCTATTTGTCCGCATAAATTGAAATTGATCTATGAAGGATATTTTTCATCTTTGGATTCTTCCTCATTCTTCCTTTGACCTTGAGTTTGTAGAACATCTGTTGATGTGGAGCTTTGCACATCTGATTCTTCCTGTACTTTCAACTCTACATCATTTGAAGTTAGTTTCTTTGGATTAGATGTTGTTGACTTTTCAAGTATGTCAATGATGACATCTCCACATGGTTGTATTGCTCTCCTAGTTTTTGTTTGTACAGCATCCTCCATGACATAGCTATTTGTCCCTCTATTTTCATTCTCACAAATCTCATTAGCATTTCTCAGCACTTTCAACATAAAACATGAAAGTAGGTCGTAGCCTTCTTCATTACAAAGCTTGGTTGGAGTTAGCTCATTTACACATACATCCAAGGTTACAAATATTTGAGTCCATCCAAATGGCTCAAATAATTGCTATGGAAAGGGTTCCGGTATGTAAGCTTCATTGTCCATTGATCTTTCTAGGATGCAATCCTCCTTTACTGAGCTTCCACACTTTGAAGCACCACACATCCAAAGTTCTTGTTTGGTTTGTAGCCACGCAGGTATCTCTTTCCCATTGACTATAGTAGAGTCAATTTCTTCTAAATAAGTTCTATTCACATCTCTATAGCTATGGTCTTTTATGCTTATTTTTGTGGTGATATGTTTATGTCTCAAGTAGATATAGTCATAGCCCCAATCTTGAACCATCTTAAGTTGACGCATGAAAGGTCTTCCTAAAATGATATCAAAATTGTTCCCTTTTCCAAAATCTACTATTGCAAATGTATGTTCATATTCAATCCCACAAGAAGTCACAATAATTTGCTCTAGGATACCCAGAGGTTTTTCCGTGTATCCATCTGCAAGTTGCAGCTTCATTCTAGTTTTCCTAAGCGTTGGTCTACCCCATTTTTCCCAAATGTCTTTTGTGGCTATGGCTACTCCAGCCCCACTATCAAGTATAGCCATTGTTTTAACTCTTTTGTATTCCACAGGTAAGATGGTATTTCCTTCTTCTCCTTCGTAATATTCCCCCACCTTGTTTATTGGCACAGGTTTAGCGTTTGCACTTTCTTGTTGAGTTTTGTTTGATTGTTCATTTGAGGGTAGATCTTGATGAGGTATCTTTAATCCCATCTTCCCCAAATTGTTGCCTACTTCATCGCATACATATGTTCTAATCTTAAGCAGTTCAGATAGAGTAATGGTGCACTATATTGGATCTGACATCAACTCTTGCATACTCTTTGTATCCATCATCTTGGATATGGCTTTCCTCTAAGATGGCACCACTATAGTCTCTGAGTCTGCCTCATGTTCTCCTATGTATGAGGGTATGGTCTTCATGGACTCTGGTTTGCTTTCAATTAAAACTTCTGTCCCCCCTGCATCTCCATTTAGAGATTGAATGTCTCCTTGATAGAATTCATGCTCTGTATTGACCTCAGTTATGGGTGCAGATTGGAAAGTTGCACTTCCATCTTTTGCACTTCTAATTGCTTTCCACAATTCATTTGGCCATGGCTCATCTATCTCTGGGATAGGTGCCATAAATTGTGATCTTGACCTTGCATCATTAGTGGTGTTGGCCACTACTTGATCATCTAGTTGAATTTCTAGGTTGTTGGTTTTTTGTGTTGCAGTTTTTGCTTGCACATCCTTTTGTGATTCTAGCTCAATGTTTCTTTGAGTTAATGTTTCAAAAACCTTTGCCTTAGGCATTTCAAATCCAACACTTTTTGGTTTTGTTTCTGGAGGTGGAATTGGTGCTTCATGCTCCATCATTTCCTGTGCAGTTTTTACCAATTCCTTACACATTTTCAACCTCTCAGTCTCTACCTCAGCATGAGGATATTTCATCCCTCCTTGCTCTAGGGTTTTGGTTGGGTTTCAATCTAGCCTCATATGCTTCCAGTGTAGCATCTAATGGCTCTAGGACTTTGTCTACCAACACAGATCCTCCGAAAGATGCCTTCCTTGGTTTCTTATCTCTCACCACCGTTTTGTTTTCCCGTCCTTGTTTTAACTGCTCCTTTGTCTCTTGTAATTCTGTTTATAGTGCAGTTTGATTTGCAATTGTTTTTGCTTTGATTTTGTCTCTTTGGGCTTTCCAGGATTTTCTCCCATTTCTCACTAACACACTAGTTGTTTCCCCTTGTTTGGGTTGTTGATGTTTCTCCTCATTAGCTTGGTCCTCAGCATTTTCCTTTGCTTGGTCTCTAGTCACTACCTTCATAGAAATTTTGGGTTCTGCCTCTGATCCACTTGGAGAAGGTAACACTCCCACAACATTCATTGTTGTTTTTCCCTGTTTGTTTGGGTGTTTTGGACAATTAGGAACAACGTGTGTAATGGCACACTCCAAACAATATCCAATTATCTCTACACGAGAACAATTCTTGGCCCAATGATTACCTCTACACTTGTAGCATGGTCCATCTTGTCGAGTCACTGGTGGCACAATTGATGGTTGTCCTTGCTTAGCCAAAATGGTCTCTGGTCTATGCTCTTGATTAGCTATGAACATCAGAGTGTCCTCATTCAATGAATAGAGTTTTCTCATAGGTTCTTGCCCTAGCCTAGGTTGTGATACCTCATCTCTTTGTAAATCCCTTGATACAACCCTATTTTGAAATAATGGATGATTGGGTAATGGAATTTGTTTTTCTATTTGATGTCCAAATAGTATCCCCCTCATGTAGGTTTGATTATAGTAGCACTCACTCATCTCATGATTGGTCCATTTTTTCTCAATGGCACAACATTTTATTCGTTGTGCTACTTGCGCTGCTAGCTCATTTAGGTTGGTCATTAATTGATACATAACCACTTGCCTTGTGTTGGCTTCACTAGATGCTAAAAGAGCATTATCCACAGTGATCTTTGTATCACCAATTTCCTTGCCATAGGCTTTACAATTGTCAACTAGGTATAACGCTTCTCTCGTGACTTGTTCAAAGGAAGTACATCCTTTTAAGTGAAAATCTTTCTTGAGAGTTTCATTTTTCAAACCCTCTATGAAGAGAATTGATAATCTTTCATCATGTCGTAACTCGCGTTCCGGACATCTCTCTATATATTGTTTGAAGCGTAGTGATGCTTCCTTCACTCTCTCATCTTCTTTTTTCTTGAATGCATAGATTTGGGACACTGTGTTATGCTTGATTCCCCTTTTAGAGAAATGCACAACAAATTCTTGCAGCAATTGTTCAACGTTTGAGAAGGCATTTTTGTCCAACGGTTGGAACCAATTCAATGCTATCCCTTCCAAGGTTAAGCCAAATCCCTCATACTGTGTATGAAAATAAAATACTTGTTTGGCTCTTAACACTTGCTTGAACAAGGATGCATGTACGTATGGATCCCTTAATCCATCATACTTCTTCTTGACACATTTGGTCAGTTGATATGGTCTCAATGGTTCTAGTTCAACCATGTATCTTAGTGTGTTGGGGTCTCTCACAAAGACACCCCTCGTTCCTTCTTTATGTCTTGGAGCAAATCCTGGTGAAATCCCCTTTGAGACATGTTTTGGAAATGTTGATAGATTTGTAAGTCTAATTGGTGGTCTCTTGGTTCCACTCAATGAGGTAGGAGCTACACTCCCGTGAATAGCTATTTTGGATGTTTGAGGTCCATTTGATTCCATAGTTTCAATGTTAGCTTCTTTTGAAATCAGTCTCAAAAAACCTTGGTACGCTTACACTCGGTTGAAAGTAGAAAGCAGAGATTGGAATACCCATGTATGTATATCTTTCTAGCTCAATTGGGCTGATAAGTTTGTACTCTTGTCCATACTTATCTACCATTAGAACTTGCACTCCCTGGTTATATGTGTATGTGAAGGCATAGAGGTTCTTGTAGTCTGTCAACTCTTCAATGATGGAATTTAAACATCTATAGAAGTTTTTGTGATCCCCAATAGGTAACCTATAAAGTCCATCATAAGTGTAATCCATTAGAACTCTCGTGGCTTCATTGGTTTTGATGAACCTCACGTTGGGTTTGTAGGAAGGGAAAGGACCAGGGCTTGCAAAGAAAGCATGTGGAAGATCTGCTAATAAGAAGAAAACTTCAAGTAAACCAATGAAGATATTGAAGGGACCAAGAATGAAGAATATTCAAAGAAACATGGGTTTATTTAGGGAGATCAGGAAAGCTCAGAAATGTATTGAGCTTTGTGTCCCTAAATTTCCTTTCCAAAGAGCAGTAAGGCAAATCTGTGAGGAAGCATGTGCTGGTACAATGAGGTGGAAGGTTGTTTCCCTGCTGTGTCTTCAAGAAGCAGCAAAAGATTTTTTATTGGAGTATTTTAATGATATTACCATTGTTGCTGCTCATGCTCACCGGGTGACAATAATGGACAAGGTGAGCGAGACTCTCAAGAGAGTGTGTTGGAGATACGATAAGCCCCTTATCCCTAATGAGTTTATTGATCCCAAAATGAAAGATATACTACTAATACCACGAGGCCACCGTGATCAAGGGGTTAAGATTCATGAGGTTACTCATGAGGTGAACACTAGAGTTAGAGGTGAGCAAGAAGAAAGACGTCACTTTGAAGTAGAGAAGTTAAAGAGGATACAGTCTGCTCTGCTGCTGATGAAGAGGCCCAGAGGAGAAATTATGGGCAAGTTACCACAGACCTAAATGAAAGAAACAATGATATTTTACATTCCATGACAGAAGGACTGTTAGCAACCATTTGCCTTGCTGATGGTAGTAGGCAATTAGCACTGGACTCTGTTGATATTGGGATATTGAAAGATCCAAATGCACAAATTACCGACTCTATTGTTTATTTATGCCTAAAGTAAGTGCTCTTCTCTACCTTTAAGATCCTTTTTTGTTGGTACTTGGCCTCTAATTAAACGCTTGTTTTTTATTGTAGCTTAATAAAGAGCCAGATCCCTCAATAAACCCATAATGAAATTTATATTTTAGATCCACAGTTGTCTGTGCCACTCAGAATAAAGAACACCCCTCATGGCACATTGGAGAGATGGTTTGTCCACTGTCCAATGCTTCACGTGACAACTCTGGTGTTGCCATACGAATCAAATAATCATTGGAGCCTTGTATGCATAGGAGTGGACAAACAAATGGTATGTACTATCAACGCCATACAAGCAACATATTCAAAGATAAGAGTGTAAGTGTTGATAAAACCTTTAGTGTTTATTTGGGGTATGGTTGATCACTTGAATATTGTTAATAACAAATAACCTTTACTATTCATAGATGTGTAAAAAGATTACTTCATGTCTCTTTGGAAATCATGAACTCTACAAGTCCACCTTTAAAGTTGTCAAAGTGCCTAATCAGACAGATCCAAATTCCTGTGGTTGGCGATTTCTTCTCCATGTAGAGTACATACTCTAGAGTTTTTTCTTTGAATCCATTTATGTCAAAGGTATTTCCTTGCTATGGTTTGGACCAACTTGGTGCTATTATTAATTAAAGTATTGACCACAAAAGTTAACCTAATTTTGCACAATGCTTTGGAAAATTATACATTGGAATATTTACAAAGGTGCCGCGGTTCAATAATTCAACATCTACTATCTCTTTCAACCCCAAGAGTTTTAGATGCAGAAGACAGTTTTGTCGACGACCATATTATAGCTTTAACAATGAACAGTGAAGAGGAAGTCATGCCAGTTTCCACCACTGGAAACCAAATCCCTAAAACTGACCCCATATTAGAGGAAAAGACATCGGTAAGCTTTGCAGTTGCAGCGGCTGAATCCGAAGTTGGGTTTGATCAATGTGAAATAGACCAAGCCCCTGAAAATGCAGATGTAAAATTATCCTCAGAGACGAGGAATGCAACAGAGGTTCTAGGCCAAGCAGAGGAGGATAAGGGAGTGCCTATTATTGTGGCATAGGATGCGGGTCATGATCAAAATCAGGGAGTCCAATCTCCTGTTATCGTAGATGTGAAGAGCTCTTCAGAGCCGAGAGAAGATACAAAGTGTCCTGACCATGTAGAGGAGGAGGCCAATATTGCAAATCAAGGCCAGGAACAGACAACAGAACAGGTTAACGATTCGGCCATGGAAACACAAGAGTCATGTATTGTACAACCACAAGAGGTAGGATACCCTTGGCAATACAGAAGGAAACATCGACACTCAACAACAGAATGTCAATATTAGAAATGACCAGTATGGCCTCTTGCTTCAAGTAGATATGGTTGTTCTGGTAATATCCATTGTACTTAAATAATATACGCTTTTTTGTTTCTAACTACATATATGTATGCACAGAATAATTGTAGAGACTGATTATCTTGGATCTCAATGGATTGTTGCTAGTACGACAGCCGTACAGTGTACATATCGAGTTCTCTAATTTATGTAGTTTCCGCTTGGGAAATGTTAGAGTATTAATTCGACCAGGCACAAAGGAATTTTTCAATTTTTTGATTCCACGGTTTAGGGTTGCTATCTAGTCTTCAATGCAGGCCCATAACCTGAATCCCCTTATTATCACAGTTTGCAATTTGGTTGAAATTCAGAGATCGCATTTTTATCTTGTGTATAGTCAAAGAAATTGTAATACCATTGGGGGACATTGCCACCCAACTAAAGCTAATGTACCACTTTTCTACAAGCCCTTTGAACAAATCAATGTGCCTTATGATGCTCTCAATACTTTGTTGATTGATGACACATTACATAAGGGTTTACTTATCCACCCGGCAATACTATTTACCCACCTTCATTTGAAGGGCATCTTCACGATTTTTACCTAGAGGACATTTTGGTCCCATACCTGCAAGCAGTGTACTTAAGCCCATTGAGCACATTGGAATTTGTACTTTCAAATGTACTTAGTAATTCATTGTTTATACCTTAAATTGATACTGTCTACCTGTCTATGTGTTTCAAATACTCATAGAGAGAGAGAGAGAGAGAAAGAGAGAGAGTGAGCCTTGAGAAAACACTTGATATTAAAACTAAAATAGTCAAAAAGGTTACATTTCGTTGAAGCCATTCAGGGTTGATTACATGGGCACAATTTTACTACGGCTAGAAAAATCTCCACAGAAAAAATGCCTCTCCCTTCGTTGCATTACTCTTCGTCCGCCCAGCAAGAAATAAAAGTTTACGGAGTCAATGTTGGCAGTCTCCACTATGTCATGTCGAAGTTGCAAAAGATTGCATTGTTTCCTTATTGTAATTACTGCATAAGAGTTAGCTCTTTGTCCACCACTTCCACGTCTATGAGAGCATTGTTTGCCAAACTTGCTGCCTCTTGATCCATAGGCACATAGCAACCTTCAACAATGTGAGAACAGTTGTACCAAAAGGAGATTATTAATGTCTATGTTGCATACATATACTTGACAATGAAAGTGTCAAGAGCAATCTTGCAACATATGCCATTTGTTTCTTTCACATATCACCCTTGATCAAGAAGCTTATCACACAAGAGGGAATCAAATGATTTGTAGAGCAGCATAGTTTTAGCAACATGTACTTTGCAAGTATGAAATAACTCAACAAAGGGACCAATAGAAAAAAAATTGCAAGTTTCACCAATTTAGTGGGTACAGAGTTTCGGAGAGACCTCTAAACATCCCTATAGAACCTTCTCCTCAATGCCTCACTCATTGTTGTGTCGGGAACGGGCCAATCCACGGAGTTCCAGTTGGTTGGTAGTGGAACCTTCACCAACCCTCCTCTATGATTCCTTTGATTGAGTTGGTAGAAATGGTCATAGAAGAAAATACCCTCGTTTGCCAAGATTTTGCTAGTTCTGGCAGCATATTGCAAGACTCCAATATGAGCATGGGTCACAAAGATGAGACCTATAATGCACTCCAGTGACTCCCACTCCTCATATGATGAAGGATAAACATTTGTGAATATAATAGATTAGAAATAAATACAAACATCTGTATAACCTAATTATATACCTGTGATAAGAGAAGAAAAAAACAGATTCACATTTGAAATGTAAGATAACATTTATAGAGGAGTGCTAAATAATTAACTTATAGTTGAAATGTGGATTATGCACCATGGAGACATTGCTGCCATTAGCAATCACATAAAAGTGAGTGAAAACATGTTGAACAAAGACTTCTTTCACAGTCTTCTTACCAACCTCGACTTTGAAATCCAAAACTCTTGCTTTGCATGCAGAACGAAATATGTTTGTTGCTTTCGAGCTTTTTCTCCTTCTTGGTTGCATAAGAACCCAAGAACCTTTGCTTATCCTCTGCTCTTGCCACCTATTATTTGTAGTGAGTTTGAGATTGAGATAGTGCTTATGCTACTACATGGTCTTCTTGGCACACTAATGGTGAGGCTAGTTGGGGACAGTGTAGAGAAACCTCTAGAACTTCTTGGGCGGGTAGAAGAAGAATCCATAGGTAAAATGGAGGGAGAATGAGGTTTGAAAGCCTTTCATAAAGGTAGTGAATATCTTTTAATGAAGGGAGAGAGTTAGCTATCAATCACTAGTCAGGTGTCATGAACTTGACGGCTACTAGCAATGGCCCTACTTTGTGAGACGAGGAAGTTACCTTACGAAAATAGGACAAAACTCAATATGTTAAAATGTTTTCTTTTATTTTTTTGTTGTTTTCCATGTATTTCTACGTTACATAAGGCCGCTGCGCATTGGCTGCGCCTTCTTTTCTCTCTCTTCAATAAGGCCCTCCAAATGACCTCCAAAATTTCCTAATGTTTGTGAGGTATTTGCCCCATTGGTGTTGGCCCAGGCTCAATTGTATCTAAACATTATAAATCTTCCTCTTTTGAGATAATATTTTTGGGTGTGTGTGTGTGTGTCTGTGTTGAGTGGGCAAATGGATAGTCTCTCTCCTCTCACTCTATTGGTGTATTCCCTGTCTCAGCCAGGTGGGTTGTGTAAGCTGAGTGGTGTCCCATAGTGTGTGTGTCTGTGCCCAAGAGTGTGTCGGGTGATTATAGAGGCATTGTGTGTGTTTCCATCCAGCTCACATTCTTTTGGCACCCCCACGGAGCATCTTCTTTGAGTACTTTTAGCTTCGACATTATAGGTTACATGTTACAAGTACAGGTACAAGTGATTCACACAGGTACAAGTAGCTGGAGTAGAGTGATATACTGGCAAGTGGGAGTCACTTGCAGTTTTCGTGGGTATGCATCATTGGGTGCCTGTTTGAGCGCATTGTATGGTATTTTACGTTACTTGTGGATACTGCCATTGTAAGCCTTTGTGGAGCCATAATTGGTTTTATTTGGCAGTCCCAACCATTTCTGAGACTTGGTCTGGAAGATAGTCATTTTTGAGACTTGACTATACAAGATTTTCATAAGCCTTCATGAGAGGGTCGTGGTAAGGTTTTATTAAGCTGAGGGATTCTCAAATATGAGATCCTTTTGGTGATACAAGTGGCTGGAGCACCCTTTTTGTGACCTCGTCATAGGCTATGTACTAGTGATTCCTTCTTGATGCCTGGGTTGGCAGGTTATGCATACATAAACATTCTATGTTTTCGGTTCTTACTGCTCTACTTTTGGGTAAACTCTCCCAAAAATCTTCCAAGTTGTGATGGCTGGTTTTTGGTCTTTTGAGCCGTTTATGTTGTTATGCTAGTGAAATATTGGCAAAATCAGAGGGCAACTAGGCAAGTGTGCTTTCTTTGGACGGCATGGTTGGCCTTGAATAGATAATCACAACGGAACTCGGTTCACTCCTTTTCATTTTTCACAAAGAATCCAGATAAATTTTTGTGTGGACAAGAAGATATTTTACCAGCAGCACATAGTCTCTACTTTTGGGCCAAGAAGATTAAGAGATATAATGGAATCCCCTTTGCCTGTTGTAATTCCGATGATTCACTATGAAAACTCATTTGATGTGCATGTGTTCATTCTTTTCTAAAGCTTGAGCTCCACTGAATTTTCTGCAGATCGAGTCAGTAAAAAGTTTTGGGTTCTTGCAATTGTGTTAGAAGGGGTTCTCAAAGCATCAAAACTTGGGTAGCCATGGCTTTTTCTTATCCGGAATTTCATGGAAGAAATGATGAAGATGTGGAAGAATTTTTGGAAAAGATGGAGGTTGCCTACATTAGCAACCAAATTCATGATCTGGTGCAGATGTTACGTCTTCTCCATATTTTTTTGAAGAGTGAGGTATGAGTTTGGTCCAAAGAATTTGAAGAGGAGTTGTGTGCGACTGATCCACCTGTGAGATTAAGTTGGGACAATCAAAGGCATGGATTGGAAGTGGAGTTTGTGAAGACAGAAGATCCTGACAAAGTGTGGAAAGAAGTATAGGGTTTGGTACAAAGGGAAGGTGAGCCAATAGATGCATACATACGTAAGTTTTTAATGGCATGGGAGAGGATGTGCAAGGCCTTAGCACCGCAGGTACCCCCACCTGACATGATGAAGATGGACATGTTCTTGGCTGGTCTTTGTGAGAATATATGTTGGATATTGGAGTTACAGAATCCTAGGACATATGAAGATGCACTAGAGGTAGCAAGGAACAAACAGTGGAATCTGAGAAGAACGAGTCAGCTAGGAGTAGAGTCTTCGCCTAGGAGGTCTGAGTTTCAGCCTATGGATTCTTTGCAAAGTCGCATGCCAGGAGTTCATCATGAACGAGTGGTTTATGTTATTCCTTAGGTTATGCTAGCGGTGGTCACTACAATAGTGCAAGATGATGGGCTAAGGCAAGACATGAGGCAAGTGGTAGATTTAATGAAGAATCTCAACCTAAACATGCTAGGTAATGTGGAAAATAATCAAGGTCGGGGGAGGTTTGCAAATCAGCCAGGAGGTGAAGAAAGACCCAGGAATGGTGTTGGACAAAGCAATGGTAGAGTCTGGAGGCATATGCTCACATGTTATAATTGTGGAGAGTTGGGACACATCATCCCGCAATGTGATAAGACACCAAGGATGGGGGGAGACATGTATCCATTGCCAAGACATGTGCTAACTAGGTCAAATGGTTATGGCATTTAAATTAAGGGAGAAGAAGGAACCAGTGGATTAACCCAAGAGGAAAAGGGAAAGACAAAAGTGATAAGTGTGGTCACCTTGGAGAAGGTAGCAAAGCTGGAGGATACATTAGTGATGCCTATTGGGAAGAGGACCACATAGGATATGGAAGGAATAAATGCCTCAATTCCTAGCAAGAAAAAAGAAAAGAGCCATGAAGGCGAGGATGTCAAGGCCAAGAGAAAAAGAAGGGCTCGTTCGCAAGTTTCATGTTTCAGATTTTCCACTAGGGAATGGGCAATTAAGCTACGACTTTAAGGAGGATTTGACAAGCAAGAAAGTAGATGTTACTTTTGGCCAGCTTATAGAGATGGTACCTAAGCTAAAGTGACAGTGGAAGAGGATGGTTAACCCAATGGATAAAGAACAAGAGAGAGGTTTAGTGAAGGTGTTGGTGATGGATGAGCTACCATACATTTTCCCAATAGTAGATGTGTGGCACAAAAGAAAAAATCTGGGACAATGTTATGTTGATGGTGGAGCCCAAATATGTGTCATAACACACTCATGCGTTGAGAAGATGGGTCTTACAGTGATTGGGGTCTCAGGCTTTCGAATCAGATTAGCAAACCATCAAAAAGTATTGAATATTTGGGTGTTGTAAATAGCTTAGAAGTGGAGGCATATGATGCAAAGGTGGTGGATGGTTTATTTTCATGTGATGCTAGCGGGGTTGGGAGCATATCCTATTATATTGGGCAAACCATGGTTACGTGTAGTGGGAGTTGTTCAAGATTGGAGATGTGGTACGATTAGCCTCTATGGAAAGGTAGGTGCAAGGAAGCTACATAATATGGACACAAGGAAACTATTGGAGGAACTTTATGAAGATAAGGATGATTCTAGTGATGAAGCCTAATTCCACAATGATTGACGAGGACAGTGATAGTACTACCAGCACTGATGAGGATGTTGATGTTGCATTTCTTCTGGTGGACAAAGAAATCCATGAGTCTTGTTTTGTTGCATTTGCAAATGAGATTGAAGATGAAAGTGAAGGGACTTATGAAGTGATTGAAGGGATGATGCAAACCAAGGTTCAATTGTCAAAGAAGAAGGAATTGATGACACAAATGATCAGTGGTGGAGACCTCTCAGCTATGGAGAAGGAGATATATTTGCATATGCTAGTGACGCGAGCAAAGCGAACCCCGAACCCCGACGGCCTCTAAAACACCGGGGACCAAATGGCGCGCCTCGAGCCTGTCATGGTAAAGCAAACAGGGGCACCACCTAGCTTCAGCGGCTAGGACGCAAACAACACACCACCATAACAAAGTTTTCATCCAAGAGAGATGGATGCTTGGGAGTAATGATGAAGAGGAAAGGGAATGAGATCAAGTGAGAGAGAGAGAGAGAGAGAGAGTGAGGGAGGGGGTATAGCGGCTTAGTACTTAGGCACCACAAAAGGATGGCGAATCCGCACACCCTTCACACATACACAAGCTCACTCCAAACACAAGACTAGGTGGCGATTCCGCACACCTCACATGGGCAAAACATTGCAAGAAAACATACTCACAAAACCTCAAGCTTTATTTAGAGAATAAGGCGATGAAATGGGGAGCACAGGGTAGGGGAATGAGAAGGGAGAGAGTGGTAGAGCACATGGCGGATAGGTGGGAGTTGATGGCGAAGACTCGCACGAGGGTTATGGCCATCATCCTTCATTTAGTTGCCCTTCATCTTCCATAGCCAAGGGTGTAGAGGTCATGCTCAAGACAAGCATGGTGATTGCGATGATGGTGATGGTGTGGGTGTGTGTGTGTGCACTAGGAACACACAGTGCATAGTGTGTTTTTTGGTGATGTTGTGTGTTTCTTTGTGTGATGGTGACTCCTCTTTATATAGGGGAGGAGGGGGGAGAAATTCTAGAATTTAGAAATGAAGAAATCATTATCTACATAGGCCATGTGACTGTGGGCCCCACTTGTCTGGCTGTGTGTATATGTGCCTGAATAGCAGTCTCATGAGAGAGAGACTAAGAGACTAAGAGAGAGAGATGGGTTGATGAAAAAAAAAAGTGAGAGGTGACATGGAGAATAAAGTAATTACAAGAGGGGAGAGAGGGGAGTGTGTTCAGAGGTGAATCTGTGTGCAGATGTGTGTGAACACAAGAAAAATCAGGTAACCACCGGGTGGAGATGGGTCTGTGGGCACCTTTTTTCAGTGGAACTGAGTGTGTGTGAGTGTGGGGGAGGTTATTTAGCTAGAAGACAAGAGACATGGCGCCCTTTAGAGAGAGAGGGGGGTATTTCGGTCATGGGATATGATAGGAGAGAGAAAGAGAGGGTGGGGTATACTATTTTGGAAGATAGGGTAAGTTGCATGTGAGTTAGGGTGCATTATTGGTGAGAGGTGGGGTAGCTTGAGGGGAGAGAGAAAGGAGAAAGGACAAGGGGAAGAGAGAGAGGGTTGACCTTTTGAGTGGAGGAGAGGAAAAGCGACACCCGACGGGGCAACAGTGAAGAAAAAGGAGGCAAGGTGGGGATGGGCTACCCCGCAGGCATGAGGTGGCCTATTTTACCTTTCTTATATATTTACATAATCATACTTTATTTTTTTCTTACTTTTTTCCAATGCCTTTTATCACTCCCTCCCTAAGAGGGGGTTTTCATGGGGTGGGGACGAGAGAAGAGGGGTATGGGAGCTTGGCTTGTGAAAAGCCACCATCATTAGCCCTCCCCTTTTGGCTAGAGGCATTCATGTCTCTAGCTCATCTGTTTGATCATTATCGTCGAAGGTGGCGGTTGATGGTGTGTCCTCATCTGGAATGTCAATTGGTGGAGCCTGGTCAAATCGAAGAAAATAAGGTTTAAGTCGCCAACCATTTACCCTGGTTTTATGAAGTTTTCCATCAGCCTCCATAAGCTGGTAGCTTCCATTGGCATACTTTTTCCTGATGATGAAAGGGCCTTCGCATCGGAGAAGGAGTTTCTTATCCTTGCGCGTGTCGAAGCGATTGTCGTAGCGGAGCACCAACATTCCTTTCTTCAATTCTTTTTTCCGGAGATGCTCGTTAAAGCTAAGCCGTCTATGCTCTGCTTGTGCTGCATAATAATTTATTGCTTCTTCTCTGTCCAGCTGCAGTCTTTCCAAGTTGATGATGTGATCTCTCAAATGCATGTTGGGCTGTTGAAGCTGGCTTGCCATTACTCTGAGACTTTGTAGTTGCACTTCAATGGGCAAGATTGCTTCCTTACCAAATACTAGATGATACGGTGTGAATCCCAACGATGTACGAAATGAAGTTCTGTAGACCCATAAAGCTGGTAGTAGATACTTATCCCATTCTCCAGGATGATTGTTTACCTGCTTGGTAATAATTTTAGAAACCATTCCATTTACCTTTTCAACTAGGCCATTACATTGAGGGTAATATGGTGAAGAGTGCCTCCTTGTAATGCCCAGTTTCTGCATTAATTCTCCTACCAAGTCTGCTCTCAAACCTGGCCCTCTATCAGAGATGATCTCTAAAGGTGTGCCAAACCTACAGCATATGTGCTCGTAGATAAATTTAGTTACCTCTACCGCTGTGATTCTAGTGGTGGTTGTAGCCTCTGCCCATCTAGTCATGTAGTCGACCCCCATGATAATGTATAATTTTCCTGAGTTGGCCCTAGGTAATGGCCCAATGGCATCGATACCCCATTTTTCAAATGGGCCATATGAGAGAATAGGTGTCTATGGTTCAGGCATAAGTGACCTAGTGCCGGCCTTTTGACACAACTTACACGTTTTGCACTAGTGTTTTACATCACGGTTGAGGCTAGGCCATATGAAGCCTGCCTGCAAGATTTTCCTACTTGTTATGTCTAGGGAAAAGTGACCACCACAAACCCCGTCGTGACAACTAGCAATTACTCCCATGATTTCCTGAGAGAGAGGGACCTTCCTGAGTATTTCGTCCTTACCCTTACAGCACAAACCGTCATTGATGAGTCGATACCTTGTGGCCTTCCGCGTCAGCCATTGCTTCTATCCCTTTGTTAAATCTGATGGGCATTCCCCTGTTTCCAAAAAATGTATGATGTCAGGCAAGGCATCACTTCCTTGAAATAGAGGGAGCTTTAGTTTTATTGCTCCAACCACCACTTCCTGTAGTCTTTCACTTGCTAGGGCATCTACTTCTTGGTTTTGAGCCCTTGGGATATGGTGTATTTGAACTTCTTCAAACTTACCCAACAAGGTTTTTACACCACTTAAGTGAGTCCTTAAACTAGGATTCTTGCATGTCCATGCTCCATTTACTTGCCTTACCAGAAGTAGAGCATCCCCAAATACATTAAGGCGTTGTACACCTTGCGAGACGCACCATTGTAGACCCTTGTTTAGTGCTGCATACTCAGCTTCATTGTTAGAATGTGAATCTAACAATTGGCCCAACGAAAATACCTTTGTCCCTTTTTCATCAAAGACCACTATGCCTGCAGCTGCTTTGTCGGACGCTCGCTTGTAGGCTCCATCAAAGTAGAGAGAGTATGCTCCTTCTACCATCGGTGGTACTGGAGGTAATCGGACTTCTCCTTCCTTAGATTGCTTCTCCTTCCTTTCAAAGACTTGGTAGGTCATGAGTCCCCCCAAACTTGCCCTTGTCGTGCTTTCTACCTGTACCGTGTAGTCAAACTCTTGCAGACGAAGTAGCCATTTAGTAATTCTAGCAGACACATCCATGTGTTGTACAACATAGGGAAATATTTCATCCGTGGTTAGAATCACAAATTGCTTAGGCAGCAAATATGACCTAAACTTTGTAGTTGCAAATCTAAGAGCTAGGACTAAGTGTTCCACATTGGTGAAACCTTTCTCTCCTGTTGTCATCATTTGACTAGAGAAGTAGATTGGCCTCATGAAAGATGTTGTCGTATCCTTTTGGAGTAGCACAGCCCCCAATGATTCATCACCAACACTTGAGGTGACATAGAAATTTTCATCCCACTTAGGTGGTGAGATAGTTGGCAGAGTGGCTAAGACCTCCTTTACCTTGTTGTAGTGATGTTCGCTTTCCTCGTCCCAAGTGAAAGTTGATCTTTGAGTGAGTTGTTACAGTGGTAGAACAAGTTGTGATAGTAGATGTATGAATCTACTTAAGTACCTCACCTTCTGTAGAAAAGAGACCAGTTGACGTGCGGTCATTGGTGAAGGTAGGGATATGAGTGCGGACACCTTACTTGGGTCGGCGTTGATACCTCTTGCTGAAATTTCATGGCCTAGTAGAATGACTTTACTCTCCCCAATGTGACATTTATCCACATTTAATTTCCCACCTAGGCTCTGCAACCTGGCCAAACCTTCAGTTACCTTTTCTAAATGTGAAATACGGGAGCTATATATACAAAAATCATCAATGAACACTCTTACGAATGTTCCAAAGAACGGATGAAAACATATGTGACATATCTTTGGAATGTGGCAGGTGCATTTGTGAGACCAAATGGCATAACCCTGTATGCAAAACAACCCCATGACGTGATAAAAGTGTTTTTTAGTTGATCTTCCAAGGCTATGCGTATTTGAAAGTATAATCCTGAATAACCATCACAGACGGTATAGCATTCAAAACCCGCCGCTACTTCATTCAGAATTTCATCCAAGAAAGGGAGAGGAAAGTGGTCTCTCTTTGTAGCTGCATTTAGTGGTTTGTAGTCAACACAGACCCTCCACTTACCATTCTTTTTAGGCGTCACCACTACGGGTGACACCCATTCTGAGTTTTCTACAAGATAGATGAATCCCGCCTCTAGCAGTTTCCTTACCTCGGCCAAGAGTGCCTTTTCTTGTATGACCCCCAGTCGTCGTAGCACTAGGCACACACAGTGCATAGTGTGTTCTTTGGTGATGTTGTGTGTGTGTTTGTGTGATGGTGACCCCTCTTTATATAGGGGATGAGGGGTGAGAAATTCTAGAATTTAGAAATGAAGAAATCATTATCTACATAGGCCATGTGACTGTGGGCCCCACTTGTCTGGCTGCGTGTATATGTGCCAGAATAGCAGTCTCATGAGAGAGAGACTAAGAAAGAGAGATGGGTTGATGAAAAAAAAGTGAGAGGTGACATGGAGAATAAAGTAATTACAAGATGGGAGAGAGGGGAGTGTGTTCAGAGGTGAATCTGTGTGCAGATGTGTGTGAACACAAGAAAAATCAGGTAACCACCGAGTGGGGATGGGTCTGCGGGCACCTTTTTTCAGTGAAACTGAGTGTGTGTGAGTGTCGGGGAGGTTATTTAGCTACAAGAAAAGAGACATGGTGCCCTTTAGAGAGAGAGAGGGGGGTAATTGGGTCATGGGATATGATAGGAGAGAGAAAGAGGGGGTGGGGTATATTATTTTGGAAGATAGGGTAAGTTGCATGTGAGTTAGGGTGCATTATTGGTGAGAGGTGGGATAGCTTGAGGGGAGAGAGAAAGGAGAAAGGACAAGGGGAAGAGAGAGGGGGTTGACCTTTTGAGTGGAGGAGAGGAAAAGGGACACCCGGCGGGGCAACAGTGAAGAAAAAGGAGGCAAGGTGGGGATGGGCTACCCCGCAGGCATGAGGTGGCCTATTTTACCTTTCTTATATATTTACATAATCATACTTTATTTTTTTCTTAATTTTTTCCAATGCCTTTTATCACTCCCTCCCTAAGAGGGGGTTTTCATGGGGTGGGGACGAGAGAAGAGGGGTATGGGAGCTTGGCTTGTGAAAAGCCACCATCACTAGCTAGTTTTCCTGATTTGTTCATTACTTCATATGAAGAGATTAGAGGGTTCAAAGAAGAAGAGATGCATATAGAGCTGAAAGAAGGTGCTAAGTCAGTGTGGCAAAGGCTAAGAAGGATGGGTCAAGAGCATATGGAAGCCTTGCAAGAAGAGGTGGACAAGTTATTGAAGGCAGGGTTCATAGTCCTAGTGGAGACCACAGAATGGGTGTGTCCAATAGTGGTCAGTCTAAAGAAGGATGGAAAGTGGAGGATTTGTGTAGATTTTAAACCCTTAAATGCAACCACTAAAAAGAACCCATATCCTCTTCCATTCATCGATTAGATCTTGGATTAAGTGGCAGGTTATGAGAGGTACAATGTATGTGATGGTTTTTCAGGCTATTTTGAATTGAAGATTGATCTTAAAGACCGAACAAAGACAACTTTCATTACGCCATGGGGTTGTTATTGCTACACGGTGTCAGGAGTTTTTTGGAGCAAGGGATTGCGCATATGTACATATACATGCATGGTGCATCAAATAAAGAATTGCCCATTTTTCAAAGCCAGGTGGTTACGTGGGGCCCACATGTGTACAGGTAGGACAAGATATACATAGTGCATCGATTTTCACTATTACCAGTACCACTGTGTTTTTTCTACAATAAGGAGGAGTTGGTAGCGCGTAAAAATTCTCGAGGAAGCTATCCGCGGGCCGACGACATGAGGTAAGCAGGTGCGTCAGATGGCATCGAGTGGCATCAGGAGGTCGAACGGGGTCAATACTTGCACGTGGAGAAGTACGGACACGACGTGGGTGTTTTCTTGTGATACTTATGCAAAAAGGTCATCATGAGGACCAATTTTTGGGGCCACTTCACGTGGTTGTGGGATGCATTATTGGAAAAAGCTGAGTGCCAAGTGTGCGGATGATGCAAAAAGGTGACAACTATGCACTGCAAGGTCAGTTTTTGGCATGTTCGGGGTCTGTTTGAAGTCATCTAAAAGGCCAAGGGTGCCCAAGTAATAAAGCTAAGTGTGGGAACTGAAAAAACAGAGAGAAGATCAGAAAAAACATGGAGAAGAGAGGAGGAACATCCGTAGGTGTGTTTTTGGGGTTTTTGGAGCCTATTTTGGTCGTAAACTGCTCATCCGAGGTCGGATTTGAGCACTTTGACATTGTAGACTGTGGTTTTGGGCCGTTCTGGACACGATGGCGTTGTCCATTTTTCCAAATTCCTCACTCTTTTTCTGCTGTTTTTCTGTGTAAGTTTCTCCTATGAGCGAAGTTTCTGCTCTAGTTTGTGATTGTATCTGGCTTATTTTACCCATATTGTGTGAGCTGTTTGCCCCTTTGGTGTTGGCCCAAGCTCATTTGTATCTAATTATCAGAAGTTCCCCTCTTTTGAGCTGAGTTTTTTGGGTGTGTGTGTGTGTGTGTGTGTGTCTGTGTGGAGTGGGCAAGTGGATAGTCTCTCTCCTCTCACTCCATAGGCGTGTTCCCTGTCTCGGCCAGGTGTGTTGTGTAATCCGAGTGGTGCCCCATAGTGTGTGTGTGTGTGTGTGTGTATCTTCCCAAGAGTGTGTGTCGGGTCGTTATAGAGGCGTTCTGTGTGTTTCCATCCCACTCACAACGGTATTGTCATTTGGGTCAACAAATGGACCATCCTTCTATCAAGAGAGAGAAAATTGGGTATTGGCACCATTCATTGGTAGTTGTAATAAAGAATTTGTGTACAATGAAATATGTTGCAAGTTTGGGGTGCTACTAGAGCTACTTTCGGACTAGGGGCCAAGATTTAGAGCTAAACTATTAGACTTTTTATGTGCAAAGATGAAGATTAGGCACCAGCATACCACTCCTTATTATCCACAGTGTAATGGCTTAAATGAAAGATTCAATGGTGAGTTGGTACAAATTATTTTGAAAGTGACAAAGCACCAAGGAAAGAATTGGGATTTGGAATTTCCTAGTGCATTATGGGCTTATCGTACATCCGTGAAGACAGGTATAGGGTTTACTCCATTTCATTTTGTATATGGAAATGAAGCACTATTGCTTGTTGAAGTAGAGTTGCCTACGGTCAAGATGTTAGAGAAGTTGCTTAGGCCGTCCATGTATATACGCCCATCACTAGGGCTATTTATCTTTCCATTGCACACTAAGTAACACACTCTCTATTGTGTGTCTTGAGCTTCCTTCATCTTCTCCAAGCTGTGTGCTTTTCTCTTCAGCCCTAATTCCAACAATTGGTATCAGAGCAGGTTACACCCTACCAGCTGCTCCAGCACACGCCTACTCACTTTATCCGATTACAGTGAGGTTTGGCGAGCATTCGTAGGTCAACAAATTTTTGTTGAATAAACACACAAGCAATGAATAATCTCCAAGAGTTGAGTTTTGATTAATTCAGAGCTAAGTAGTACTGAGTGTGAGATAGAATCAAGAAATCAGAGAGACAGTGAGAGAACGAGAGAGACTCAGACAAAACATCAGAGATTGTGTATCAAGAAAATCCCCAGTACAAGTTCCTACAACAATCCCGACTCCCAAAGTTCCCCATTCCCAAATATAATGCTGCACCCTGAATTCCATTAGAACTGCCTGATTCTTGGCATACACTAACAATATCCGATTAAGGTCTTCAGGCTTACAATATCCGACTAGCTACTAACAATCAAACAGTACATCCGATATCGACTACATATCTGACTTTGTATTTACCCTTCAACACATGGCACATCTCGGTGGTGGATTGGACAAAATCTGACGCGGATCCACACATCCCTTGATCAGTAAAGACCAAGTCAAAAAGAAAATTCCATGATTACATCATATCAGATAATGGGTTCATTGGTAAATACTTCAGAATCTGACAAGTAATCTAGAACAAGCACAATAGGTTCAGAAACTATTACTGATCCAACATTAGCACCAACAACCACTTCATTATCTGGAAAAATAGTGATCTCCTGCTCATCTGATCTCTGAATTGCAGACAAACCTTCACCAATACCCCTATCCCTTGAAATTGGATACTGATATCTTCTTCTCAGCAAATGCAGATTGTGCAATATTCTTTCCTTTATAATCATGAACCTGTTTTTTGTACAAATCTCTGTCTTTCTTTAATTGTTCCATCTCCTTTAGTAAATCAGCTTCATGGTTACTGACAAACCCTGATATGAGCTTCTCATAAGGATGCTTGATAAGGGAACCCATCTTTTCTCTGAAGGTGCCCGTACTTCTTGCATACCTATTTCCAAATGTTGCCTAAGGATTGACATGTCCCCTTCAGACATAAGAACACCATTGACATCTACTTCTTCTTCTCCCAACACCTGTTTCTCCAATTGCTCCAAAGGTTTAATTCTCTGATTCAAGATCTGGTTCTCCACCTGCAACTCTTTATTGACAGTGGCCAACTGTTGCAATTCTAATTGGACTTTTGTTTCCAAATCCACTGTCCAGTCTTTAAACATCTGCAAATAAAGCTTTTCCTTGGCTAACTCATTCTGATGTGCCACCATCAGATCCTGAATTTCCTTCTGATGTGTAGCTTTGAAATTCTCCAACTCTTTCTGCAAGGCATTAGCATTGACAGTTTGCTCATGCAACAGTATTTTTGAAACACTAGAATCAGCCACAAATTTTAATTGTATTTCCATTTCTTGTTGTTGTTTATGAATAAACTCTTTGACACCAAAAATCATCTTCTCTACCATTCCAACATTTGCTGGCTTGAAAGTTTTTGGAGAAGGGAAATCATCAAAATTCAGTTGTTTGATTATAGGTTCCACCTCTGCTTTTCTCTTCTTGGACAAAGTGAAAACCTTGCCAAGCTTGACCTGATTTGATGTCCCTGTATCATACTTCTTTAATGAGATATCCATGTCCTTCAAGGAGTGTACAACTTCAGGAGTATGCACACTTTTGAGATTTTCATTGTGATTATAACCTGCTTTAATCATGAACACATAAGTCTCTGCCTTCACCTGATCATTGAGTAGCTCTGCAGGTACTTGCACCCCACGAATATTAGGATCACTACAAGAGGCTATTCATATTAGCGACGCTCACACAGCGACGCTCAAAAAAAAAATTCCCGGCGTCGCTATGAGCGTCGCAAATTTCTTTGTAAATTTGCGACGCTCATAGCGACGCCGGCTGGGCTAAAAAAATAACCGAGCACGCCCAAAAAATCAGATCTCAGATCTGAGTTTTTCGGCGCCCTCAAGCAAGGAGCAGGTAACGGTCTCTCTCTCTCTCTCTCTCTCTCTCTCTCTCTCTCTCTCTCTCTCTCTCTCTCTCTCTCTCTTTTTCTTCTCCACACACACACACACACACACACACGAGGAGAGGAAGGAGAGCCAGGTATGCTCCTTCCCTCTCTTCATTCTCATGTTCCCTTCCCCTCTTTCTCTCCCTCTCTCTCTCTCACACACACACACATACACACACACACACACATAGTGTTTTTGAGAGAGAGAGAGAGAGAGAGAGAGAGAGAGAGAGAGAGAGTACAAACAAAAACAAAAATGCACACACACATACATAAACAAAGAATGCACACACACATTGAGAGAGGAAAAGAGAGAGAGAGCATGCATAAACAAAAAACGCACGCATTGAGAGAGGAAAAGAGAGAGAGAGAACATGCATAAACAAAAAACGCACACATTGAGAGAGGAAAAGAGAGAGAAAACATGCATACGATCCAAAAAAACGCACACACATTGAGAGAGAAAGAGAGAGAAACTAATTTAACGTCGTAGGAAACTAATTAAAATTAAAAGACCTAAAGATCTAGCCGACAAGGAGTTGAACTCAAGACCTATTATTCAAGAGGGAAATGGCATAATCAATCTATCATACTTGGCATGGGTGATAGAGAGGTTATACCATTTATCTCTTTTTATTGGCACACACATCCACACACGCGCACACACACAAGAAGAAGAGAGTTATAACGTCGTAGGAAACTATCTTAAAAGACGTTAAAGATTAGGTTATATGTAGACTTACATTAAATTAGATTTAGGTTTATTTTTAACTAGATTTACGTTTATTTACGCTAGATTTATATTTACGTTATATTATATTAGATTTAGGTCTCCATAGACTGCGATGCCTGCATGAAGCGGGTGAAGAAAGCCCTCAATGGAATATAGGGTATTGCTGCCTTCACTCATGGTGGGCTCCGTCGATCCAAAAGTACTGGTGAAATGTCTTCAGAAGATAGGGAAGAAGGTGGATCTTCAGGGCGGCAAGAGTCACTACATCCCCGACACAATGACCATCTAGACAACCTCTAGTCATTCAACAGCAACTTCAAAGTTAGTAACAAGAGCAAGAACGGTCTAAAGGGCCAATTGCTGTCGTCAGATGTGGATGGAGATGAGGCAGCGTCACCGCCGGAAGTTGGCATTCTCATCAGCGTCACCGCCTGATGAGAATGCCAACTCTTGCCGAGTTATGTGAAAAATTATGTGTTAAATCAGTTTTAAGGTTCTTATAATCCCTGTTAGTTTAGTTCTTTGTTTTTAATATAACATAATTTACGTTAGATTTAGATTTATGTTATATTAGATTAGACTTAGGTTTATTTAGGTTTACCCACACACACACACACACACACACACACAAGAAGAAGAGAGTTTTAACGTCGAAGGAAACTATCCCAAAAGACGTTAAAGATTAGGTTAGATGTAGACTTACGTTAAATTAGATTTAGGTTTATTTTTAGTTAGATTTACGTTTATTTAGATTTACGCTTATTTACGTTAGATCGAGTCCACGCAAGAATTACTTACGGTTTAGGGTTTAGAGTTAGACGAACAGTGAAAAGATCTACTGTGAAAAGATGTTAAGATGCTGTGAAGTGCTACAGCTAGAGAAGAGGCAAAGGGGTTTTGTCCACTACCTGCAGTATCATGTAGACGTGGGTGTGTAGATTTCTTGTACCCACAAATATAGGTATTGACCAATAAAGACGAGATTATAACCCGGTGGTTCTGATCTCCGTGCACCTCTAGACCGAGGTGTGCGGGGATTGGACATGACTAGAGAATGTGAGGTAAAGAGAGAGAGAGAGAGAGAGAGAGAGAGAGAGAGAGAGAGAGAGAGAGATAAGACGAAGAATGCCAATAGAATATTAAATTTATTGTCCAGGTTATAAGTTTTTTATCCTCATTATGAGTAGTGACGAGGATGTGGGACCGTCCAACCGAAACACCTATCTCTCAACGAGGGTCTTATGTCCTTGTAATCAATGCAAGCATGCTGTGCGACGGACAAGACGTGTTTCTTTGCAGCACGTTCGCGAATTTGGCGAGTTCGATCCATCTATTATAGATCGAGTTGTTGCCAATTATAACTCGTCGGACTCTGACGCTGGCCAACAAGCAGCAATCTTGCAACCCAATAGACGTGTTCGCAGGCGCTTTGGTCAAGCAGCATATGTGAGGCCACAAGATGTAGCCTCTGACAGCTCGGGGGATGATCATGCAGAGCACATTCCCAACGAGGCAATGTTTGAGCCCGAGATTGATGAAATGATCGAGACGATCATGGATTCAGAAAGGCTTATCTATGATGATATGAAAAGTGAAGCCGATACGCCATTGTATAATGGAGCACGTATGTCTAGATTGAAAGCACTCCTGGTTCTTCTCAACATGCAGGCAAAGTTTGGATGGAGTGACACTAGCGTCACAGCGCTTTTCAGGTGATCTATTACAATTAGTTTACTTTAATAAAACTCTAAATGTATAATGATCTGATAGATTTTTACACGATTGTATCATATTTTTATGTTGTGTAGATTGCTGAAAGAGCACATACTACCAGCTGACAATGTGATGCCAGATTCCTGAGATGAAGCAAGAAAGATTTTGCGAAACTTGGGGATGGATTACAATTCTATCCACGCTTGTCCTAATGACTGCATTCTTTTCTGAGGGGAATACATAGACATGGAGAAGTGTCCGAAATGTGATTCCGAAAGATATCGAGTAGATCTCCACGGGACAAAAATTCCACAAAAGGTTTTGCGACATTTTCCTCTGCTTTCTCGCATCAATCATTTCTTCGAATGTAAGTCCATGGCCGCCCTAGCATCATGGCATGAGGAGAATAAATCTTCGGATGGTGTGCTACGAATTCCTGCAGATTGCGCAGCCTGGAAACATATAGATGGAACATGGTCGGATTTTGCCAGGGAAGCTCGAAATTTGCGCTTAGGCCTGGCTATGGATGGCGTAAATCCATTTGGTCAAAGATCAATATCTTACAGTGTATGGCCCGTTGTCATCGCCAACTACAACATTCCCCCGTGGTTGACTACGAAGAAGGGGCACCTATGGCTAAGCTTGATTGTGCGAGGGCGATATAAAGTGGGGAATATGGATGTGTATCTTCGTCCACTATTGGAAGATCTACAACAATTGTGGATTGGCATAGAGGTGGTGGATATGAGCCGACACACAGGACGACGGAATGCTTTGATCAGAGGCATTCTAATGTGGACCATGCATGACTATCCCGGGCTAACAGAATGCTCAGGTGATCTATTGACACTCCTCACTCAGACACTGTAAATCTTGTTTTTTCCCATAGTTGATCTATTATCATGTGTATACATGCAGGGCTTCAAACAAGCGGATACAGAGCATGTGTCACATGTGGACCTAGACTGAATGCACGTAGGGCACCCTCACTGAAGAAGCAAATCTACGAAGGTCATCATTGTATTTATATGCGTCATTACGTCATTGTATTTAATGGTCTTTGCGTCATTGTCTACTCTATTCATTCAATATTAAGTTTAAATATTCGTGTGTTTAATGCAGGTATGGATGATGAGGAGTTTCTTTCTTCTTTGTCACCGCAGCAGAGACAGTGGTACGTGGAGCGTCATCGCTCTGGCGCATCATCGCGCGTTTCTACTCCATCCGCATCTCCCTCTCTTTCGGAGCATTTGGCGCGCTCCGAAGCTTCGGCGTCGACGAGACGAGCTTCACACTCGTCTAGACACCGGCGCTCTAGTGGTGGCCGTGGCGGTTGTTGTGGGGATTCCGCCACCGATGCCTCCACACCGCCTCGTGTTCGACGAGGCTCTTCACCCTCCCCTTTTTTGCCCGCCCCCACACCAGCCGCAGCATCGCCATCTACGCCAGGTTTTGTACAGCTGACTGTTCCTAGAAGCTACACACCTCTACCTACTCCGCCAGGAGCCACCCCACTCGACACTCCTTGCTTCGGGGCCCAGACGCCGGTGGAGACACCTGACGTCCATACCCCCATCGACACACCGCTAGAGACCCCTGCCGGGACACCCAGGTTCACGCATCACCAGCCAGAGGGCTTGTCTTACTCCATCGACTTCAGCGGCGGCATCATCATGGATGATGACGGCAAGAAGGTGATCTCGCGCATGCGTGGTCTTTGCTCTCAGCTGTTTAGACACTACATACTAAACAAATGGAGTGAAGTACCAAGTGATTCAAAAAACAGAGTCATCAGCATACTTCATGATGAGTTTCCCGTTCCAACACGGGATCAGCGCTTCAATGAAGACCTGATGAAGATTCGAATGCGCGAATACTGCAAACACAAGCGTTCCAAAGTGCAAAAAGCAATCAAGAATGGGTGGAACAGGCCAGATTGGCTGGCCAAAGAAGATTGGAAGAATGCGAAGAAAGCAGCGCGCGAGAATCCCGACAAGTGGAAGCAACAAAAGGATGCAGCCAGAGCGCGAGTAGAGGCAGGGAGCTCGCACCACTTGGGGAGCGGTGGATGGGCATCATTTGAGGCCGATTTTGTAAGTGTTTTCACATTGCTCTTTATGTTCGATAGTTTAGGGTTTATGAGTTTTTTAATTCTAACATAATGAAATCTTTGTATGTTTTGACAGTGGTCGATGACAGGACGTGATCCCACACCGTACGAGCGCGAGTACGCAGGCAGGAAGGGCTTAAACGCCTTGATGGACATTCTCAGTTCTCGCGGCGGCATGGTTAGTATTAGGGTTTACTCTTTTTTATTTTTTGTATTGTTTTATAAATGTCGTTATATGTTTATACTTACTAAAAGCTGTCTTATTGTCTTTTTTTGCAGAATCCGACAGATACGCCGCTTGGACGCGATGAGACGTCTGACTAGACGACGTCAATTTAGCCGTAGCTAGTGATAGCCGTTTTTCGGCTCTCCATAATTGCTATAGTAAGCTACCTTACCCTACCAAATTCACCCAAATACTATGGCTATCCCTACCATTTCACTGTACATAGGCGTGTGTGAGTTATGGGACTTTTTCCATATCTCCTTAAAAACCCTCAGCTAGCTAGTCACTGGGCTAGTTGAGCCAAAAAAATAAAAATAAATAAAAAAATAAAAGTATATTATGGCCTCTTTGTGTGTAAATATTTCATTGTATATATGGCCTAAATATAGGGATTTTTTATAATTATTTTGGTATTTTATTTAAATATTTCTACTTAGTGTGTGTTTTATTAAACCTATGTACACCTTCTTTCATTCTTACACCATAATTATATTTTTTTCCAATATGTACATACTCTAACCTCATATTTTTTCCTTTATACAAATCACTTCCACATTTTCACCCTCACCCTCGTGAAAACAAAAAATTGATTTCTACTTATTGGTTACTTTTATTATATTATTTACTTGCATACCTTTTCCTCTTTCACCCAAAATAATTCAAGGAGGGACCATATCATATGATTCCAATATCTTTCCATATCCATAACTCCTCCATATTATTATTATTATTTTTACTCATTATTCTAACACCATGTGCTCATTGAGCTAAAGTCCATGAATAGTCCATACACTAGTCCCACCATGTATATATTTCTTATTTCACCAATAATCCTCCTCCATGCATGGGTCAAGGGCAACTTGAATGCTTTGTATTATAATATGACAAAGGAGGGGCTCACTCTTGGATGCATTGTACAAATTCAACAAAGGAGGGGGCCACATAAAGACTTTTGCAGGCATAAAAAACAGGCTTTTTGGTGAGAATTTTGGCACCTATCTCCACTCCGAATTTGGAGCGGTGGTCAAAAGAGAAAATGTAGCCCACGCTCTGAATAATCACCTCAAATGTTTTCATGATTTTTGGAGCTACCACCGGTGAACTATGATTTTTTGAGTGGACCCCAGTCTGCCCACTTTTCTCACAAGTAGCCCTTAGTCTTCTCTCACCCTTCCACACACCTACTCACTCTTACACATCCCTCCCTCTCCTTCCCTCACTCAAACCTGCAATTTCCATGGCTTCTCCCACCCTCTTCACCATTACCCTTCTCTCTCATCCCTATAGTTCTTTTATGAACCTCTACATACATACACCCTCTCCATGTCTCTCTCTATTGCTTCTATGTTACAATTTCATTTACCTCTCCTAAAATATCTAAAATTCAGCATCTTAACCATGATAACTTCTACAAATTGAGGATTTTTCATCAACAAAACCTCTTTTCATCGTGGTGGTCAACCGTGGCGGCGGCGTAAAGAAGCGAAGAAGAAGAAGAAGACCAGCGGTCATTTTTTCCACAATCTACACAAGGGTGAGTTCAAGCTTCTTCAAAGCTTCACCATCTCAATGATTCTCTTTTAATTCACCCCTCTTCCTTCATCAAATCAACTCACTCTACCCATTGTAAATGTAACATTAACTTTCTAGTGATTACTAACGACTAACATACTAACACAAAATAGCATTGACCTAACCATAAAAGACACCTCACCTCAAGACATGTATAGTAACTCTCTCTCTCTCTCTCTCTCTCTCTCTCTCTCTCTCTCTCTCTCTCTCTCTCTCCCCCCCCCCTTCCTTAAAACTTACTTTCACCTTATCTACCATCAATAATGCTCTCTTTTGAGCCCACACCCATGACTCAAGCAGACAAAGAAGGCCCGCAATGTTTTGATATTCAAAAAAATCATAATCTTGATTTGTTAGCTTGTAAATTAGGATTTCCAATAATCTTAATGAGGGGTCTCCAACCTATAAATAGGCCCCTCTCCTTCTTGTAAAACAACCTCCAATATCTCACATAGCACCCCAACACTCTATGCGTGAGGAGAGACTTAGGTGTAGCAACCACTTGTGAGCTTCACTCTTGGTGTGAGAGAAGCCTTCAAGCTACACATTGTAAGTGAGAGAGCGTGAGTTCCACAAATCTCAAAACCACTATTGTATATGCTCCTTCATCATCAATAAATTGAGGTTTGGTGCATCAAAGGCGTGATTCGACGTTCAAATCTTCATCCTTCCATTTGTGCAATACGGTTCGGTGAATTCAAGGTGACTTGTGTATTTTGAGTTTTTATCGGTTGATCTTGATTTAGAAAGTGTTTTAGTGTGTTTTTTCATTGCCATTTTTTGTCCATTGTAAGAGGGTATTGTGGTGAGAGGTCTCCCACACCCTAAGACAGTGTGTGTGTTTTGGCAATGTTTAGCAATCACTAAGCATTGAGTGAGTTTTATACAAGTTCTACGATAGCATCATAACGAACCATCTCCATTTGCAAGTCACAAATAAGGTATTATGCAAGATCCTTTTCTCTCTCTCTTACCTTTTCTCTAGCTCTCTCTGATCCATTTTGTGTGTGTCTTGGTGTGAGGTTGCTTGTGTGTGTTGTGTGGTGCATCTTCTTTGTTTTACCAAAAATCTCTCTTGCGTCCTAGTTCGCATACCATAACTAGGTGGTGCCCCTATCTTGTTTGGGTTTGGCTGTGGGTTTGTTGTTGTGTTGTGCTTGTGGTTGCCCCAGCCCCAATTGAGCAGCACGGGAGCCTTGAGGGGTGTTTAGAGGTCGCCTCTCTTGTTGCCCGCCCCGGACCGCCTCAATTTTGGTGCCCCCACTGAGGACAGACTTGTGTATGTTTTGTGTAGGCTCAACCTTTAGCATAATCAAGTAGCTTGCATGAATCACGAGAATTTGTATGATCCCTTCATTCCCATTGCAAGGCAAAAGGTACACATAATTGTTAGTACTAAGTTGCAATTTCAACGTGTAATTCGTAGAATTTTAGGTCCTCTTAGGTTGGCAGAGATAAACGCATCAGTAAATCCTTTTATTTTGCCTCTCATTAGGTACGACCTTAGTTTGGACGTCTATATTTTTGTTTTGTTTTAAGCATAAGGTCATGCATAGACAATGGATAATGGCCCAAGAATAGAGGTTTTCCCCTTTCATTTCACTCCACACATTAGAATAAACATTGCAATTAGTAGAAAAATCCATTTTCAACAACGTATGGTGTTCATGTTTGGTGCCCAAAGAGTAGGAGAAATTCTCGCGTCACCAAACCCTGTCATCCTACCTCTCATTGATTATCATAGGTCATTTGATGTGAATATTTTTATTTTGTTGTAGAATAGATTGCAATTTAGAGAATATTATTGTGTAGATCTTTTAAAGAAAGAAAAAACAAAACGCGTCACTTTGAAATCAATTCAATGGAGAACCAACGCCAAATGTCTGGATATCCTCTTTTCTTTGGAGAGCCTGGAGAGGATGCAGAATTATTTTTGGCAAATTTCAAGATGTCTTGTCGTATCAAGAGGATAGTAACTGATCAAGAACGTGTAGAAATGTTTGAGGTAGTCCTTAGGAAAGATGCTAGCACTTGGTTTGATTCTTTGCCTGAGGAAGTTAAAGAAAATTACATGGAAGTTATCAATCATTTCAAGAGATACTTCTTTGATCCCCAAAACACTCAAAAGCTATGGCAAGACATTGTTTCTCATAAGCAAAAAGACTTAGATGACTACTACTTGTACAAGCAAGAGTTCCTACGTCTTTGGGCTCTATGGATACGAAATGTTGCTAACCCTGGTGATGGTGCAGAATTTCTAAAGAAGGAGAGGTTCATAGCCGGACTCTTTCCTGACCTTAAGGTAAAAGTTGAGTCGGGTGCATCTGCTACCTTTGATGCAGCTGAAACTAGGGCTGCTGAGAAATATAGGAAACTCAAGTGCTTAAGGGGGGAGGTTCCAATAGAAGGTCTTAGACCCAAAGGTAAGTCACAAGCATCAACATCTAAGGAGCTTCCTGAGGTAACGGTTGAAGTGATTGAGAAGTTAAATGAATCCTTAAGCAGCCTGTCAATTCACCTTGCACAAGCCGTAGGTCCAAAGGGACAAGCAAAGAAGTCTGAAGAGCGAGACCCACGACCTAGGAGAGTCTTGCAATGTTGGAATTGCGGAGAGTCTGGACATGGGATGTATAATTGTCCTTGGCCCCGTGGGGAGCCAGGGAGGCCTAACTTGAATTACCCAGTGATGAATGCAGGTGAAGGAACTGGTCAACAACCAAGGCTTCTACAAAGGCCAAATGGACCAAGACCACCTCCACAAGGGGTAGAAGGAGTTCCACCTTTGCCAGATCCAAATGTGCATGTGGTAGAGGTGACAAATTCAAATGAGGTTGACATGGAAGCCAATGGAATTAAGCGTGGCCGAGGAAAAGGTAAAGAGAAAGAAGGAGTCACATCACAGAGTGACCATGGACAAGGCAAGAAGGAAAAGGGAACCAAGGAAACCAAGAGGACTCGACGTCGTATCAACCTCCAAGACTTCCCTTTTGGACATGGTATGGCTCCGTACAACTTGTTGGAAGACATGAGAGGTAAGGGTCCTGATATTTCATGGCCTCAATTTCTTGCATTATGTCCACAAGTTAGGAGGGATTTAACAAGGGCAGTTAGCACTAGGAGAAAGGTAAAAGAGAGTGTGCCTATTGTAAAAATTGCACAAGCTGAAATGAATGAGGACATTACACCGGTGCTAGACTATTACATCAAAGGGAGATTGGTTAGGAAAGGTCTAGTGGATGGGGGTGCACAAATTTGCATCATGACAGAGGGACTCATGCAAAAACTAGGCATGCACATCCATGAGACACCTGAAATTAGGGTCAAGATGGCAAACAATAGCAAGGCTAGGTGCGTAGGCATTTGTAAAAATGTTTTTGTGGAGGCCTTTGGCATTAAGAAGGCAGTGGATTTCTATGTCATGTCTACCAAGGGAAATGGTTACCCATTTATCCTAGGAAGACCATGGCTAATGAAAATGCGAGCTTTGCAGGATTGGGAGAATGGAAAGCTAATTTGCAGGAATGACAATCACAAGAAGGTTGTCTTTGACATGAAGGAGCAACGCCAAGAGGAGCTCCATGAAGAATCATCTCAAAGTGAGACGGAAGAAGGTTGGACTGATAGCACTTCAGAAGAAGAAAGTAGCGGCAGCATTACTGAAGAGGAGTCTTCCATCGAAGTCATGGGGGTAAGGTTTAAGCCAAGCAACCAAGAGACCTCTTGTCAAGGCTTGGAGGAGGTAGGTCCTCAAGAGAACGAAGGTGATCAAGATGAAGGGATGCTGGAAGGTATGCTATCAACAAAACTTACAAAGGATGAAAGAGAGGAGTTCAAATGTGTGTTAAGGAAGTTTCCTAGGCTTTTTGCTAAAGACTACACCGATGTGCGTGGAGTAGATGCTGTTCAACACAAGATTGAGTTAAAGCCTGAGGCCACACCTAAAGCTCAGAAGCTACGAAGGCTAGGAGTTATAAAGGAGCAGGCTCTACTCAAGGAGGTAAGAAAGCTTCTAGCAGCAGGTTTCATTTATCCAGTGGAGAATTCAGAGTGGGTCTCTCCTGTTGTTGTCACTCCTAAGAAAAACGGAAAGTGGAGGGTGTGTGTGGATTACCGTCCACTCAATGAGGCAACAAAAAGAGATCACTTTCCCCTCCCATTTCAAGATGAGATACTAAATGACGTAGCTGGTCATGAGAAGTACACTGTGTGTGATGGCTACTCAGGCTACTTTCAAATAGGTATCGCATTGGAAGATCAATTGAAAACAACCTTTATCACTCCTTGGGGTTGTTATGCTTTTAGAATCATGCCATTTGGTCTGACAAATGCTCCTGCAACATTCCAACGTTTCATGAACATGGTGTTTCAAGCATTCTTTGGAAAGTCAATTAGGGTGTTCATTGATGATTTCTGCATTTATAGCTCAAAATCATTGCATCTACAAAGGGTAGAAGAAGGTTTAAAGAAGCTCTACGACATGGGAGGTCAACTCAACCCCGACAAGTGCCACATAGGTGAGGATGAAGTGATCTTGCTCGGTCACAAGGTTTCCTATAAAGGCGTTGAGGTGGATCCTTCAAAAGCAAAGGCTCTTATTGAGCTCCCATCACCGAAGAGTCTTAAGGAGGTTATCTCTTTCATTCAGAAGGTGAAGTATATGTCACGCTTCATTCACTTAGCCTCGGAGTTGCTTCATCCTTTGCAAAAGTTGACACAACAAGTAGAATTTGCATGGTCTGATGAGCTTGAAGAGTATTTTTGTAACATTAAATTCATTTTGTCAGAGCTACCAACACTCATGCCTCCTTGTTGGGAGTACACATTCTTTGTTAGCTCTAGTGTTGGAAGGGAAACAATTGGTGCTGTGTTGCTACAACAAGATCCCCACAGTACAAGGATGCGACCCATCTACTTTGCTAGTAGGGTCATGAATGCTTTGGAGAGAGACTACACAGAAGCAGAACTCATGATGCTTTCTCTCATGTTTGCGGTGAGAAAGTTTAGATCCTACTTACTACCAAAACCTTTTGTAATTCTCACTGCAGAAAATTTGTTCCCTTGGGTGTCTTCTCAAATGAATCTTAGTACTAGGATCTCAAAGTGGATTATGGAGTTGCAAGAGTTCCAATACTCTTTCAAGGTAGAAGATAGTGTGCATGCACAATTGGCAGGGATTCTCACTTATAGGGTACATGAGAAGGAAATTAAGGTGCCTCAAGTAAAGACCCTACCATTGCCACCACCAAAAAGTATTCCCAATGCTTTTACCTTGTTCTTTGATGGAGCTTTTCGACGAGCCACAGGGAAAGCAGGGGGAGGGCTAGTGTTGCTCAACCCAAGTGGAGAGGTGGTCATGAAAGAGAAGGTCAATCTACCAGGTTCAACTAGCAACAATGAAGCAGAATACGACACACTACTTCATGGATTGAAGATGTGCATTGGCCAAGGGATAAAACGTCTCATGGTAAAGGGAGATGCACTTCTCATTGTTAAACAGATTTTAGGCATTTGGGCATGCAAGAATGAAAGCTTAAGGACAAAAGTTCATGCCATTCGTAAGATGTTTAATCAGTTTGAAGAAGTGCAACTATATCATATTCCGAGGAAACAAAATGAAGATGCCGATTTACTTGCACAACAAGCAGTTACATGTGTTGAGAGAGAAGTGCAGGTCATCATGGTGGCAGCAGCTGTCAAGCAACCGAGATACCAGGGATTGGAGTCATTGGCTCCCATTATCGGCTACATTTTGGAGGGTGAGTTTCCACAAGACTTCACGAAGGCTCAGAAGAGGAGACTCATGAAGAAGGCAAATTTCTATCTCTTCCTAGAAGGCTCCCTCTATCAAAAAGGGAAGGATCAAGTGTGCAGAAGAGTACCAACTATCGAGGAAATTCCAGCCATTCTAAAAGGTTTGCATGAAGAGGCATGTGGTGGTCATTTTTCCCAAGAATCAACTGTGAAGAAGATTTTGCTTGCGGGGTATGTTTGGCCAAGCTTGCATGTGGATGTTCAACATTGGTGTAAAAGCTGTCACAATTGTCAGATAAATGGAAATAGAAGGTTGGTGCATGGCCCGAGGCAAATAGTGCTTGCAAATGGACCCTTTGAAAAGTGGGGCATTGATGCTATGGGTCCTCTGCCTAGGACAAAAAATGGTAAACTCTACATTCTAGTGGCTGTAGACTATATGACTAGGTGGGTGGAAGCTCAAAGTGTGGCAAGAGTGAATGAGAGGACAGTTAGCAAGTTTGTGTACACTCACATTTGTTGCAGATTTGGCACACCTTTGGAGATTGTTTCTGATAATGGTCCAGGGTTTAGGAAGGGCTTGCTCACAGAAGTTTGTGAAGAGCTTCACATTCTACATCGTCATAGCACACCATACTACCCACAATCAAATGGTTTGGTGGAGAAGGCTAATGGTGTCATTGCAGGAATCATTAGAAAGATGGTGCAAAACAAGACAAAATTATGGGATGACTTCTTGGATGGTGCCTTGTGGGCATATCGAACCACATATAGGGAAGCCACGGAGTTCACACCATTTCACTTGGTCTATGGTCAAGAGGCTTTGCAGCCTATCGAGCTCAACATTCCAACAATGCGACTTCATGGCAAAGGAGCACAAGATGATCAAGAGGTATGGATGGATCGACTTCTTACGTTAGTGGAGCTTGAGTGGAAAAGAGAAGCAGCATACGAGTGCTACAAGAGGAAAGCCACACAAGCGAAAGAAACGCACGACAACAAACTGAAGGACAAAGGCATCAAGGAAGGAGAGCTTGTGCTAAGGTATGACAATCGACTTGACAATCGTTTTGATGCCAAGTTTGAAACTAGATGGCAAGGGCCATACATAGTCAAGAAGGCTTTCAATTCTAGTTACTATCAGCTTATGGACTTGAATGGTAAAGAGCACTCCAGGAAGGTAAACGGGTATCGCTTGAAGCCCTATTTGAGTCGCCTTCTACCAAAGGATCTACCAAAGATCTATCCAAAGGCCGCTGTCTCATGTAAGTATTGTTACATGAAGCATGAGTGTAACTCCAACCAAAATTCTAAGGGGCCAAACAATGAAAATCTCGTCAAGGACTTTGAAGCACTCTCTTTGGAAAAGATGCTCTATGATGGTACATGAATATACCATCATCTTGGGGGAGGGCTAATGATAGCCGTTTTTCGGCTCTCCATAATTGCTATAGTAAGCTACCTTACCCTACCAAATTCACCCAAATACTATGGCTATCCCTACCATTTCACTGTACATAGGCGTGTGTGAGTTATGGGACTTTTTCCATATCTCCTTAAAAACCCTCAGCTAGCTAGTCACTGGGCTAGTTGAGCCAAAAAAATAAAAATAAATAAATAAATAAAAGTATATTATGGCCTCTTTGTGTGTAAATATTTCATTGTATATATGGCCTAAATATAGGGATTTTTTATAATTATTTTGGTATTTTATTTAAATATTTCTACTTAGTGTGTGTTTTATTAAACCTATGTACACCTTCTTTCATTCTCTTACACCATAATTATATTTTTTTCCAATATGTACATACTCTAACCTCATATTTTTTCCTTTATACAAATCACTTCCACATTTTCACCCTCACCCTCGTGAAAACAAAAAATTGATTTCTACTTATTGGTTACTTTTATTATATTATTTACTTGCATACCTTTTCCTCTTTCACCCAAAATAATTCAAGGAGGGACCATATCATATGATTCCAATATCTTTCCATATCCATAACTCCTCCATATTTTTATTATTATTTTTACTCATTATTCTAACACCATGTGCTCATTGAGCTAAAGTCCACGAATAGTCCATACACTAGTCCCACCATGTATATATTTCTTATTTCACCAATAATCCTCCTCCATGCATGGGTCAAGGGCAACTTGAATGCTTTGTATTATAATATGACAAAGGAGGGGCTCACTCTTGGATGCATTGTACAAATTCAACAAAGGAGGGGGCCACATAAAGACTTTTGCAGGCATAAAAAACAGGCTTTTTGGTGAGAATTTTGGCACCTATCTCCACTCTGAATTTGGAGCGGTGGTCAAAAGAGAAAATGTAGCCCACGCTCTGAATAATCACCTCAAATTTTTTCATGATTTTTGGAGCTACCACCGGTGAGCTATGATTTTTTGAGTGGACCCCAGTCTGCCCACTTTTCTCACAAGTAGCCCTTAGTCTTCTCTCACCCTTCCACACACCTACTCACTCTTACACATCCCTCCCTCTCCTTCCCTCACTCAAACCTGCAATTTCCATGGCTTCTCCCACCCTCTTTACCATTACCCTTCTCTCTCATCCCTATAGTTCTTTTATGAACCTCTACATACATACACCCTCTCCATGTCTCTCTCTATTGCTTCTATGTTACAATTTCATTTACCTCTCCTAAAATATCTAAAATTCAGCATCTTAACCATGATAACTTCTGCAAATTGAGGATTTTTCATCAACAAATCCTCTTTTCATCGTGGTGGTCAACCGTGGCGGCGGCGTAAAGAAGCGAAGAAGAAGAAGAAGACCAGCGGTCATTTTTTCCACAATCTACACAAGGGTGAGTTCAAGCTTCTTCAAAGCTTCACCATCTCAATGATTCTCTTTTAATTCACCCCTCTTCCTTCATCAAATCAACTCACTCTACCCATTGTAAATGTAACATTAACTTTCTAGTGATTACTAACGACTAACATACTAACACAAAATAGCATTGACCTAACCATAAAAGACACCTCACCTCAAGACATGTATAGTAACTCTCTCTCTCTCTCTCTCTCTCTCTCTCTCTCTCTCTCCCCCCCTTCCTTAAAACTTACTTTCACCTTATCTACCATCAATAATGCTCTCTTTTGAGCCCACACCCATGACTCAAGCAGACAAAGAAGGCCCGCAATGTTTTGATATTCAAAAAAATCATAATCCTGATTTGTTAGCTTGTAAATTAGGATTTCCAATAATCTTAATATGGGGTCTCCAACCTATAAATAGGCCCCTCTCCTTCTTGTAAAAAAACCTCCAACATCTCACATAGCACCCCAACACTCTATGCGTGAGGAGAGACTTAGGTGTAGCAACCACTTGTGAGCTTCACTCTTGGTGTGAGAGAAGCCTTCAAGCTACACATTGCAAGTGAGAGAGCGTGAGTTCCACAAATCTCAAAACCACTATTGTACATGCTCCTTCATTATCAATAAATTGAGGTTTGGTGCATCAAAGGCGTGATTCGACGTTTAAATCTTCATCCTTCCATTTGTGCAATACGGTTTGGTGAATTCAAGGTGACTTGTGTATTTTGAGTTTTATCGGTTGATCTTGATTTTAGAAAGTGTTTTAGTGTGTTTTTCATTGCCAGTTTTGTGTCCATTGTAAGAGGGTATTTTGGTGAGAGGTCTCCCACACCCTAAGACAGTGTGTGTGTGTTTTGGCAATGATTAGCAATCACTAAGCATTGAGTGAGTTTTTGTACAAGTTCTACGATAGCATCATAACGAACCATCTCCATTTGCAAGTCACAAATAAGGTATTACGCAAGATCCTTCCCTCTCTCTCTTCCCTTTGCTCTAGCTCTCTCTGGTCCATTTCATGTGTGTCTTGGTGTGAGGTTGCTTGTGTGTGTTGTGTGGTGCATCTTCTTGGTTGTGCCAAAATCTCTCTTGCGTCCTAGTTCGCATACCATAACTAGGTGGTGCCCCTATCTTGTTTGGGTTTGGCTGTGGGTTTGTTGTTGTGTTGTGCTTGTGGTTGCCCCAGCCCCAATTGAGCAGCACGGGAGCCTTGAGGGGTGTTTAGAGGTCGCCTCTCTTGTTGCCCGCCCCGGACCGCCTCACTAGATAGCATTAGTTTAGGGTTTCTCATAGCTTATGTATCATGAGACGGATTTTATACGTCTTTTTGAACGGGTTTTATACGTCTTTTTGAACCATGTATATTATTACATTTGTCACCGCAGTTCCTTTTGCCAATCAATTCTTTATGCCTATGATGTTGTACAATTGTCATTATTACATTTGCCAATCAATTCATTTTGCCTATGATGTGTACAATTGTCAATTTTGCAAACAATGTGTCTTGTGGGTGACTATTTTGGGTCTATTATCTACCCTTGCACTTTTTTAAAAAAGTGAATCAAGTACAATATGGTTGATGGGTGGCAAGGCATTCAATGCCCTGCCACCAAAAAAAAATTCTCTCGGGCGTCGCTATAACCGTCGCTATTTATGGCTCTGTAGCGTCGCTATGAGCATCGCTATAGTCTTCAGTGTAAACGTCGCTATAACCGTCGCTATCAGCGTCTCTATATAGCGACGCATATAGCGACGCTCTCGTAGCGACGCTCGTAGCGACGGTTTTAGCGATGCCGGGGGTTATAAAAACCCAGTGTATTTCCGTCGCTAACAGCGTCACAAGAGCACACAACCTCTTGTAGTGGATGTGGCTGTGCATACCCTTCTACCTTGCCTACAGTAGTTAAAGAAACATCACTACTGTCCAACTTTTGAACATAAGAAAACAAGGCTGCCAAGTAGGCACACAACGTACTGTTTGTAGAATCTTTCCTCTTGTCAGATGTATTAATCTCCCCATTGATCCTCTCATAAACTAGATAAGCACAATTAACACTTCCTCCTTGCTCAGCAAAACAGAGAGGAGCAAAATTCTCCTTGGACATGTAATCAAATTTAACTAGGAAACAGATTTTCTATAGATACCTCTTCAGCAGCTCTCTTCTAACAGTTTTGACATTCTTTAACATGTGATAATTTCTGCCACCCTCTCTAGCTCCAAACTCCTTCTTCAACAAGAAATCAGAGCACTTAGGAATGTGAGAAGTTCCATTGATTGGAAGTTTAAATACTTCAGCAATCAATTGAGGACTCAAAGCAGTTTAAATACTTCAGGAATCAATTGAGGACTCAAAGCTACATTGGTAGACATCATACCCTTTGTCTTTCTGACAATCTCCACTTGAGACTTAACATACATGTTTCCTTTCCACTCTTGCCATGTCAAAACAGCAAAATAAAATAAACCTATCTTTTTTAACCATAGTGAATGTACCTCTGCAGAACAGTCAAGGTCCACTCTGAAATCCACATAGGGCTCCATCAAGGTTTGATACAATTTGATAGGTGTCATTGTCGTGGATTGTCGGGCTCTTCTTCTCCAGAAGGTTGATCTTCAAGCTTAGGACTGCTCACGTCTATCCTCATGGACACTTGCTTTCTCCTTGGCCGCTTGCTGCTTGGCTCTTCTTCATCAAACGTTGGTCGGGTAGCAGGTCCCCCTTTTGGTTTGCCTATCATGCATGCAAGAGAATGATGAAAGAGAGTAGAGGGCTGAAGAGTAGAATGGCACAGGTGAAGAGAATCAGCCCGTACGTAGTGCTTGCAAAGGAAAGGCGACGAGGAAGGAAATAAAATTTGGAAACGTGAGAAACTCTCAACTCGCGCGCTAGAAACGTCACTTAAGTGCACCTTACACTTTTCAAGGCACTCATTAAAAATAGACCTTAGTGGACAATCATTACTCTTCTTGAGAAAATTTTGAAAAGCTACACTAAAAAAATATCCGACCTCCAATAGTCCGATCCGAAAAACAATTTCCAAATTCCGACATCTCCACCAAATTGCACCTGATTTCCCAAGACTTGAATATCCTCCCTCTAATTATCAGTATCTCTGCACACTGCTTCATCCATCAACTCATCTACTTGGACAATTGCTGCTGTAGGCCAATCTAAATGAGGTGGTTTACCAGCAAACTCTTTCAATCTAGAACCATTAACTGGAGAATCCACTTTTGCCCTATACACATCAGCAACAATAAAAGTACCCTGACCCTTATCCTCAACAATCTAATATGGTCCCTTGTATCTTAAAGTTAATTTTTCAGGATGTGGTCCCAATCTAGAATTATAAAGCATAACCCAAATCTCCCACCTGAAAAACTTTGAACTTGATATTCTGATTCACCCAATATTTTCTCCTTCTCTGAATTATTTCAGTTATATAAAAACTGACATGCCTATCTTCTTCCAACTGCAACAAATACCTGCTTCTATGTTGAACAGACATTTTGGGAGTCATTTTCTCAGCACTCACTCTGAGACTAGGTACCACAAACTCCATAGGGACAATTGCTTCAAGCCCATAAACTAACCTGAATGGAGTCATACTCGTAGTCACTTTGAAAGATGTTTTAAAGGACCACGAAGCTCAATCTAACTTTTCATCCCAATCCTTCTTATTGTCCTGCACAACCTTCTTCAAAACCCTAATCGATATCTTGTTAGTACTCTTGGCTTGACCATTGGCCTGAGGATGATAAGTTGTGGATTTTTTGTGCATGATCAAATGAGTTTTAGTAAGCTCAGCAATAACAACATTCAAAAAATGAGATCCTCAGTCACTTACCAACTCCACAGGACAACCAAACCTAGTCATGATATTATGATAAATAAACCTTGCCACATTAGTAGTTGTATTGTCTTTTAATGCTACATCCTCCACCCATTTAGGACAATAATCAATAGCCACCAATATGTACTTGTATCCTCTGCTAGTAGTTGGCTTCACTGGTCCCACAAAATCTAGACCCCATTTTTGAAAAGGCTCTAGAGGCACGATTGGATGATCATTCATTCTTTCTGTAGAACTAGGCTAACCCATCTTCTGACATATCACACAACTCTTATCATAATTGTGAGCATCCTTCAACACAGTGGGCCACCATAATCCTTCTTGTAAAACTTTATTTCCAGTAATATCTCCTAAAAAATGTCCTCTAGTAGCCCCAAAATGTGCTTCCTATAAAACAGCTGATTGTTCAAAATCAGGGACACATCTTCTAATGACCTGATCAATTCCTTTCTTATGTAAAGCTCCAGCAATAACCAAGAAAGGTCTACTTTTTAGTGCAAACTTTCTTCTCTGATCTGTAGAAAAGTCTGATGGCATTGTACCATCCATCAAAAACACTAACATCTGATCATACCAATAATCAGAATTGACAGTTTGAACATCAAACAACTGAGCATCAGGAATATAATCTATAACACCTGTAGGCTTTTCACCTGTCTCAATCCAACTTAAGTAATTTGCAATAGCATGCTCCTTGCCTGGTGTATGAATAATAACAAAATCAAACTCTTACAATAATAACATCCATCTAGCCAACCTCCCTGTAAGCAATGGTTTTTTAATTAAGTAAAGTAAATCCTGATGATCTACATGAAAGATCACCCTGTTGCACAACAAACTAATGCCTAAATTTGGTCAAAGCATACACCATGCCCAAATCTTCCCTCTCAGTCATTGCATAGTTTCTTTCAGCAGAGGTTAACACACGCGAAACATAATATACAGGTCTAAACCAACCTCTGACACCTTCCTGCATCAATACAGCTCCAACAGCCACATTTGAAGCATCCACAAAAACATGGAAAGGTAAATTCCAATCAGGAGCTTGTAAAATGGGAGTAATTGATATCATCTTCTTCAATAGTTGGAAGGATATTTCTTGAGCCTCAGACCACACAAAAGGTACATGCTTCTTAGTCAAATGAGTAAGAGGCATGCACACATTTGCTAAATACCTGATATACGTGCTATGCCACTTAACTTGGCCAGCAAATCTACCCAACTCCTTAACATTTGTAGGAGCCTTTGCTGCTTGAATCACTTCAATCTTATTATCATCAATGGACATCCCCCGATGAGATACCACATGACCCAATAGAATACCACTCTTTACTGCAATCACACTTTTGTAAGGATTCATACACATTCTAAACATCCTACATCTTTCAAAACATAATCTCAAATGCTAAAAATGTAAATTATTTTTGCCAAAAACTGAAAAATCATCCACAAAAACCCTCATGAAATCCTGAAAATAGGGCTCAAAAGTGTTATAAGTTGTGTAATTTAAAGATGGTGGACCATTCTTCAGCCCAAAATTCATGACATTAGAAGCATAAGCCCCCCATTCTATTATAAAAGTTGTTTTGTGTTGATCTTCCTCAGCCACTTGAATCTGGTTGTACCCAAAAAACTATACATTTCTTGTCCAGCTATACTGCATCCAAAATAGCATCACAAAAAGGCATAGGGAAAGGATCGGTAATGGTTGCTGCATTTAATTTCCTATAGTCAACACAAACCCTGATTTTCCCATTCTTTTTGGGAACCATAATAATAGGAGACAACCATGTGACTTCATGGATAGGTTGGATAAATCCAACAGCTACTAACAACTTGTCAATTTCTTGTTTTACTTGAGCTGAAAAATTAGGGTTCATTCTGTACCTCTGTTGAACAACAGGTACTGCATCCTCCTTGAGGTTGATATGATGTTGATGCAAATCATGATCAATCCCTTTAAGATCAGAATAATCCCAAGAAAATACATCCTTAAATTCTTGTAACAAATGCAACAAGTCTTGCAAAAACTAACCATCCACATGTACACTGACCTTCACCATTTTAGGATCCTCTTCAGTGCCCAAATTAAACTCCTTCAACTCATCCTGTTCAACCCCAAACCTTTTGTTGTACAACTTCTCCACCATATCTTTAGCCTCCTGTTCTTCCTGCACACTTACCTCCTTAGAGCTAGAAGACACACTCTGATCCATCATTCTTAATACATCAGCTCCCTGAATTTCCTGACCTGAAACAGGTGCTGCTTCCCCAGACTCTGATCCTTCATCTTTTTGCAAAAAACCCTCAACATCCACGTCAAACACTGGTACAATTGTAGGATTAGCCTACAAGAATTATTCTTCCTCATCATCCTCAACTTCATCTGCTAAGTTAATTGATTGGGCAAACATTGGTCTCTCCTTGCCTGAAATCTGCTTCCTCCCAAGCATAGGAATAGTAAGAACTTGTTTACCTTTGGTAAGAACAACCTAATTCTCACTCCAATCCTGTTTCACCTTGGCTAATCTAAACCAAGGTCTGCCTAGCAACATCTCATAAGAACTATGTCCTTCTTTCATCCTGAGTACCACAAAGTTCACCAGAAATTGCATACCTGATATTAGCATAGAAGTCTGTCTCAAAATTCCAACTGGTTGCACCCTTGTTTGATCAGCCATCCTAACTTGGAAAGGTGTTGGTTCTAATTTCCCCAAATTCATAGCAAGATACACAGATTCAGGTAATATGTTAACTCCAGATCCTCCATCAAGCAGCACTTCTTCAAACAGTCTTCCTTGAAAAGTTGTCTTAATCACTGGTACTACAAAATCAATATCAGAAGGGTGTATAGAGTGAACACCTGGTTCAATAATGGGTTGTGAGGACAATTCAGCTCCTCTACACAACAATTTATTCAACAGCCTTTCCCTGAAAGCTGGAACCAAACACAACATCTGATCTAGGGACAATTGCAAAGGAGAGTTGATCATTTCTTCAAACCAATCACTTGCTTCTCCTAAAACCTGCACTTCCTCCCTTTTAAGAGATGAAGGTTCTACTAACTTTGAATATCCATTATCCAAAACCTGATGTATTTGTTCCTTTTCCACCTGCTGGTGTACCCTATATCTGATCCCTTTTTGTTGTTCCCAGTCAATAGGACCCTTGGCCTTGGACCTAGTTACTGCCAAAACCTCAATTCCTTCGAAGCAGAAATATGAATAACTATTACTTGCATCCTCATCGGGTATCTCCTCAATAATCACAGAGGAAGCTGGTCCATGTACAGGTGCTGTAAAAATTTGAATGTCAATAATGATAACATTAGCCTAAGCCTCAGGCAGATTCTGACTAGCTAGTTGTGGTCTTGCCTACTGATTGTCTTGGTTATAAGGTACAATAGGTATCCCCCTTTCTTCTCTATGTTTGACCCATAAGTCACATTGGATTCCTACAAAATGATTAGGATCTCCACAATACACACAAGGCCTAACCCCCTGTGGTCTCCTCTGATTATTATCCTGATTTTTGCCAAGATGTCTGCGAGGTCCCTGAAATGGTGGTGATAGCCGTTTTTCGGCTCTCTGTAATTTCCATAGTGAGTTACCTCACCCTATCAAATCACTCAAACACTGTAGTTACCCTCACCCTTTCACTGTATATAGGTGTGTGTGAGTTAGGGGACTTTTCCCATGTCTTCTTAAAAACCCTCAATTAGCTAGTCACTGGGCTAGTTGAGCCAAAAAAATAAAAAAATAAAAAATAAAAATTATAAGTATATTATGGCCCATTTGTGTGTAAATATTTCATTGTATATAGGGCCTAAATAAAAGGATTTTTCATAATTATTTTGGTATTTATTTAAATATTTCTACCTATGGTGTGTTATTTATGCTATGTACATTGACTCACCATTACCATATTTTTTCTTACCATTTTGCATACTCTTTATTCCATATAAAAATAATTTCATGCAAGCTTCTCTTATTTTTGGTGTAACTCCATCCCAAAAAAAATCCAAAAAAACTAGTTCTATATTTTTTCACTATTGTGATTTTTTCCTTCCTACATCTATTCTCTATTACTCTCATAAATTAGACCACCAAAAATATTCATCTTTTTATGGTAGACTTATAATGAGAGAGATTTATTTTGACCCCTTTATATTTTTTCCACCTATATTATTTATATTTGACATGTACATATTTTTTTAGACCCCTCAATATTTGATTTTCTTAGTTGTACTATTCACTTATATCATGATCTCAACAATATCTTCAATTATAGACCTACCAAATAAGGTCAAGGGTAGGTGGCATGCATGCATGCACTATGGGGGGCTCACTCTTGGAGGTATTCAAAAGAATCATCCAAAGAAGGATCTCACAAGGACTTTGTGCAATGGAAAAAAACAGTCGGTTTTGCTGAATTTTTAAAGATCACATGCTCCCCAAATTTGAAAAGGTGATACAAACAAAAGTTGTAGCTCGTGGGCTGAACTTTTACCTCAAAGTTTTTCATATTTTTTTGAGCTACGAGCTGTGAGCTATGATTTTATTGGTGGACCCCAGTTTGCCCATGCTATGCAGCCACACTCCCTCTTCCACTTTATCATTTTTCTCTTTCACACACACTTCTCCACTCATCATCCCCACCTCTCTCACCACTCCTCTCTGCACCCTACTCACCTTCTTCTCAACCTTGAAGAATAAGAGAAACCATGGTGAACTCATGTCTCCTACACACACTTCCATTCCAAAATTTACCACCTAGTCTCATTTTTCCTCTTCCATATTACCCATATCTATCAAGAAAACCACAAAATTCAGCCTCTTCTCTTGAAAGACAGCATCATGGTGATTGATTACTCATGTTCACTTACCTTGGCTCTCAAGGAAGGTCAAGAGTGGAGAAAAAACGTACCGTCAAAGCTAGTGGACCGTCAACAAGCGTCAAAATTGACCGTACTCAAGAAACTTGGAGCATCAACATTGTAAGAAATCCATATTTTCTTACCTATTAAGAGTTTTTTCTTTCTTATTTGTATCCTATATGGATACTTCCATTGTAAATATCCAATTACATTTGTAAATTAATAAAAATACTAACTCTACTAATTTACTAACACTAACCTACTATGAAAAGTCCTATCACCTCCACTTCTCTCCTCTCTCTCTTCTTCATCTATCCCCACGAGCTTCTTGATAATTCCAAGCAACAGAAATTAGATAAGTGCTGAAAATCTAACCCAACCATGGTTAGAGGAGTAACCCTAGCCCTCAAAATTGCTATAAAAGGAGGGTGTAGCTAGCACAAAAAGGGGGGAGCCATAAGCAAGAGCACTATGCTATAGCTTGAGTAGCCAAGCTCAACCTCTCTAGAAGGAGCTCTTGAGTGGAAGCTCATTGTCTTATGCATATGCATGTGTTGTATTAGGGGTGATTAGCAAGGGAACTCTATGCCATTGTAAGAGAGAGTGATCATTCAATTGAGAGTAGGAAATCTATCATTTCTCCTACTAGTGTAAGCCACACATTTGCTGAATCAAGGAGGGTGGATTTGGACTAAGCTTGGATACTTTCTCTCTTCCAACGTGAAGTAATGGACAACAATGATATGTAAGTGTCTTGGTGTTTTTTATTTTAAGTTCTTGATAGCTTGTCTCTGGGTGTTGTCATCAATTTAGCCATAAATCCCACATACTGTAAGAGGGCGACAGGGTGGAGAGGACTCCCCTGGCCTTAAGCAGTGATTGGGGTGGTTTTTTTTGTGATGTGTTGTGGTGTAATTTACTCAAGATATGTTGAACAAATACTAATCTCACTTTGATTGGTCATGACAGATTTGTAAGAAGGTATTAATGCAACAAGCACCCCCTCCCTCTTTCTCTCTCTTTTTTACATATATAATTGTGTTTGCTTGATCACGGCCGATACATTTCAAAGCAGCCCGAGCACTATCTCTCTCTCTCTCTCTCTCTCTCTCTCTCTCTCTCTCTCTCTCTCTCTCTCTCTCTCTCTACGCATCCTAGTTCTCATCCAAAACTAGGTGGTGCCCCAAATTTGTGTAGGGTTAGGTTACGGGTTTGTGTGTGTGTTTGTTGTTTTTTCCAACCGCAACCCAATTGAGCAGCACGGGAGCCTAGAAGGGTGCTTAGAGGCCACTCTTCTTGTTGCCCGTCTCGGACTGCCTCAAATTGGTGCCCCCACGGAGGAACCAACTTGTGTATGTTTTTGTGTCGGATCAATCTTTAGAATAGTCAAGTAGTTTGCATGAATCATGAGAATTTGTATGATCATTTCATTCAGATTACAAGGCAAAAGGTACACATAATTTTTAGTACTAAGTTGCAATTTCAACGTGTAATTCATAGAATATTAGGTCCCCTTAGGTTGGCAGAGATAAATGCATTAGTAAATCCCTTTATTTTGCCTCTCATTAGGTACGACCTTAGTTTGGACGTCTATATTTTTGTTTTCTTTTAAGCATTAGGTCATGCATAGACCATGGATAATGGCCCAGGAATAGAGGTTTTCCCCTTCCATTTCACTCCACATATTAGAATAAACGTTGCAATTAGTAGGAAGATCCACTTTCAACAATGTATGGTGTTCATGTTTGGTGCCCAAAGAGTAGGAGAAATTCTGGCATCACCAAACCCTGTCATCCTGCCTCTTATTGATTATCATAGGTCATTTGATATGAATATTTTTATTTTTTTGTAGAATAGATTGCAATTTAGAAAATATTACTGTGTAAATATTTAAAAAAAACAAAACAAAACAAAAACGTGTTGTCACCTTAAAACTGATTCAATGGAGGCCCAACGTCAAATGTCTGGATATCCTCTTTTCTTTGGAGAGCTTGGAGAGGATGCAGAATTATTTTTAGCAAATTTCAAGATTTCTTGTCGTATCAAGAGGATAGTAACTGATCAAGAACGCGTAGAGATGTTTGAAGTGGTCCTTAGGAAAGATGCTAGCACTTGGTTTGACTCGTTCCTGAGGAAGTTAAAGGGAATTACACGGAAGTTGTGAATCATTTCAAGAGATACTTCTTTGATCCCCAAAACACTCAAAAACTATGGCAAGACATTGTTTCTCATAAGCAAAAATACCTAGAGGACTACTACTTGTACAAGCAAGAGTTTCTACGTCTTTGGGCTGTATGGGTGAGAAATGTTGCTAACCCTGGTGATGGTGCAGAGTTCCTAAAGAAGGAGAGGTTCATAGCCGGACTCTTTCCTGACCTTAAGATAAAAGTTGAGGCGGATGCACCTGCTACCTTTGATGCAGCTGAAACTAGGGCTGCTGAGAAATATAGGAAACTCAAGTGCTTAAGGGGAGAGGTTCCAATAGAAGGTCTGAGACCCAAAGGTAAGTGACAAGCATCAACATCTAGGGAGCTTCCTAAGGTAACGGCAGAAGTGATTGAGAAGTTAAATGAATCTTTAAGCAGCCTGTCAATTCACCTTGCCCAAGCTATAGGTCCAAAAGGACAACCAAAGAAGTCTGAAGAGCGAGATCCACGACCTAGGAGAGTCTTGCAATGTTGGAATTGCGGTGATTCTGGACATGGGATGTATAATTTTCCTTGGCCCCGTGGGGACCCAGGGAGACCTAACTTGAATTACCCAGTGATGAATGCAAGTGAAGGAACTGGTCAACAACCAAGGCTTCTACAAAGACCAAATGGACCAAGACCACCTCCATAAGGGGTAGAAGGAGTTCCACCTTTGCCGGATCCAAATGTGCATGTGGTAGAGGTGAAAAACTCAAATGAGTTTGACATGGAAGCAAATGGCATTAAGCGTGGCCGAGGAAAAGGTAAGGATAAAGAAGGAGTCACGTCACAAAGTGATCATGGACGAGAAAAGAAGGCAAAGGAGACCAAGAAAAACAAGAGGACTTGACGTCGTATCAATCTCCAAGACTTCCCTTTTGGACATGGTATGGATCCATACAACCTATTGGAAGACATGAGAGGTAAGGGTCCTGATATCTCATGGCCTCAGTTTCTTGCATTATGCCCACAAGTTACAAGGGATTTAACGAAGGCAGTTAGCACTAGGAGAAAGATAAAAGAGAGTGTTCTTGTTGTAAAAATTGCACATGCTGAAATGAATGAGGATATTACACCTGTGCTAGATTGTTACATCAAAGGAAGATTGGTTAGGAAAGGTCTAGTGGATGGGGGTGCACAAATTTGCATCATGACAGAAGGACTCATGCAAAGACTAGGCATGCACATCCATGAGACACCTGAAATTAAAGTAAAAATGGCAAACAATAGCAAGGCTAGGTGCATAGGCATTTGTAAAAATGTCTTTGTGGAGGCCTTTGGCATTAAGAAGGCAGTGGATTCCTATGTCATGTCTACCCATTTATCCTAGGGAGACCATGGCTAATGAAAATGCGAGCTTTGCAGGATTGGGAGAGTGGAAAGCTAATTTGCAGGAATGACAATCATAAGAAGGTTGTCTTTGACATGAAGGAGCAACGCCAAGAGGAGCTCCATGAAGAATCATCTCAAAGTGAGATAGAGGAAGGCTGGACCAATAGCACTTCAAAAGGAGAAAGTAGCGGCAGCATTACTGGAGAGGAGTCTTCCATCGAAGTCATGGGGGTAAGGTTTAATCCAAACAACCAAGAGACCTCTTGCCCAGGTTTGGAAGAGGTAGGTTCCCAAGAGAACCAAAAAGTGGAAGATGAAAGAATGCTAGAAGGTATGTTATCTACAACACTTACAAAGAATGAAAGAGAGGAGCTCAAAGGTGTGTTAAGGAAAGTTCCTAGGCTTTTCGCTAGAGACTACACCGATGTGCGTGGAGTAGATGCTGTTCAACACAAAATTGAGTTGAAGCCAGAGGCCACACCTAAGGCTCAGAAGCTACGAAGGCTAGGAGTCATCAAGGAGCAGGCTTTACTCAAGGAGGTAAGAAAGCTTCTAGGAGAAGGTTTCATTTATCCAGTGGAGAATTCAGAGTGGGTCTCTCCCGTTGTTGTCACTCCTAAGAAAAACGGCAAGTGGAGGGTGTGTGTGGATTACCGTCCACTCAATGAGGCAACAAAAAGAGATCACTTTCCCCTCCCATTTCAAGATGAGATAATAAATGAGGTAGCTAGCCATGGTCATGAGAAGTACACTATGTGTGATGGCTACTCGGGTTACTTTCAAATAGGTATCGCATTGGAAGATTAGTTGAAAACAACCTTCATCACTCCTTGGGGTTTTTATGATTTTAGAGTCATGCCATTTGGACTAACAAATGCTCCTGCAACTTTCCAATGCTTCATGGACATGGTGTTTCAAGCATTCTTTGGAAAGTCCATTAGGGTTTTTATTGATGATTTTTGCATTTATAGCTCAAAATCATTGCATCTACAAAGGGTAGAAGAAGGTTTAAAGAAGCTCTACGACATGGGAGGTTAACTCAACCCCGACAAGTGTCACATAGGTGAGGATGAAGTGATCTTGCTTGGTCACAAGGTTTCCTATAAAGGCATTGAGGTGGATCCTTCAAAGGAAAAGGCTCTTATTGAGCTCCCATCACCCAAGAATCTCAAGGAGGTCATCTCATTCATTCAAAAGGTGAAGTATATGTCACGCTTTATTCACTTAGCTTTGGAGTTGCTTCATCCTTTGCAAAAGTTGACACAACAAGTAGAATTTGCATGGTCTTATGAGCTTGAAGAGTACTTTTGTAACATTAAAGTCATTTTGTCAGAGCTACCAACACTCATGCCTCCTTGTTGGGGGTACACATTCTTTGTTAGCTCTAGTGTTGGGAAGGAAACAATTGGTGCAGTTTTACTACAACAAGATCTCCACAGTACCAGGATGCGACCCATCTACTTTGCTAGTAGGGTCATGAATGCTTTGGAGAGAGGCTACACGGAGGCAGAACTCGTGATGCTTTCTCTCATGTTTGCGGTGAGAAAGTTTAGATCCTACTTGCTACCAAAACCTTTTGTAATTCTCACTGCAGAAAATTTGTTTCCTTGGTTGTCATCTCAAATGAATCTTAGCACTAGGATCTCAAAGTGGATTATGGAATTGCAAGAGTTCCAATACTCTTTCAAGGTAGAAGATAGTGTGCGTGCACAATTGGCAGGGATCCTTACTTATAGGGTACATGAGAAGGAGATTAAGGTGCCTGAAGTAAAGACCCTACCATTGCCACCACCTAAAAGTATTCCTAATGCTTTTACCTTGTTCTTTGATGGAGCTTTTCGACGAGCCACAGGAAAAGCTGGGGGAGGGCTAGTGTTTCTCAACCCAAGTGGAGAGGTGGTCATGAAAGAGAAGGTCAATCTACCAGGTTCGACTAGCAACAATGAAGCAGAATACGACACACTACTTCATGGTTTAAAGATATGCATTGGCCAAGGTATAGAACGTCTCATGGTAAAGGGAGATGCACTTCTCATTGTGAAGCAGATTTTAGGCATTTGGGCATGCAAGAATGAAAACCTAAGGACAAAAGTTCATGCCATTCGTATCAGTTTGAAGAAGTGCAACTATATCATATTCCTAGGAAACAGAATGAAGATGCGGATTTACTTGCACAGCAAGTAGTTACATGTGTTGAGAAAGAAGTGCAGGTCATCATGGTGGCAGCAACTATCAAGCAACCGAGATACCAGGGATTGCAGTCATTGACTCCCATTATTAGCTACATTTTGGAGGGTGAGTTTCCACAAGACTTCACGAAGGCTCAGAAGAGGAGATTCATGAAGAAGGCAAGAATGTATCTCTTCCTAGAAGTATCCCTCTATCAAAGAGGGAAGGATCAAGTGTGCAAAAGAGTACCAACTATCAAGGAGATTCCAGCCATCCTAAAAGGTTTGCATGAAGAGGCATGTGGTGGTCATTTTGCCCAAGAGTTAACTGTGAAGAAGATTTTGCTTGCGGGGTATGTTTGGCCAAGTCTGCATGTGGATGTCCAACATTGGTGTAAAAGTTTTCACAATTGTTAAGTAAATGGGAATAGAAGATTCGTTTATGGTCCAAGGCAAATCGTGCTTGCAAATGGACCCTTTGTAAAGTGGGGCATTGATGCTATGGGTCCTCTGCCTAGGACAAAAAATGGTAAGCTCTACATTCTAGTGGCTGTAGACTATATGACTAGGAGGGTAGATTTGGGGTAAATTTGGATACTTTGTCTCTCTTCCAACGTGAAGTAATGGACAACAATGATGTGTAAGTGTCCTGGTGTTTTTTTAAAGTTCTTGATAGCTTGTCTCTAGGTGTTTTCATCAATTCAGCCCCATAAATTCCACATACTGTAAGAGGGCAACAGGGTGGAGAGGACTCCCCTGGCCTTAAGACAGTGATTGGGGTGGCTTTTCTTGTGAAGTGTTGTGGTGTAATTTACTCAAGCTATGTTGAACAAATACTAATCTCACTTTGATTGGTCTTGACAGATTTGTAAGAATGTATTAATGCAACAAGCATCCCCTCCCCCTTCTCTCTCTTTCTTACATATAATTGTGTTTGCTTGATCACGGCCGATACATTTCAAAGCAGCCCGAGCACTATCTCTCTCTCTCTCTCTCTCTCTCTCTCTCTCTCTCTCTCTCTCTCTCTCTCTCTCTCTCTCTCTCTCTCTCTCTCTCTCTCTCTCTACGCGTCCTAGTTCGCATCCAAAACTAGGTGGTGCCCCAAATTTGTGTAGGGTTAGGTTGCGGGTTTGTGTGTGTGTTTGTTGTTTTTTTCCAACCCCAACCCAATTGAGTAGCACGGGAGCCTAGAAGTGTGCTTAGAGGCCACTCTTCTTGTTGCTCGCCCCGGACCGCCTCAGTGGTCTTTCCCTGAAAGGAGCCACCTGATTTACATCAGCCATAGCCCTTCCCCTTCCCACATTGGGAGGTGGTTTATTTCTCTGCTTTGAATTGTACCAGCATTGAGCAATGGTATGCCCATCCTTTTCACAAATTTCACAAAACCTCTTGTCACTAGGAGCAAGAATAGAATAATCTATACCCTTCAATTTCTGCACCAATTCATCTTCAACATCCTTCTTATCGTTTTTCTTAGCACTGCTTGGAGACCCCTTTTTCTTCCTCACTTTACTTTTTCTACTGTCACTATCAAATGAAACTTCAGACTGAGAATCCGACTCTGAGTGTTCAATTGATGCAGAATCACCACTAGAATCAAAACTCCTCTTGCTTCTGGACTTAGTCATGCCCAATCTTTTCTCAACTCTAGATACAACCAGCACCAAATTTTCAAAACCCCCTATAATATCAATATTTGCCACAACATTCTTCAAACCTGTCCTTAACCCTTTGAGAAAGTACCCTACCAACATTTCATTAGTGGGCCTCTCATTACCTTGAAGTCTCTCAACCAAAATCCTAAATTTTTGGGAAAAATCTTCCACCAACATTGAACTCCGTTTAATTTATTTGAGTTTACTCAGAGCATCAGTAGGATTTTTCTCCTTTCTAAATCTATGCAAGAAAGAAACCTTCAACTCATCATAAGTTGTAAAGTGAGCAACACCATATTGGCTAAACCAACTCATAGCCTTACCTTCCAAAGTTGCTACAAACTGTTGTAATTTGATATTATCAGGGAAGATACCCTGATATCCACTAGCCTGCCACCTTCTTTCAAACTGAGCCACATGGCAATCTGCATCCTCCTTAGACTTGCCCTTGAACTTTATTGATGTGATATGTGGATTAGGGGGTGTTTGAGCCATCGGAATAGGTTGTTGGATCCTCCTAGGTCTTTGCCTGGCAGCTAACAACAGTGGGTCAAAGCTTAGTTGACATCTACTTCTAATTGGTCTTCTTGCCAAGAGTAATGCCCCCAAGAATTGCCTCACTGACCTTTCCTCTGATGCTTCTTCACTCTCATGTTCTTGATTCAACAATGGAACTTCAGGTGGTGAAGTAGGTGCATTATCATCACTGACATAATCATAATGAAAAGGATCTATATTTCTTGCTTGAGTCTGAGCATGGGTATAGTACACCCTTGACCTTATCCTACCCCTCTCAGACATTCATCATCTCTGAATAATGCACAAAGCACAATACGACCCTTAGAACCTGAATTACAGCCTCAATCAGAGGTCTTCAAACAACGAGATCGCTAAACGTGTTGTTGAATAAACACACAAGCAATGAATAATCTCCAATAGATTGAGTTCTGATTAATTCGGGGCTAAGTAGTATTGTGTGTGAGATAGAATCAGGAAATCAGAGAGACGGTGAGAGAACGAGAGAGACTCAGACAAAACATCAGAGATTGTATATCAAGAAAATCCCTACTACAAGTTCCTAAAACAAGACTCAATACAATCCCGAATCCCAATGTTCCCCATTCCCAAATATAAAGCTACGCCCTGAATTCAGTTAGAACTGCCTGATTCTTGGTATACACTAACAATATCCGATTAAGGTCTTCAGGCTTACAATATTCGACTAGCTACTAACAATCAGACAATACATCCGATATCCGACTACATATCCAACTTTGTGTTTACCCTTCAACACAAATATTTTGGGAGAGCTCATACAGCTTAGGCTCCTTAAATTTTTGATTCGGGCTCATTTCGGCCTCCATTTCCACTACAGGTAGGTCTGCACAGGCAATTTCATCATTTTGTGCAAAATTTCTGTTAGTGCCAATTTTTGCATAACAGGTGCCTTACAATATTCTACGGTTTTTGCTATATAGCACGTGTTTTTTTCGCTCTGTTTCTCCTATTTTCGGGCAATTTCTACATGAGGTGCATCATTTACCATTTCTGACAACAACACAGATGTCTTCAAGATGTTTGTTGTTGAGGACAGGTTGGATGGGGACAATTACCCTATGTGGGCTTATATGATGCAACATGTTCTTGTGTCAAAGGGCGTCTGGAATATTATGCAAGGCATTGATGTACATCCTGGTTCTCAGGATGGAGGCGATGTTAAGGATGTTGCAGGTCTTGTTGCAAGGATTGTTGCTATTAGAGTTGTTTTGCCTACGGTAGAACAAGCTTGTTGGGATGTAAAGGATGCACAAGCTCATGTATTGATTGTATTGTCTGTGACGCACACCATTGTTTCTCACATCCGTTCAATAAAATCCGCAAAACAAGCTTGGAATATTCTAGCAGGTCTTTATGCAAGCCACAATGAGGCTAAAATTGCTTTGCTGCGTAAAGAGCTGGAGTTTAAAAGATTATGCACAAGGAAGATGATATGGACACTTTTCTTGATGGTGTCAAGGATATTAATGAGAAACTTATTTTTGCAGGTGAAGTCATTTCAGACAGCTCCCTTATGCAGACTATTCTTGATGCCTTACCAGATTCTTACCAGACTTTTGCTAGTACTTGGAGACTTATGACCCAAGGAGATCCAGAAGTTGTCAAGTTTGATGCATTATGCACATTGCCATTGCAAGAGTCACTTTCCAAAAAAAATAGGACTAGACAACGTGCAGTTGAACAGGCTTTTATTGCTTCTCAAAGAAAGGGTGGTAACAACAATGCAGCCACTTCTTATGGTTCTGCTACGAGTGGCAAAACTTTTGTTCCTAGTGCTTTTGCTGGCAGCAATTCCTATTGAAATTCTAGTGATAAGGGCAAAAACAAGATGCGTTGCCATTATTGTAAAGCTAATGATCACTTGATCAAGTCGTGTCCTAAGTTGAAGGCCAAAGAGGCTAAGAAGAAAGAGGGTGGTTCCATTGCAAATGCTAGTTCCACTACAAATGCAGCCAATGTTGAGTCTTCTGTAAAAAGAGACTATAATGCTAATGTTGATACAAAATGGGCTTTTAGTGCAGAGTGCACTTACAATCCCATTGTCCATGATGCATGCTTGTTAGTTGCTGCAGATTCACATGTGTGGTATTTTGACAGTGGTGATACAAAGCACATTACCTCACATCATGAATTGTTCACCTCTCTCGAGTGTGTCCCTCATGGGAATTCAGTCACTTGTGCCAACAATGCCTCTTATCCAGTTCAAGGAGTTGGAAAGATTGTGCTTATTGCTGCAAATGGCAGTTCCTTCACACTTGTTGATGCACGTTTTGTACCTGGGATCCAGAAGAATCTCTTGTCTGTATATGTACTTGCTAGACTTGGACTTGTAGTCAAATTTGGGGATGACAGATGTGCAGTTCATGATCTCAGTTTTGGTCATGAAATTGTTGCATCTGGCCTTTTTCCGTGGGTTGTACAAGCTCACTTTGTATGACAAGTGTGGAAAAAATTTTGCAAATGCTGTTACAGATTCAAGGGCTATTTCAGATGCAAAACTTTGGCATGCACGTTTTGGTCATCTGAATTTTGCCAGTGATAGCCGTTTTTCGGCTCTCTGTGATTGCCATAGTGAGTTATCCCCCCCTATCAAATCACTCAAACATTGTGGTTACCCTCACCCTTTCACTGTATATAGGCGTGCGTGAGTCACGGGACTTTTCCCATATATTCTTAAAAAACCCTCAATTAGCTAGTCATTGGGCTAGTTGAGCCAATATATATATATATATATATATATATATATATATATATATATATATAAGTATATTATGGCCCATGCGTATGTAAATATTTCTTTGTATATAGGGCCTAAATAAAAGATTTTTTCATAATTATTTTGGTATTTATTTAAATATTTCTACCTAGGTTGTGTTATTTATGCTCTGTACATTGCCTCACCATTACCACAATTTTTCTTACCATTTTTCATATTCTTTATTCCATATATAAATATTTTCATGTAAACCTCTCTTATATTTGGTGTAACTCCACCCCAACAAAAATCCAACAAAACTAGTTTTATTTATGTGTATATTTTTCACTATTGTGATTTTTCCCTTCCTACATCTATTTTGTTTTTTTTTCTTAAAAATTAGAACACCAAAAATATTTATCTTTTTATGGTAGCCTCACAATGAGAGAGATTTCTTTTGACCCCTTTATATTTTTTCCACTTATATTATTTATATTTGACATGTACATATTTTTTAGACCCCTCAATATTTGATTTTCTTAGTTGTACTATTCACTTATATCATAATCTCAACAATATCTTCAATTATACACCTACCAAATAAGGTCAAGGGTAGGTGGCATGCATACATGCACTATGGAGGGCTCACTCTTGGAGGTATTCAAAAGAATCATCCAAAGAAGGACCCCACAAGGACCTTGTGCAGTGGAAAAAAATGGTCTGTTTTGCTAATTTTTTAAAGTTCACTTGCTCTCCGAATTTGAAAAGGTGATACAAACAAAAGTTGTAGCTCGTGGGCTGAACTTTTGCCTCAAATTTTTTCATATTTTTTTGAGCTACGAGCTGTGAGCTATGATTTTATTAGTGGACCCTAGTTTTCCCATGCTATGCAGCCACACTCTCTCTTCCACTTTATCATTTTCCTCTTTCACACACACTTCTCCACTCATCATCCCCATCTCTCTCACCACTCCTCTCTGCACACTACTCACCTTCTCCTCAACCTTGAAGAATAAGAGAAACCATGGTGAACTCATACCTCCCACACACAACTCCATTCCAAAATTGACCACCTAGTCTCATTTTTCCTCCTCCAAATTACCCATATCTATAAAAAAAACCACAAAATTCAGCCTCTTCTCTTAAAAGACAGCATCATGGTGGTTGATTACTCAGCTTCAATTACCTTGTCTCTCAAGGAAGGTCAAGAGTGGAGAAAAAATGTACCGTCAAAGCTAGTGGACCGTCAACAAGCGTCAAAATCGGCCCTACTCAAGACACTTGGAGCATCAACCTTGTAAGAAATCCACCTTTTCTTACCTCTTAAGAGTTTTTCTTCCTTATTTGTATCCTACATGGATACTCCCATTGTAAATATCCAATTCCATTTGTAAATTAATACTAACTCTACTAACACTAACCCACTATGAAAAGTCCTATCACCTCCATTTCTCTCCTCTCTCTTTCCCCACCAACTTCTTGATAATTCCAAGCAAAAGAAATTAGATAAATTGCTGAAAATCTAACCCAACCATGGTTAGAGGAGTAACCCTAGCCTTCAAAATTGCTATAAAAGGAGGGTGTAGCTAGCACAAAAGGGGGGAGCCATAAGCAAGAGCACTATGCTATAGCTTGAGAAGCCAAGCTCAACCTCTCTAGAAGGAGCTCTTGAGTGGAAGCTCATTGTCTTATGCATGTGCATGTGTTGTAATAGGGGATTAGCAAGGGAACTCTATGCCATTGTAAGAGAGAGAGAGTGATCATTCAATTGAGAGTAGGAAATCTATCATTTCTCCTACTAGTGTAAGCCCAACATTCGCTGAATCAAGGAGGGTGGATTTGGACTAAGCTTGGATACATTGTCTCCCTTCCAACGTGAAGTAATGGACAACAATGATGCGTAAGTTTCTTGGTGTTTTTTGTTAAGTTCTTGATAGCTTGTCTCTGGTGTTGTCGTCAATCTAGCCATAAATCCCACATACTGTAAGAGGGCGACAGGGTGGAGAGGACTCCCCTGGCCTTAAGACAGTGATTGGGGTGGCTTTTCTTGTGATGTGTTGTGGTGAAATTTATGCAAGCTATGTTGAACAAATATTAATCTCACTTTGATTTGTCATGACAGATTTGTAAGAAGGTATTAATGCAACAAGCACCCCCTCCCCCTTTCTCTCTCTTTCTTAAATATATAGTTGTGTTTGCTTGATCATTGCCGATACATTTCAAAGCAGCCCGAGCACTATCTCTCTCTCTCTCTCTCTCTCTCTCTCTCTCTCTCTCTCTCTCTCTCTCTCTCTCTCTCTCTCTCTCTCTCTCTCTCTCTTTACGCATCCTAGTTCGCATCCAAAACTAGGTGGTGCCTCAAATTTGTGTAGGGTTAGGTTGCGGGTTTGTGTGTGTGTTTGTTGTTTTTTTCCAACCCCAACCCAATTGAGCAGCACGGGAGCCTTGAAGGGTGTCTAGAGGTTGCTCTTCTTGTTGCCCGCCCCGGACCGCCTCACCAGTTTGCTGCATTTGCAGAAATCTGATATGGTTGCTTCTTTGCCACCTATTGAAGCACTTGTCAAACATGTTTGTGAAGGCTATATTTTGGGTAAGATGCAACGTTCTAAGTTTCCAAAGGATAGTTTAGTTTGGGCCACAAGCAGGTTGCAGCTTGTGCATAGTGATGTTCATGAGCCCATGCAAACTCCGTCCTTGGGCAATTACCTTTACTTTGTGACTTTCATTGATGATTACTCCAAGCATGCATGGGTATTTCCTCTTAAAGCGAAGGCCGAAGTTTTTATGTGCTTCAAACAATTTCTGGCTATGGCTGAAAATGTCTCGAAATGTACTATGGGCACCCTCCGTTCCGATCGAGGGGGGGAGTATATGTCTCATGAATTCAATGCATTTCTGGCTAGTCGTGGGATAAAACACCAATGTACAGTGCCTTATACACCTCAGCAAAATGGTGTTGCTGAGAGGAAGGTCACTTATGGCAATGGCACGATGTATGGTCAAAAGTCAAGCTTTACCAGATTCTTTTTGGCTTAGGCCATCATGTGTGCCACTTATGTACTAAACAGGTGTCCTACGAAAGCTTTGCAGTCTATTACTCCATATGAAGCATGGCATGATAGAAAGCCTTCTATTGAGTACATGCATGTTTTTGGTTGTTTGGCATATGCTTTGGTGCCACAAACATAGCGCAAAAAATTGGATGATAAGGCTGTCAAATGTTTTTTTTTTTGTTATAGTGCTGAAAGCCAAGGTTACAGGTTGTATCATCCGCAAATAAAATGTATTCTGGTTTCACGGGATGTAGTGTTTGTGGAAGATTCTGTTCAGCCCTTGCTGTCATGTACTAGAGACAATAATGTAAGCTCGCAGCACATTTATGACACTTTTTAGTGGTGGAAATACGAATGTAAGTTCCAATGAGGCAAATGTACGGCCTATGGGGGTTTGTAAAAATGTTACAGATCAGCCTATTACTGATGCAGATGTACATGAAGTACTTGATGAGGAAAGGGCTGAAAATGAGCAAGCTAGAGGTATGCCAAAATGGCTAGTGCACACTTTGTGTGACAGTAAATTGGATGCACCTTTGTCTAATTGTACTCGTTTAGGCTCTCGCCATGCATCTTATGCATCAGATTGTTATGCTTTGGCTGTGTCTAGCTTACATGATGTTGAAGAGCCTCTATCTTTTGATGAAGCACAAAATTCAAAAAATTGGATGGCTGCCATGCAATCAGAATATGATGCACTTATAGAAAATGACACATGAACTTTATGTGATTTGCCTCCTGGGAAAGGGTTATGCACAACAAAAAGGCATAGATTATGAAGAGACCTTTGCTCCCACTTGTTGTATTACAATTGTGCATTTTCTATGTGCATTGGCAGCTCATTTTGGTTAGGATGTACATCAATCAGACATTGTTACTGCTTTCTTGAATGTTGACGTATTTGAGGAAGTTTATGTAACGCAGTCTCTCCGTTTTGTCAAAAAAGGACAAGAGGAAAAAGTGTGCAGATGTAAGAAGGCTTTGTATGGGTCGAAGCAATCTCCTCGTGCTTGGTATGAGAAAGATGACACTCATTTGGTCAAACAAGATTTTTGTAACAGTTCAATAGAAAGCACATTGAATGTAAAGCGTGAGGGTGATATACTTCTCATTGTGGTTCTTTATGTATGATTCGTTGATCACTGGACCAAATGAGAGACATATTGCTGAATTTAAGGCTGATTTGAATGCTACTTTCAAGATGAAAGATTTGGGGTTGTTGCATCATTATTTGGGCATATAGTTTAAGCAGTATGATGGTGGTATTGCCTTGTGTCAAAAAAGTTACATAGAGACATTGCTATGTAAATTTGGACTTTAGGATTGCAAACCTATTGCCACTCCCATGGAAAGAGGTTTGAAGTTGAGTCTAGATGATGCTGGCGATCCTGCCAATCTCACTCTTTATCAAACTGCTATTGGCTGCCTCATTTATGTATACAACACGAAGCTGGATATTCAGTTTTCAGTCTCACAGGTCAGCAGATTTATGCATAGCCCAGTGTCTAAGCATTGGCAGGCTGTCAAGAGGATTTTCCACTACCTTAGTGGCACTTTAAATCTTGGCTTGTTTTATCCCAAGTGGGGATCATTACCGCCAGACTTACATGCTTTTTTGGACTCAGATTGGGCTGGTTGTTTTGACACGCAAGTGTCCACAAGTGGTTTTTGTTTCATGCTTTGCAGTTCATGTATATCATGGTTGAGCAAGAAGCAACCTACTGTAGCCACTTCGAGTTGTGAGGCTGAGTACAGGGCAGTCTTCACAGCTACGGTTGAGTGTGTATGGCTCAAACACCTTATGGCTGATTTGGGTGTTGGACAAGACACTACCAACATTATCTACACTGACAGTCAGAGCGCATTGGCAGTTGCGAGGAACCCACTTTTTCATGCTTGCACAAAGCACATTGAGGTGCATTACCACTATGTCAGGGAGAGGCTCGTAACCAGGAGAGATCATCTTGGCTTATGTGCCAACACAAGACAACCTTGTAGATATTTTCACAAAGGCATTGTCTCGTGAGAAGCTTGAACCTTTCCGCAAAGCTTTGGGCTTACTCCCCTTTGTGGACTGATCATGTCCTCAAGGCATGGCACTTCCCTTTACTCATGTGCCAGCTCTCGTTCACCGCATCACTCCAGGGGGGATTTGTTACCATATACATGTGGTAGTGATGTTTGTGAACACACTAGGACCGCTGGGGACTTTTTCCCCTCTTTAGGAGGTTTTTTTCCCCTAGCATTGTATATACACCCATCACTCTAGGGCTATCTATCTTTCCATTTCACACTAAATAACACACTCTCTATTGTGTACCTTGAGCTTCCTTCGTCTTCTCCAAGCTGTGTGCCTTTCTCTACAACCCTAATTCCAATAGTCCAGTGATGCATTCAAAGAGAGTCTCTTACAGTTACAAGAGGTTTAGCTGGATAGGACGAGCGCATTCAAAGAGAGGCTCTTACAATTACAAGAGGTTCAGCTGGATAGGATGAGTGCATTGGAACATTATGGGCAGATGCAAGTAAGGATTTAGAAAAGACAAATGAAAAGGTAAAAAGTAATGGTATAAAGAAATATGACCTGGTTTTGCGCTACAACAGTAAGCTAGACAAGATATTCCAAAAGAAGTTTCAAATTAAGTGGGAAGGCCCTTTCAAGGTAGTTGAGTGTTTTCTGAATGGTACATATCAGCTGGATAACCTGGATGGGATTCTACATAAGTCAAGGGTAAATGGATTGCATCTTAAATTATAGCATGCTAGATTAATGATGGTGGAGCACGATGAGTTGTCTACAGAACAAGTAATGTATGTGAGGGATGAGGAGACCTATGACGCGGCCAGTTTCATATCTCTTTTTACTGCTGCTAATCATGAATGATCTAGTAGGCTAGGGGATGGGCAAATTATGTTAGAAGTTTTTTAAAGAAGTGATTGTGCATATGTACATACACATGCACGGTGCATCGAATAAAGAATTGTCCATTTTCTAGAGCCAAGTGGTTACCTGAAGAGATGTCCGAGTACGTCAACTCCCAACGACCTGGTTGTATCACCAAAGTAATCCACCACACTATGGTTGCTTCGTATATCAATTTCCAACAAGGGGCTAGAAGGAATATCAAGCCCATGGAAAGCAAAGGCAAAAGTGAGCAAAGGGAAAAACCAATGCCCAAAATACTTCCCAAGGCAATTCCAACAACAATAATCATCGGTCCAAGGAGAAGGGAGTTTACAAAGGTAAAAATAAATTCTCTCGAGAAGAGCTTGAAACTTTTTGCAAGGACCACAAATGTTTTAATTGTGGGGAGTTGTTATGCATAAGGGATATGTACATTTATTACTCAAGTGCTCATTAGGAGCTATGGTCATTTGTGTCGGCCAGCCAATGTGTATTCATTTTGAGCATTGAAGAATCTATAAATGAAATATGTGCAAGAGGGAAATGCTCACTCTTGCATGAGGGGAGATTGCACCCACTGATTGTGTCTTCTTCTCTTCTCTCCTCCCTCCTCTCTCACCCTATCGGCGTATCACTCCGCTCTATGAGGTGCACCTGCATGTTATTGCTTACTCTCTCGCGCTGTCTATCTCTCTATGTTCGCGTACAGTTTCTATTCCATCCTTGTGGATGTGCCAAGTATGCGTATTTATCGTTTTATGGTTTGTAGTGCACTATTCTCAATGTTTGCATGGCTCTCCGCGCTCCCATTTTGTAGCACTTGTATTAGAGCTTGCAAAAACGCTTTTGGAAGTGCTAGAAACATGCTCACAATGTGCATGGTGATGAATCGCATCCCACCGCTAATTGTGCTTACTTTACTTATTTTATTAGCATGATGCTTATCAGGATTGTTTTATTTCCATAGGTGCATAGACTGGTTATGTGATTTATTTAAAATAATATAATCTTGATTAGGAGTTTAATTAATACAAATTAGCATGGAGCGAAGAACAAGAAAAGCTTCAGCTTCAAAGGAACAATCTCAAGTGACGAAGCACAAGGAAGGGAGAGTGTTGAGAAAGCTCATGAGACAAGAGCTATGGCAGCTGACAAACAACGCGCCATATGAAGGGCATGCGAGCAGCCCACAACGAAGAAGGCAGGGGGACATAATGCGGGAATACTGCATGGCGGTGTGCCTATGTGACCTTCAACAATAGTCTCCACTATTGCCTTATGCTATTCGCTAAGAAAACTTCATCCATACCATGAGCCTGCCAGTGCATCAATGCATTCGACTGCCACCACTATTCGTCCACAACCATCTACACCAAGTAACCCCTGCCATGCAAATTACGTGAACAACATGTATTGCACCAAATTAGCTACCAGTGGCCACGCAACATAGACCATTGCATGCCCACAAAGCAAAGGTAAAGGCTCTATAGTTGTTGGTGCCACAAATTCTCTCCCTCTCTATGTAGCTAGGCGCCGCCTTTCCTGCCCTGCGTGGCTTTAGTTAGCAGATAGCTAGAGCACCTCTATTTAACAATGCCTTTTATTAATTTTAGTTTGCAATCACCACTGTGTTGACCTTAAGGTCTGCAAGTAGCCGTATTCTGACACATTGTAGTCCTCTACAACGTGTAGCATGCATATCCACACTCTCTCTCTCACTCGTGATGGCGGCTACTGATCATAGCGCAACTGCCCACAGGCTGACCACCACGTATCCCTATACCACCCACTAGTGATGCTTCATCTCTGCCGACCCGATACTGCAGCTCTCTCTCTCCCCCTTCCTATCTAGCAACTCGCCCTCTTTCTCCCCTGTCACAGTTCAACTCTCTTCAGTGTCCTCATTCTCAAGTCATGCATGCAGATGATCATGAACTGCAGCCACCGAGTGTGTGCCCACCATCTCTGACCCTGCCATCTATGCACATTTAGGATCATGGGAGCAACTTGTTTCTGCACACTCCTTCTGTTCAACAGATCTTCAAGGAATTCAGGCACAGAAGAGGAAAGCTGTGTGCTGGCATGCTCTTCATACCAGTAGGCCCTCGACCACATCTTCACTTATGGATGGAGCTGCTTACATGGGCTCTCTTGCAGTCTATTACATCAAGTTGCCCCAAGCCTGCCAACTATGTCAGATGCTCTGCATCTCATGCCGTTTCCAGAACACAAAGCGAGAGAGATGCACAATACAGTGACTCATGGAGCAAGCCTAGATAGCGCAATGGCATAGCAAGGGAGCAAGGAAGTTGTGCTTCCATACAGAGCATCGCAAGCTCCACAATCTCTCTCCCTCTATCTCTAGGCTCGTCTTGATGCAACACATGTGCATGCACTAACAGTGGCCTTGTCGCCTCTCTCTTCCCCTTCATGTACCTTATTCCTCCCTTTTTCACTTAACCCCGAAGGTATCATCGCGTGAGCTTTGCCTTATTACGACCAGTTTGCATAATAATATACACCGAGATTCCTCCCTCCTTAATATACACCTCATGTCCCATTAGCCCTTCAAAAGGTGATGGTCCAGGCTTTTGAACTCGAACGGGCTTCTGCAATTGACATTGCAGCACTTATCGTAGCGACCCAAACATCCGAGAAAAGGTACCAATATTTCAAAACCTCTAATATATATTTATTTATATACAAAAAACAAAGATGATCGTCATCCTTACACGTTCGCCCTGAGCTCCCCTATGCGCAACACTTGAATGAGCACCCTTCACTCCCCTCGGTGCAATGTCCATGTCTATTGCAAGTAATTGAGCAGCAGGTGCAGTCAGGATTGTGGTTGCTTTAGACTTTGGCACCACCTTCTTCCGCTTTGCTTGCAACAAGCCCTCCCAGCCAATGACGTCTTTAAGTAATATTCGATTTTTTGGAGCATACTTTCTTTTTTTTGAAATGTGTTTGACCTATTGCACTATATCTATATATTAACACTATATAAAATATACTCACGGTATAAAATAATGACTTCTACCATCCTAATTAGATATTTTTCACTATTTAGCAAGTGGGGAAGGATTAGCGGTCTATTGCTTGAATATTTGCAATGAACAACTCCTCTAGCTCAAGGATGTAAAAATTAAATAAGATAGGAAAATATATTTTTTAAATTATTATTATTATTTATTTTATTGGATAAATGCACTTATCTTTGGTGCATATCACTCAATGACTCTCAGGGTTTGTCTCTCATTCAATGGGTATTTCTCTTTATTCAATTGACTTTTTTTGGTCGTTGTTGGGCGGGTTTTACGTACATGGACTCCATTGAGCTCACATTGTATGCTCAAATCGTGACATTTGCACAATGTTTCATGTAGCATCTACTAATCCGAGTGGAGATTTTAATAGCGTTTGTCTTCTAGAACTAGTTTGTGCACTCAAGATCCTTATGAGGCTTTCAATGGCTACATTTGTTTAGACAATCGTATTTAAACTTGAGAGATTTCAATAATTTCATGCTCTTGGAGGACGGTTTAATACTTCTTAACTAACAATCTCTGCCATTTGTTAGTGATAATTTGAAAACCCATGTGATCAAGTGATGGGCATCATCTTATCTAGTGTGTTTGCACTTCTTTAAAGAGATCAAATTAGTAACAAACGTCACCTCACGTCAAGAAATTATCGTGACACATGAAAGAGAATCACTTATAACTATTCCACCCTTAATCTTAGTTTAATTGAGTCGACACGGCCCGATGTAGATCCGTGCCAAGCGCGTTTGTTTGACCTAAAACATTTGTAGCTACCACCACCTGACTTGACTATTCTCCCGATTATAGAAATGTAGATATAACTATGAATGCAACTCTCTACCAAACAAAACAAAATTTCTCTCTCATTGCTTCTTGCACAAGATATTACCTTACTTATGTCCGGTTATACTCATTGGCAATGGTGTAATGGTATTGGATTTACAATTAGACTACTCTAAGCTTCTTTTTCATGTTCCATCATATGTTACTACTTGCTATTGTATGTCACCCCTACTAGTGTTTCCAATACCCTTTCTAGATGGTTAGGGTTAAGGTCCTATATCAAAGCACTATTATTCATTTTTTCATATTGTTAAAGCTACTATTTCACCTTCATACTAACTTCCATCCCTACATTGTAAACAACTGTCATTACCAACTTCTAAACTGTTAATGAATTTAATTTATGCTTCCATTCATTTTACAATCGATAATAAGTCATTTTTACTACTTTGTCTTTGAGAATTACTATTGCAAATAAAGCTATGTGTAATGGTTTCTAGTCAAAGAACTTCCATGTATAAATTTTACACATATCCTTGGTCATACTACCCAGCACACTGGTTGAGACATTGTCCATTGTTATGGCACCGATCTTATGGGTTGGACTAAAATGGAATGGCAGAATTTCTACACATGTTAGAGCTCCTACACCTGAAGAGGGCAGGACTCTCCGCTCCACACCTTGTTATGGAAACTTACGGTTATTGACATGTGTATTAGAGTTCCTACGCCTGGTGATACAAGACTCTCCGCTTTGCAATACTGTTATGGAACATTATGGATGTCGATACATGTGTACTAGAGTGCCTATGCCTAGTACGGCAGGACTCTCCGTGCTTATATTATATGTGGAATTGGCCCACGACATTTGGTATGGATTGCTATGAAAGGATATGATGGACTGGTATGGCAAGGTGGATAGGTGCCCAATGGTGGTCTATTTGGAACAACATATCTAACCAATGTTGAACTCCGCATCTATGCACATTCACTTATTTTATACACTCCCATCCCACCATACACACGTTACACATTTTTCCACTTTTTACTTTCTTCCTAATAATCCTTGTTCCTCTTTTGGTTTTTAGTTACTCATTGTGTTACGCAGGCATGTACCTAGCGTCTTATACCTCGCACTCAACTCCACCACTTATGCACCTCCCAACTGAGGGCAGTTTCTTTTTAAACACCGGAATATGTTATGGATAAGGGATATCTACATTTATTACTCAAGTGCTCACTAGGAGCTATGGTCATTTGTGCCGACCGACCAATGTGTATTCATTTTGAGCATTGAAGAATCTATAAATGAAATACGTGCAAGAGAGAAATGCTCACTTTTGCACGGGGGGGGGATTTCGCCCAGTTCTTGTGTCTTCTTCTCTTCTCTCCTCCCTCCTCTCTCATCGTACCGGCGTAGCACTCCGCTCTAGGAGGTGCGCCTGCATGTTCTCACTTACTCTCTCTCGCTCTTTATCCCTCTATGCTCATGTACAAGTTCTATTCTGTGCTTGTGGATGTGCTAGGTATGCATAGAATCTATCATTTTATGGTTTGTAGTGCACTATCCTTGGTATTTGCAAAGCCCTCCACGCTCCTGTTTGTAGAAAGATCAAGGACATAGATACCGTTCTTGTCCCAAGAGAAATTCCCGCAATGAGACTCCTGGAGCTTCCACTATTGAAGCTCCAAAATTGGATGCTCATTGCAAAGGATCACCTCTCTCCTGTGCTTGGGGAAAGGTAAGGGAGCATGATGCCTTCATTTTGTTTGACCCTGGGTCTACTCACAACTTCATATCAATGGAGTTGGCCACCAAGTTGGTCATTCAAAATTTTGAGATGGGAGATACGGTAACTGTTGATACAGCTTTCAAGGGACAACAAGCCTCCATTACTCCCTTGATTGGGAAGTTGAGGCTTCATGTCCAAAGCTATGTCGACAAAGAAGATTTTTTCATCTCTCCTCCTTAACATGAGGATGCTATCCTAGGGGCACTATGGTTCAACTGCATGGCTGCCAACATGAAGTTCCCTGAAAGGAGAATCTACTTTACCTACAGGGAAAAGAGCATGTATATAGATGCTAGTGAGTCTCATCGTACTATACCACTTGTAAATCCTCTTGCTTTTGATAAATCAATGAAAAGCTCAGTTTTTGCATACATGATTTTTGTCAAAGAGTCCCTAAAAGGTCCCAATGTTACATCAAATGTAAATGGTAGGAATCAAGAATAGTTAGACTTGTCTAATTTTCTAAATGGATTCCAAGATGTGTTCATCGATGATATCCCTATGGACTTACCTCCAAAACGAGGGGATGATGACCATCAAATTGAGCTTCTACCAGGAAGCTCATTGCCTAGCAAGCCTCCTTATTGAGTTTCCCAAGCTCAACAAGAGGAGATCATGAGTCAAGTATAAGAATTGGTAGACAAAGGGATGGTGAGGTGTAGATCCTCTCCCTTTTGTTCTTGTTATCTACTTACGGACATCCTATCACCTTTGATGGACGCCTTATCTCTTTATTTGAGTCATGGACTGGGCTTGTTGGTCCTATAGGTGTGTAGGTGATCACCGATGAGAGGTGCATCACTTATCCCATTTTTATATGATTTTTGCTATAACCGGCCACTGTCGACGTCCATGTGTGAATGGGTCAGATTCTTATAAAAGGTCCATTTTGACCTAAAATCCTCATTCTTCGAGGTACATGCTAAAGAAGTGCTCTTGATCTACCTCTATCTTCTTCTCCATTGTATGCTCACGAGTGTGTGTGTGTGTGTGTGTGTGTGTATGCTTGAGAGAGAGAGAGAGAGAGAGAGAGAGAGAGCATTGTGGCGGCGGCGGCTCCTTCTTCTTCACGTCACAGGATCCTTCACGATGGAAAGCATTGAGCGGTGAGTGACACACCATTGTCTCTTTGAGCTTGCTAGGACTATCTAGTTGTGTGCTTGCATCCATTTGTGGCTTGCACACAATGTTTGGCAAGTTCCCAGCCTCCGCCGACAAGTGCAGCAAAGCGTACATTTTTTGCACCACTGCCAGGGACTGCCTTACACTAAGCTTGAGGAGAACTCTATGCTACCTCTTGAAGCCATTATTTTCATCTATTTTCAGCTTTTGTCTGAGTTTGTGTTAGATCTCTTAGTGGTTGTAATCTGCAAGTTTAGCAGGTTTTGTTAGAGTCTGTTAGTATTGCCATGTGTAGGTTTTTGTTGGATCTGCTAAGTTCTATAATGTGTAGGTGTTAGCAGGTTTGATAGTTAGTGTGATTTTATAATGGGTAGTATAGACAGTGAGCAATAGACAAAGAGAAGGTTGACTATTTTGTCAATGTGTAGTTTGTTGTGTTAGATAGTGTGTGTGCAATGCTAATTAGTGTTGATTAGTACTGTTAGTTGTAGGTAACCTAGGCAGAGCTACTAGGTGGAGCTTTGTGCGTGTGTGATCTCGGCATCCAGGCGAAACATTATCCACATAATTTTGTAATGCGTAGTATAGACAGTGAGCAATAGACAAAGAGAAGGTTGACTATTTTGTCAGTGTGCAGTTTGTTGTGTTAGATAGTGTGTGTGCAATGCTAATTAGTGTTGATTAGTAATTTTAGTTGTAGGTAACCTAGGCAGAGCTACCAGGTGGAGCTTTGTGCGCGTGTGATCTTGGTGTCCAGGTGCAACATTATCCACATAATTTTTTTAATTTTTTTAAAAAAAGAAAAAAATTGCTATTCCCCGAGCCCGAGCCCATGCCTCAGTCCTCAATCTTATGATATAATATAGACACTACTATATATATAAAGATTACCACCTCAAGTGAAGTGAGGGCATGTGGGACAAGTCTTTTGAGTCCTCCACACTTCCCTTCACACTTACCCTTTGGACTTACTAATTTTAGCATTTTTTTCGATTAGGAAAAAACTATTTTTAGGATTTTGAGGGCTTTTAGTAACTGAATCAGAGGTTGTAAAGCACGACACATCCCTCTAACCAAGACGCTCGTTTTGAGTTATCACACATCATATTCCGTGGCTTGATTAGAAAAAAGAACCATAAAAAAAACAATGAGAGTAAATTTGGGTTGTAAACACCCAAAAAACTAGGTGAGCAGCCTTCACATGCACTCACCAACACTTCTAGAGTGTTGAGGTCACATGCACCTACGCTCTGGTTGTGTGCTAGAGGAGGATCATATAGAGAGTGTCTCCGTTTACGTGGGCGCCCATTATTCCTCTACCTTAGGCTCTAGGCCCTCAGCAAGAACCCAAGGTAGTACCACTCAAGACTCACATATTGCATCTAGTGACTCTTCCTCTGATTACGGCATCATGGAAGGTTACTGGATGCCCAATCCCGATAGTTCAAGCCAAAACATGCATGCTATGGGTCCATGATCTGGGCCGAGCATGCTTAGCCGCTTGAAAGAGACTTTTAGTAGAGCCGCTCGCTCCAAACAGGGAGCTAGCGATATAAATGAAGGGGGTGGGGAAGTAAATTTATCATTCATGACCAATGTAGACCCCATGCTCTTGGAGAGTGTGCATGTGAATAGTCCATTCACTGCACCCCCTGACTCTTTAGATCTATTCCCCTTTGAGGCTATATTACCTAATGGTAGAACCCTTGTCGAAGTGTAAGAGGTTGAGCGATATATCCTTGTAGATAGGGAAAAGGAAATTGAGAGCTTACACAAGGTAGAGCAACGAAGAGAGCTAAAGGCAAAGGCCCCTATGTCATCATTCACGCTAGTCGAGCAATCAAGTGGTTCTGAATTAGCAACAACTAAGGGTCAAACCATAGAGAGACACATTGCATTTAGTTCAAGGAACACCCCTAGCACCTCAATCCTAGATGGAGTGTTTCTAAATAAAAATCGGGAGTATGAACTACAAACAAAGACTTTAACCAACCTATACAGAGGCCACACCTATCACATGGGTTGGTTAGATGTCCTACAATCCACATTGGGTGCTATTTGTGTAGAGGAGCAACAACAAAGAGTTTGTGATGTCATCCATAGGGTTATTGAGATGAAGAGGAAGAAAAAAGGTATCCACATGCCCTCAACGGGTCTCGTGAGATTCTTGGATATAGGGAAGTCTAAGCAACCAACTTTATCACAAATGGAAACTCCCTCAGTAAGCCCGATGGATCCTCCATATGTTGTTTCGTTAGGGGTCTCAATACAATCTGAGCCCACAAGTGATAACTTTATCTTTCCAAGTTTAGCTCATCTTTCTCTTGATGACACCACAACTACCATGCCTACCCCAATGATGGGAATGACAAAAAACACACCATGGACCTCATTTATAAGTAAAGCACCGCTACATGGTAGCCCAATGCATACAACAGTACCTACAAGTGTGTATCAATCAAATGCACCTATGGGTCCTCATGCTCATGTAGCTCCTACCCCTCCCACTGTTTCAACAACTTATGCTCCACGACCACAACATCCAAGCCCTTATTTCAATGAGACAATAGCAACTAGCATTAACATGTCACATCCCACATCTGCAATTCCCAGGGCCACCCATATGGACTTTGGGCCACCACATGGCACAACATCTTACCCAATTTGGAACCCAATGGCTTCCTATACGCCAAACCCAATTCCAACGCCCATTCCACATGCAGTCCCAAGAGCACTTGTCTCCACTATACCTACTCACTTGTGTGACTTGGCAACATTTGCTCAAGCTATCGGTCGATCTATTGCTGAAAATATGTGTAACATGCTTGATAGAGATCCTAGAAGTAAGGCACTTCAAATAGCCAAGCTCACACAAAAATTTAGTGGAGACGGGGATGTGAGAAAGCATATCAAAGTATCTGAACAAATATGAGATTCCCAAGGAGAGAACAATGACCTGCATAAGAGTAATTCTTTATGCCTGACCTTGAGTGGGAAGGCCAGGGATTGGTATAGGACCCTAAGGGTGGAAGAAAAAATGATTTACCCTACTCTTATGAGACTGTTCTTGAAAGAGTACATACGAGAGGGATTACTTTGGGGTGTAGCATCTCAGCTCCAAAAAGCCCATCGACAAGAAGGGAAGTCCGTGAGAGACTTTATTAGTCACTTGAAGCATTTGAATTCTTGTTGTAATCCAAACAAGCGCTTCAATAATAACCAATTGCTCAATAGATTCATTAGGGGACTATGACATTAGGATATCTACAATGGCCTATTCATAAGAGATATCACCACGTAGGAAGCAGTCACCACACCAATGCAATACAATTGGAGGACATTTTAATGATTCAAGGAGAAAGAGTGTCTATTGAGTCTACTAGCTCGCAAGAATCAAGGCATGAGCCAATGACCATAAAGACTATTGCTAAAGATCCAAAGATAACTGAGATGACTTTAGCATATCTCACCAAGGCCATTCAAAAAAGTCTTAACGACAACCGTGCTCCACAAAACAATCATATGTATCCAAGAAGGGAGCAACAATGGTGCTCAGTTTGCTATGGTCCACATAGTATAGTGAATGCCCTACGTTTAGAGTAAAATTTAATGTGAATTGCAATGCATGTGGGAGGTATGGTCATCAAGCCAAGGATTGCATAGCATTTAAACACGTGATGCCCAATAGACCAACCTTAGCATAGACGGACACACCTCAAGTTCCTGCATTGATTTTGGCTCCATCTCTTGAACAACCGTCACAACACATGGTCTCTAGGGCCCAAAATGTTATTCAAACAACACCCTTACCACCTCCAGTGCTAGGACCACAACCCCCACATCCAAGAATCACTTCTGTGAATCAAGTGGGTTGTGAGTCATCTATTGCTTGTGTGGATTGCAAGGATGAGTTAGAACCTAATGTTTCCTATGGGATTGATGCACTTGAAGAAAGTCCACAATACTACATGGAGGACTATTGGGGACAAGTCAAACTTGTCTATCAAGTAGCACTCTTGTGGCAAGGGGAAAAAATATCAATTTCACTCCCAAGAGATCACCTCTTCAATTCTACAAGTGTGGGGGTCCACATCGACATCGTGTAGCCGAGTGTCCTATGAGACTACAAAAGAATGCCACAATAATGCAAATCAATCAAGCAATCACATCTACAATGCCGATACTCATGTGTAATTTATGTGGCATAGATCATTTGATGGACCAATGTCCGAATAGTCCGAATGCACCAAAGATGACGCCATTGAACTTAATTGAGGTTACCGAGGAGCCATCACAAAGTACACCTATGGTACCAATAAACGTACTCACACGATCAATGCGCCAAAACCAAAATTATATTCTTGAAGAAAGAGACACGACATCAATTGCTCAATCTCAAAAGAAGCAAAAAACACAAAGGAAGAGATAGAAAAAAAGCAGCAAAGTCAGACCCCAGTTCAAAGACCAACGTTGGGACTAGTGACGACCACATATATATTAATGATGCTGCAGAGGATTCTGATTCTGGTGAGACCATGGAGACTAAAACGACCATTAGAAAATAAACAAACAAGGAAGATTGTCACATGAGCCACAATGGCCAGGACCCAAGAAGAGGATAGGAACTTACCCAAACCCTATGAAGGCGATCAAGCTAGTTAAGCATTAACGAGTTTGGTAGAAGAGACCCAAAAGTATCTAGAGCAAGCACCTAGGCAGATCCAGATTACTGACACAATGTTCCCTACAAAAAATAAATCTCACAAATACCATACACCACTAGCCATACCTAGTGTCATCCAAGAAGAAAGTGACTTTAAGTCATTGGGGAAGTGAGCATACTCCCTTCTTGTTGGAGTGAATGTTTACAGAGGGATTACCTGAACCTATCAAATAAATGGAGATCCCATCTTCCCCATGTTAAGGGACTAAAACCCAAAAATTACCGTTAAATATTTCCAAATTGATGGATTTCATGGCTTCAAAAGCTAGAACCACCATCATGTCCAAACTATATGGAGACCCCGAGCTATTCTTAGCTCTTTGGGCTTTCCTCAATGGAGAACTAAAGGTTAGGCTACCACAATTTGCACAGATGGACGGAGCTAGGGAGGTTCCAATAGAGGAGGAACACATAGATCCACAACCCAAACTAGATGAGAACTCTGTTGCTAAAATACTTGTTAACAAGTTGGGACAATACTTTGAAGGTGCTGAATCCAATGCAACCATACCAATCACTACCAAGGGATTAACTATGAAGGGAATCCTTAATGGTGGCATTGGGGTTAGTATTGTAACTAGAAATTGCTGGGAAACTATGGGAATACCTCACCTTGGGACTACAAACATAGTGGTAAAGATGGCCAATGGGACTATTGTTAAACCAATTGGGATGCTAGAAGATCTCAAGATCAAGGTCTTTGGACACAAAATAAGGCATACCTTCATTGTTATGGATTTTTCCAAGCACACTATGTCATCGGAGATGATCTTAGGACGTCCTTTCATGAGGGAAGCGAAAATGGTGCATGACAGGTCTAAAAACCATGTCTACTTGCAGTTCCAAGACTTTGTCATTCGAGTTGATGTTGTAACTAGTTGAGCACATTCTCTAGGAAACATATTTATAATTGATCATAGATCTAGCACCACAATTCACTCGGCCCCATTGTAGTATTATTACATGTGTAAAAAGGAGACTGATGTTGGGGAAGATTCCCCTTATATGGAAGTTCTACTTGGGATAACCGAGTCTGACAGTGTGGATTGGGTCCACCTAGCAACAACCATAGACACTTGTGGTGTCATAAAATCTAATATCTAATATCTAACCAACCCAAATGATTTTCTCATATTAAATTGATCACTTAATGTGGGAGAATAAACGGGAACAAGTGCTAAGATATAGACATGTGCTTATAGATCTCAACACAGGGCCAATAGAAAAGGGGCCCAAATGAGAGATGGTCTATCAAAGAGCAAGGCTAAAAAATGGAGCATAAGACCTTAGGGTTAGCTTCATTGAAGACCTCCAATAATGTGTGTAAAAGGCCTTTGACCTTAGGTAAGCTAGGGCTTAGCTTGAGGCGCGGGAACCCGACCCAGCTCGAGGTGCTTGTCCTGCTTTTCATGCTTGATGACTAAGGTTCTTGAGGTGCTTGATGATTGAGGTGCTTAATTATTGAGATGCTTGAGGTGCTTGACATGCTTGAGATGCTAGGGTTGCACTTGAGGTGAGAACCCACCCCAAGCTTAAAGTGCTTATGAGCCAAGCTTGTGGTGGGAACTGGCCCTATGCATGAGGGGTAGAGGTGTCAAAAAGTCAAAGATTCAATCCCTACAAGGAGGGGGCGAGCCCTACATGAGGGGGGATGAGAGAGAACACCCACACACTCACACAAGGCATGCATGGTACAAAGAAAGCAAAAGGGACACTTGTCAAGTTCCTCCTCATGTTGCCCTCATGGTGTGCCTGAAGCCTATTGGTTGGCCACCCAAGGGGTCCAATAATAATTTATGAGATTTAATTAATTGATTTAGCATTTATCTAGCCCTCTCTCTCAAAGGGTAAAGGGGGACACTTGTCTCAAGGCTACCCTTGCTGCTTCTAATGCCTCCAGCTTGTGATTGGCTAGGCCTGGAGGGGTCCAATGAGCTTCAAGCATGAGCTACAAGGGGGGGTCGACCCAAGAAAGCTAGGGGGTTTCTTAGGGGGTATACTCACCCACACACACTCACAAACACTCTCATTGTGTGCTATGCAAAGTGCAAGAACTCCCTCTCCTTCTCCAAGCAAGTAGAGGTTGAGAGCCTACACCAACACTCTTGGATATGGAGTGCATATCCAACCAAGAGCCATGCTTCAATGCTTAAGCTTGCCATCTCCTTCTTCTTCATCACTATGCTATTATGTATGCTAGCCACAAGAGTTATGATAAGTGAGGAACTAATTCTTTCTCCTACGAAATGTTTCTTCTTCCTCTTCCCTACCCTCATTCCCTGCTAGCTCTCTCCACCTTTGAAGGTGTTTGAGGTCTTCGGACTGAGGCTTGGGATAGTGATAGCCGTTTTTCGGCTTTCCATAATTGCCATAGTAAGCTACCTCACCCTATCAAAGCACTCAAACATTTTCGTTATCCCTACCATTTCACTGTACATAGGCGTGTGTGAGTTAGGGGACTTTTCCCATATCTTCTTAAAAATCCTCAATTAGCTAGTCACTGGGCTAGTTGAGTCAAAAAAATAAAAAATATAAGTATATTATGGTCCATTTGTGTGTAAATATTTTATTGTATATAGGGCCTAAATAAAATGATTTTTCATAATTATTTTGGTATTTATTTAAATATTTATACTTAGGCGTGTATTATTTATGCTATGTACATTGACTCACCATTACCATATTTTTTCTTACCATTTTGCATACTCTTTATTCCATATAAAAATAATTTCATGCAAGCTTCTCTTATTTTTGGTGTAACTCCATCCCAACAAAAATCCAAAAAAACTAGTTCTATTTATGTGTATATTTTTTCACTATTGTGATTTTTTCCTTCCTACATTTATTCTCTATTACTCCCATAAATTAGACCACAAAAAATATTCATCTTTTTATGGTAGACTTATAATGAGAGAGATTTATTTTGACCCCTTTATATTTTTTCCACCTATATTATTTATATTTGACATGTACATATTTATTTAGACCCCTCAATATTTGATTTTCTTAGTTGTACTATTCACTTATATCATGATTTCAACAATATCTTCAATTATAGACCTACCAAATAAGGTCAAGGGTATGTGGCCTGCATGCATGCACCATGGGGAGCTCACTCTTGGAGGTATTCAAAAGAATCATCCAAAGAAGGACCTCACAAGGACCTTGTGCAGTGGAAAAAACAGTCGGTTTTGCTGAATTTTTAAAGATCACATGCTCCCCGAATTTGGAAAGGTGAAACAAACAAAAGTTTAGCTCGTGAGCTGAACTTTCACCTCAAATTTATTTTTTCATATTCTTTTGAGCTACGAGCTGTGAGCTATGATTTTATTGGTGGACCCCAGTTTGGCCATGCTATGCAGCCACACTCCCTCTTCCACTTTATCATTTTCCTCTTTCACACACACTCCTCCCTCTCCTTCCCACTCCCAAACCTGCAACTCCCATGTCCTAATTCACCATCTTCACCATTGCCACATCTCTCACACCTCCATAGCCTTCATCCTCCATTTCTACACCCTATGTGTCCCCCTTTCTCTCTACATATATGTCCATATTACCATACTGTCTTCAGCTTTGTAAATAACTTCAAAAAATCAGCAGAAATCCAAGGATAACCTCTGCAAATGAAGACTTTTATCATGAATTTTCCAAGGTTTGAAGATAACATAGTTTCATCGACACGCGCTACTTCGCCATGCTGACCGCTTCTTCTGCCGATGCTGTAAAGAGGTGAATGTCAACTTCTCCAAGCTTCAACCTTGCTTTACAAGATTATCCCTTCTCTAACTTTTCTCATCATATATCTCACCATTTGGTGAATGATTTTGTAAATATCTTTTAGTGATAATTACTACCTACTAACCACTAACCTTATTGTAAAATGCACCCTCTACTAGAGTAGGCACTCCCAAATATTCACTCAATCCTCTCTCCTTTCATCCTCAATAATTCTCTTCCCTTGAGCCCACATCCATGTGACTCAAAGGACAAGAGAGACCCACCCTCATTATAAAAAAATAAAAAAAATGCATAATCTTTTATTCCTTCAAATAAACTTGATTAGGCCTAATCCTAATCGGGGCTTCTAAAACCTATAAATAGAGCCCTTCTCTCCCTTGTAAATCATCACATGATCACACTACACCACACCATTCTCAACACATAACACACCACTCTTCAAGACTAGTTGTGTAGAGTGTGTGCATTGTGAGTGCTCTATTCCATCACTACACATAGGTGCATGGAGAAGCTTGAAGTTAGTTATGCCATCTAGAGGAGTGGAGTGATACTATACTCTGCAATCACACTTGTAGCCTACTCTTGTCCATAAATAAGATTCATAGTTTTGGGTGCAATTGTATGCTGCAACTACGACTCTTCTCTCCAAATTGACTTGATAAGTTGGCTCATCAGGTGGTTGAAGGTATATTGTCCTTGAAGTTTGTTGTGCCATTTCATGCTTGGTGGTTTGAGGGCTTGTTGAATTGTTTGCTTAAGATGTCAAATTGTAAGAGGGTGCTCGGTGAGAGGGCTCCCGTGACCCTAAGACAATTTGTGTATTGGCAACAAGGTCAAGTTTTGTGTTGTCTCTCTATTTCTCATCAAGCTTTGTGTGCATCTAGTCTTTAAGGCTAAGAGTGAGTTGCTCAAGTTGATTTGTGCTCTTTACCTCTCTCTGGCGTGGTGAATGTTTGTGTCTGGTGTGTGTGGCTATCTTGCATTCCCCTCTCTTTGTGCGTTTGAGTACAAGGAGATATCACGTGCGTCCTAGTTCGCATCTACAACTAGGTGGTGCCCCTTTTTTTGTTTGGTTTCTGGCTGTGGGTTGTTGTTGTCTCTGATTGTGCTTGCCCCTTCCCCAATTGAGCAGCACGGGAGCCTCAAAGGGTGTTTAGAGGCCGCTCTTCTTGTTGCCCGCCCCGGACCGCCTCAAATTGGTGCCCCCACTGAGGACTAACTTTGTTCTTATTGTTCTTGTATTGCATGAATGCTTGAATTTCAGGATAATCAAGTAGATTATATGAATCATGAAAACTTGTATGACCGAGTTTAATTTCAAGGCAACAAAAATTGATCTAGAATATGGTTTGGATTAGCATAACATAAGAAAGGAAAAAAACATTTTCATATAAGAATCTAGAATTCATGCTGAAAGACCTTTCAAAACTTTGTGTAGTTAGTTGATGTCATGAGAGGAAATGATTGTTTGGAACTAATCTTTGTGTGGTTCTAGCATTGAGAGACTATGACACGCTATACCTTTGATGATATCCCAATCTTCTTCGGAGATCTAGATGAAGATGTTGATGATTTTCTTGTTGATTTTAGAATGGTTTGTCGTATCCTTGGTAAAAGGGATGACATTGAAAAAGGGGATTTTCTATTTCTATGCCTTAGAGGCAACGCTGAGCAATGGTTTTGTAGTATGTCTTCTCAGATTGAAGATGGATATACCCAAATTTCCAAAGCTTTGAAGACCAGATTCTCTAAATTTCCAACAACAAAGACAGCATGGGCTTCATTAGGGAGACTTCAACAACATGGTGAAGACTACTACGCGTATGAGGATATTTTTTCTCGTCAATGGGGAGGATATGGGTTTAGTTCTACATTTCTAGATTATGTAAAAATGGAGCAATTTATTTCGGGTTTGTCTCCTTTCCTAAAGACTAAGGTTACTTGTAGTGGACCCTCTACCTTTGAAGAAGTGGTCACTATTGCCCGAAGGAAGTTTCACAAGTACTTCTACATCAAAAATGGTTTCCATCATGCTGGAAGAACCAACCATCATGAAAGTGTTTCTATCAAGGAGTCATCTCCTTTGCCATACTTGTCTCCTTCTACTCCAACAAATATTGAAGAAGTTACTTACATGCCAACTGATTATTCAAGTGCTAAAGTGTGTGGCCAAGATTCAAATGTGGAATCTCTTTCTTCTACCTTTATCACAAGCATGCAAAAATCGACACAAGATATCTCAAATGGCATTGATGATTCAATTATGGATACATCCAACCTTTTGGTGGAGGATCAATTTCTAGTCCGAGCAGACGAAGCTTTTGTGCAACATGGCTCTATGGAGAATGAAGACCTTGAAGGTAACCTTGATCTTATGGAATGTTTTGAGAGTGTATCTTGTCTAAAAGAAGAGAGTGAAGAAGAAGATGAAATCATAGGTGGGGAGATCATGGACCACATTGATCATAAAGAGATGATTGTGTACATGGAATGCCAACTCCAAAACAAAGTAGAAGAGTGTGAGTTGAATCCATGTGAGGATAATCTTCAAGAAGTTTTTGAGGATGTTGAAACGCATTGGTATGACCCATGTATATTAAGCATGGAGGAACCTATCATGCAAGAAGCCAAAGTTTTCACAAAATCAAATAGTAATCCATCAACCTTTGAGGTGGTACAATGTGAGGAGTTACAACCTTGCCAAAGGGGGGGCTTAGAAGGGGATGAAGAACATGGGAGAGTAGTAAAAAATAAAATCATAAAAGGAAACTGTCAGAAGGGTATCATTCTCTCCAATGGTGTTTTAGTGGGTGTCTCTTCATTCACGGGACAATCTCTTAGCAAGAAAATCCAAACTTTTGAAGCCCCATTCATCTTCACATTGGGTTTCACCTCTTCAAAGTCAACTTCTCCTCTCTTCACATACACCTTTCATCGGGGGCACCGTACCTTCTTAAGTGGAAGAGGACATGAATACTTGGTGATGAAGAGATGTTTCCAAACCTTCTACATTTGGTTCTTTGGTGTATGGAGGTCGCACATTGTGATGCTTCTGGTCTTCATCATAGATGAAAAACTTGTTGATTACTACATGTGGATATTTCATCAATCAGTTCTCTTCCAATGTGTTGGAAGCAATAGAAACCTTCATCTATTATCTACTTATGTGGTAAACTATTTGCAATATCTTCCAATAGAAGTTGGAAGCATGGATCAAGCTTTCCTAGATCATGAAGTTCATAGAATTTTTGACTTGATGAGCCTACCCAGGTTGAATGAATTTTATGAGCTACAGTTTAGGAATTTGCTCATACAAGCTCTTGAAGATCATAGCAGATATATCAACATTACACAGGAGGAAGAGCAACCAATCTTTTATATCACATTCATAGTGATAGATGCAATGATGGACAACAATAAAATCTACAAGTTTCTTCAACCGAAATCAGTAAGTGATTCCATACCATACATCTCTCTTTGGGAAAGATATTTCAAGATCTTTGATCCTGGGAGGTGCGTATGGAAACTTTCTCAATGGAGGAGGTTTACTCCGTCACTTCATTACATCCTACTATTGGCTCTGAGATCCTTCCATATCACACAAGGTTTCTTAATCATACAACAAAGATTCTTCAAGGATGAGAGCAGACAAAGATAGACGTTACACAATCTACATATTGTATGATCGGATAAATGGTACATGAATGTACCATTATCTAAGGGGGGGGCTAATGATAGCCGTTTTTCGGCTTTCCATAATTGCAATAGTAAGCTACCTCACCCTATTAAATCACTCAAACATTTTGGTTATCCCTACCATTTCACTGTACATAGGCGTGTGTGAGTTAGGGGACTTTTCCCATATCTTCTTAAAAATCCTCAATTAGCTAGTCACTGGGCTAGTTGAGTCAAAAAAATAAAAAATATAAGTATATTATGGCCCATTTGTGTGTAAATATTTTATTGTATATAGGGCCTAAATAAAATGATTTTTTATAATTATTTTGGTATTTATTTAAATATTTATACTTAGGCGTGTGTTAGTTATGCTATGTACATTGACTCACCATTACCATATTTTTTCTTACCATTTTGCATACTCTTTATTCCATATAAAAATAATTTCATGCAAGCTTCTCTTATTTTTGGTGTAACTCCATCCCAACAAAAATCCAAAAAAACTAGCTGTTCTATTTATGTGTATATTTTTTCACTATTGTGATTTTTTCCTTCCTACATTTATTCTCTATTACTCTCATAAATTAGACCACAAAAGATATTCATCTTTTTATGGTAGACTTATAATGAGAGAGATTTATTTTGACCCCTTTATATTTTTTTCACCTATATTATTTATATTTGACATGTACATATTTATTTAGACCCCTCAATATTTGATTTTCTTAGTTGTACCATTCACTTATATCATCATCTCAACAATATCTTCAATTATAGACCTACCAAATAAGGTCAAGGGTATGTGGCCTGCATGCATGCACCATGGGGAGCTCACTCTTGGAGGTATTCAAAAGAATCATCCAAAGAAGGACCTCACAAGGACCTTGTGCAGTGGAAAAAACAGTCGGTTTTGCTGAATTTTTAAAGATCACATGCTCCCCGAATTTGGAAAGGTGATACAAACAAAAGTTTAGCTCGTGAGCTGAACTTTCACCTCAAATTTTTTCATATTTTTTTGAGCTACAAGCTGTGAGCTATGATTTTATTGGTGGACCCCAGTTTGCCCATGCTATGCAGCCACACTCCCTCTTCCACTTTATCATTTTCCTCTTTCACACACACTCCTCCCTCTCCTTCCCACTCCCAAACCTGCAACTCCCATGCCCTAATTCACTCCCTTCACCATTGCTATATCTCTCACACCTCCATAGCCTTCATCCTCCATTTCTACACCCTATGTGTCCCCCTTTCTCTCTACATATATGTCCATATTACCATACTCTCTTTAGCTTTGTAAAGAACTTCAAAAAATCAGCAAAAATCCAAGGATAACCTCTGCAAATGAAGACTTTTATCATGAATTTTCCAAGGTTTGAAGATAACATAGCTTCATTGACACGCGCTACTTCGCCATGCTGACCACTTCTTCTACCGGTGTTGTAAAGAGGTGAATGTCAACTTCTCCAAGCTTCAACCTTGCTTTACAAGCTTATCCCTTCTCTAACTTTTCTCATCATATATCTCACCATTTGGTGAATGATTTTGTAAATATCTTTTAGTGATAATTACTAACTACTAACCACTAACCTTGTTGTAAAATGCACCCTCTACTAGGGTAGGCACTGAAGGGGATCAGGGAGCACCACAGACGAAGAGTGAGAGAGAGAGAGAGAAGGAGACACACAACACAGATATGGGTGGGGAGACTCAAAGAGTGAGCAGCCCCCTATACACTTATGCTATGTATAAGGTATACAAGTCAGTGGGCGCCCAGACTTTGGGCGGCCGGGCAAGGCACAGACGCCTATACCCCAACAACCTCCCACTTAAAGGCGACTGTGCCTTTAAGCAAGGGAACCTAGTCTAAAGACTACAAAAGGCGAGAGAAAACGGCTCTCAACCGATAGCCACTGGCTGGCTATGATCGTGTGCATCCGGCTATCCTGCTCCCGTGTAAGTCCATACACCACCAGGCGTACCGCACACGTACTGTAAGTATGTACGCAATACCTGCATATCTCCCTCGTGCACTATGCCATCATGAGTCAACAAATGACTGACAACCCCAATTGCAAATTCTCCCACTGCAGCTGCGATATCGGGTCTCAAGATCAACATCTCATACATGAGACCACCGAATGCCGATGCAATGCTAGCGGGCCCTGCTAGCTCTACGGAGCATGCATCAACATATATATCCCTGGCAATAGGCATCTCTGACTGACAAGGCGTGTCAGCCACATGCATCTCTTGACTGTCCGCAAAAGACGCATCAATCTGTCGTGCAATCTCAGAGAAAACCAGCTGCTCTAGGTGTCTGCTGGAAGACATATCCTGCACAACTATATCCCCATGCTCACTTTCGAGCATAGAAAGGAATGATTGCATAATCGCTGACGTCTCAGCCTCCTCTGCAATCATCCACTGCAAACATGACCACTCAATCTAATGTGACTCACTAGAGCTCTCATGCTCTAACTCCATATGCATAGACTCCTGCACAACGTCCTCCTGTCATGACTCACTAGAGCAAGACCGCTCTACCTGTCTATCGTGCATAGAAGTATCTCGCACAACTGACTCTCGGCTTTGCTCACTCACTAGCAAAGCATGCATGTCTAACTCTGTCACCTCTCTGTGTGACTGCTCAAGTCGTGCCCCAATTGAAGGAGTACGAGCGAAAGTGCGACGTGAGAGAGAGAGAGTGCGAGAAGAAGAGCACGACGATATGGTGAACTCGCTCTACTGTAATGTGTAGAGCATAGTGAGTTCTTATTAGGTTTTTACAAAAGAATATGTGTACATACCTGGCGGCCCGCCCACTTACCTGGGAGACCACATTGGGCTTTATACCCCAACAACCTCCCACTTAAAGTCCAATGTGGTACTTTAAGTGTGAGAGAAGCTACTATACAAGCTAATATACAAGAGATGTAGAGAAGTGATGTACTACCCTACACCTAACTGCTTGCGAAAATGCGCAAAGCTCTCTGAGGGAAGTCCTTTTGTAAGTAGATCAGCAAGATTTTCTGTGGTGTGAAATTTGATAAGCTGAAGTTGCTTATCCTCGAGCATTTCCCTGATGAAATGATACTTCACATCCACATGCTTTGTCTTTGAGTGATAAACTAGATTGCGAGCCAATTGTATAGCACTTTGACTATCACAATATAACACAGGCATCTCTTCTTTGATTCCCAAATCTGTTACTAGTCGATTAAGCCAAATTGATTCTTTGCATGCCTCTAATGCTGCAATATATTCAGCCTCTGTAGTAGACTGAGTAACACAATCTTGTAATCTAGAACGCCATGATACTGCTCCACCAGCCAATGTAAAGACATACCCTGACGTAGACCTTCGGTTGTCTAAGTCACCTGCATAATCTGAGTCTGTAAAACCCTTTACACTTAGCTCCTGACTCCCATAGCATATACGCATACTCTTTGTAGCTTTCAGGTATCTCAATATTCCTTTCACTGCCTCCCAATGTTTCTTGCTTGGGTTTGACATGTATCGACTTACTACTCCCATTGCAAATGCAATGTCTGGGCGAGTAGAAATCATTGCATACATCAAACTACCCACTGCAGACGCATATGGAATTTTATCCATTTCAGCCTTTTCTTCCTCAGACACGGGATAATCTTGTTTGCTAAGTTTCACATATGGTGGCAATGGAACACTCAGTGCCTTTCCCTTCTCCATATTGAAACGTTGCAAAACCTTGTCAATATACTCTGTTTGAGATAACCAAATCAACTTCTTTGATCTGTCTCTCTCAATGTGCATACCAAGTATATGACTTGCCTCACCCATGTCTTTCATGTCAAACGATTTTGCCATCTTTGACTTCAAACCTGAAATTTCTTCCAAGTGCTTGCCAGCAATCAACATGTCATCCACATACAAAATAAGGATCAGCCAACTACCATCCTTAGTCTTCTTTGTATATAGACAGTGATCGAACTCACTACGTTTGTAGCCTTGAGAAAGCATAAACTTGTGGAATTTATGGTACCATGCCCTCGGTGATTGTTTTAAGCCATAAAGACTCTTTAACAACTGGCATACCCAATCTTCCTTGCCTTTCTCAACAAACCCTTCTGGCTGCTGCATGTAAATTTCCACATCTAAATCACCATGCAAGAACGCTGTCTTGACATCCATTTGGTGCAACACCAAATCTAATATGGCAACCAATGCAAGAAATCATCTCAATGTAGTCATCTTGACCACCGGAGAGAAGACTTCATCAAATTCAATGCCTTGTTCTTGCTTAAAGCCCTTGGCAACAAGCCTTGCTTTGAACTTTGGCTGACAATCATGAGCGGTGATCTTATACCTGTAAACCCATTTACAAGGTAGAGCCTTTTTGCCCTGTGGTAATTGAACTAGCTTCCATGTCTGGTTTTTATGCAGAGCTATCATCTCTAACTGCATCGCCAATTTCCAATTCCCGGAGTCCTTCATTTGCACTGCTTCCTTGTAACATGAAGGCTCATTGCAATCAGTCAACGTGACATAGTTCATAGATGGAACAAACCTATCAGGAGGTCGCATGACACGTCTAGATCTACGCACAATAGGTGGCTCAGGCTCAGCCACAACCTGTGGTTCCACTCTATCCTGTTCTTGCTCCTCTTGAGCCCTGACATTTTGTCTTGCACGTGCAGGTCCATCGTCTTGGAAGACAACTCTTCTAATATCCTCAACCCTCTCTGGTTTAGAATGATATTTGGATTCATTAAAGTGAACATCATTGCTGCCGACAACCTTTCTAGATTCGGGATCCCAAAGTCTGTACCCCATCTCACCAAAATTACCATAGCCTAGAAAGATGCACTTTCTACTCTTTGGCTCAAGTTTGTTCCTAAATTCCTTTGGAACGTGAGTATATGCCTCACATCCAAAGACTCTGAGATGCTTGTATGAGGGCATTTTGCCTGACCATACCATCTCTCGCACTGAATTCTTCTGCAAAACTTTGCTAGGAGATCTATTTACAAGATGAACAGCTGTTGATACAGCTTCAGACCAAAACCCATTTGGCAGCTATGCATTAGACAACATACTTCTGACCTTCTCTTGTATGGTCCTATTCATCCTCTCAGAAACACCATTTTAAGGAGGATTGTAAGGAGCAGTAAGTTCACGTTTTATACCTTTTGACTCACAAAAGTCCTGAAAGGCCTTTGAAACATACTCTCTACCATTGTCAGTGCGTAAGCATTTAAGCTTCTTGCCACTCTGATTCTCCACAAGTGTCACAAACGTTTTGAAAGCACTAAACGCTTCATCCTTGTGCTTGAGAAAGTAAACCCATACTTTCCTCGAGTAATCATCTATAAATGTCATAAAGTAACAAGCTCCCCCTAGAGATAGGTTAGGCATAGGTCCACACAAATCACTATGAACAAGTGCCAACTGTGTATCTCTTCTACTGCTTCTATGCTTATGTGGCTGCTGTTTTTGCTTACCATACAGACAATGTGCACAGAATTCAAAATCATTAAATGAAAAGCCAGGCAAATAACCAGAATGAGACAAGATTTCCATTCCCTTCTTGGACATATGTCCTAACCGGCTATGCCACAAAGAAACGTTCGGCTGCTCGGTTACATTGATTACATTTTTAGAGACATTTGATACATAAATCATGTAAAGTCCTCCAGACTTTACTCCATGTGCTACTGTCATAGAACCCTTGGATATCTTCCACATGTTCTGTCCAAAAGTGGTGACGTAGCCAGCATCATCAAGTAAACCTGTGTTGATCAAGCTCTTTGTAATTGCGGGAACATGTCTCACATTCTTCAGCGTGAAAGAAGAGCCATTCTGAAACTTCAATTGAACATCTCCAACACCTAAGATCTCACATGTCTGCCCATTGCCTAGCCGAACATGATCTTTAGTGGTCACATAAGAGGTAAACCACTCCTTGTTTGGAGACACATGAAATGATGCCCCTGAGTCTATAATCCAGTCACTCAGTGCATTTCCATCAGATGCTGTAAGAAGAGCTGAGTCCATTGTATTCTTCAAGAAGTAGATGTCTCCTGACCTTAGACTGTCATCCTCTGCAACAGTTTTTGTCACATTTATTTCTTGAATCTTCACTGAGGACTTGTTCTTCTCACCATGGTCTTCAGCTTTCTCTTTGCCTTTTTCTGCTTTCCATTCTTTGCAGTCTCTTTTCATGTGACCCTTCTTGCCACAATGGTAGCATTCTATGTCACTCTTGCCTTTAGCACTGCAGGACTTGCTACGAGACTGATTCCTCTTTCCACCTTTGTACTTTTCTTTGGTCCTTCCCCTGACAACTAAGGCTGTTCCTTTGGCTTTGTCCATTGTCTTTCTATTGGTTTCTTCAGTAAGCAGACTTCCTTCTACACCTGCTATGTTCAAACCATCTTGAGGTGCAGAATTACTCAAAGCTGTGCGAAAAGTGTCCCAACTTTTAGGCAATGTGATCAACAGGAACATAGCTCTAACAGGTTCATCAAACTTGACACCTTGAGTTGACAACTGACTATAGATTGTGTTGAATTCATTCAGATGATTGGACATAGGTGTCCCTTCTTTCATCTTCAAGTCAACAAGCTTCTTAATCCAGTATACCTGTGAAGCTGCACTCTGCTTCTCATAAAGATCACTCATCTTTAACCATGCTTGATAAGCCGACATCTCGTCTGCTACATTGAAGTAAACGCTTTGTGCCAAAGTCAGCATAATGGTAGAAAGTGCCAATTCATCCATTTCGCTCCATTCATCTTCGTCCATATCTTCTGGTTTTATCCCCTTGAGCTTTATAGGTTTTATCTGCTTCTTTTGTACCAACACGTGCCAAATCTGCTTCTTCCACAATGGGAAATTGGTTCCATCCAGCTTCTTGATATTGTAAAGAGCAGTGTCCTGTGATCCAGCCATAGCTACACTTCATAGTAGTTTACTTTCCTGGGAAAAATTCGGCAGAGTTTCCCCTGTAAACTGACCTCTGAACCAATATCAACCTGTCAAATGAACCAAGAAAGCTTCAGATTCTGCATAAATTTCGGCAGGGTCTCCTTTGTAAAATGGCTCTGGTGTACTCAAAAACAGACCAAAAAACAGCTCAAAAAACACTATCTCTCTGACACTGTAAGCTGTGGGTAAACCTGTTCTGCACCTGTATTGTCTCTGACTGTTCTGTCACTGTCCTGTAAGCATAGACTGCGACAATGCCTCAACGGCAATAAAGCAAAGATGCAATCCCAACTGTCTAACTCACAGTCAATACATCCTAGCTGCCTATCTAAGGGTGCTCGAGGGATCGCTCCAAGACCTGTATCACTGAAAGGATCTCAACATTTGAGAATCCCCCAGCTCAATAAAACCTCACTCGACCCTCAACAAATGCTGCAGTAAATCTGACAGTACATAGACTTCCCACAATGTCATAAATCCACAAATTTCCCACTGTATGTTGTAACCGCTGCGGCGGTTGTTTGCTGCGTGACTCACAGCCAGCAAACCCTCAACAGACATACATCATCTCTGACAATACATCCCATGTGGAAGTTCTTGCAATGTCAGGATGAAATCTGGAATATCAAGCAGCAAACACAAGCTACCTGATAAACTAGTGGATGTCGCCTACAGTCTGTGTGTAGATGCGCCCGTGTCGTATGTGACACGCCTCCAAGAATTGTGAGCCGTCCTTCGACGTGTAGACAACCACAAATCAACACTCTGGGAGTGTCGATATCCTCAGCACATGCAGTCGTAGGCGAAAAACCCCAAATTTGCAGAGTCGGATCTGCACCCGTCGAGACCACGTAGTCAAAAATGGCCTGCGCAGAACTTTGTCGAAGCCGAACGGTGACCGAGATGACCTCAGAATGAAATTCTGAGAACACCGAGGCCTTCGGCATCCCCCACAGGATTTCGGGCCGTGTCTTCGCCTGTCAAATTTCACTCCAATATTAGGTGGTGACTCTAGCCTCCTACAGTGCTGCCCCGAGCCTCGATCTGAGCTCTGATACCAGTTGAAGGAGTATGAGCGGAAGTGCGACGAGAGAGAGAGTGCGAGAAGAAGAGCATGACGATATGGTGAACTCGCTCTACTGTAATGTGTAGAGCATAGTGAGTTCTTATTAGGTTTTTACAAAAGAATATGTGTACATACCTGGCGGACTGCCCACTTACCTGGGCGACCACATTGGGCTTTATACCCCAACACCAACTGTGTGCACAACGAGCTCACTACTCTGCACTCCATGCAAAGCATCCTGCAACCCACAAGCAAAAGAGACTCGCCTGCTCTCTCGCTGTCTACCTGGCTGCATGATCATAGAGACAACATCGTCTCTCGCGTGATCCACATGCAATGGGTAACCTGTACCACTCCTGGCACCTCTCGCAATCACTAGCGAACCCAAATGCAACGCAAAAGATCGCTCAAGCAGCGATATCCGACATCCACTATACCGTAACTGTCTGACTGAGATCAAATCCCGTCTCAGATCTGGCACATAACGCACATGACGCAGGGTAAATCTCATACCAATGGGCAAGGACAAACATACGTCTCCTACACCCTCAATGTCATACACAACACCATCAACCATGTGCACACAACCAAGTCTCCCACTAGAAAACATGCTAAACCACTCACGATGCGACGTGACATGGAAAGTAGCATCTGAATCTAGTAACCAATGTGAAGACAATGTGCAATCCGATATGCAATCCGTAGACATAAGATCGTCTGAAGACAAGCTAGATGTAAATGTGACATCGCCGTCACAATCATACTCAGTAACCACCATACTGATCTCACTAGCATATATCGTGCCCAAATCTGCATCACGCATCTGTCGCCTCCGTTGTCTCAAACGCCTGAAACATCGACGCATAATGTGCCCTATATGTCCACAATGCCCACATGTCAAGTCTCTATGCCGTCGAGACTTGCGTGTGGGACCAATCTCTCCCATGGACATAGAAGTGGGACTAGACTCCCCTGTAGACATGGATGTCGCCTACATAGCATGTAAACTCTGTCATAAAGCATGAGTTGTAGTCTCCCTCGAGATCTGCCAGTAAACAGACTCAACCAGATGCAAACAAATCGTAGACATTGCTAACTCACCAAGATCCTGCCAATCATCATTACGCATAGACTTGGGCTTCGCCGATAAACCACGCAAGGGTTTATCCTGCCCCAAATCCGCCAATGCAACAAGCACATGTTCCTTCCAAGCAACAAAATCTGCACCATCAAACTGTGTCAGACCATAAGGCTGGAAGTCATATGGAAAATCATCCATAATGCTTGCAAAAGAGCAACCAACAATGAGTAGCAAATGTCAACCAAATCAGCCCTAAACTGGCTCGAATCGCATCAACAAAAGTCTGCAAATATGGCTGTAAAATATGGCTACAAATCAGCCCCAAAATAGCCCCAAAATTCAGCTCTTAAACAGCTGCATAAACAAGTCACAAACGTGTCCCAGATCAGCCTACAACTGAGTCATACATGGACACCTGCAAAGAGGAAACAATGGCTGAAAATTCAGTGCCCAAATAAGCCCTCAAACCTGCCTGTAAACTTGTAAACCTGTAGCTGAAACCTGCTGAAAAACCTCAAGCCATTAGTGCTCGAATCCGGCTACCTAGCTCGTAGCCACACAAGCATACATCACAATACTCACTCCTGTGAGTGTGCCAAGATAACTGTACACCTGTCAAACCGTGAGCGAATCACCAAGCCCACACTGTGCGGTATCGATGCATACACACGCACAAATCTCCCACCTGCAGAGAACACCGCACGCAAATGTTGAGTGCAACCCGCAATCTCTACCTAGATCGCATAAATGATGCGCATAAAACTCCTTGGAAAATTTCGCCAGAGTTTCGTCAGTAAAACGACCACAAAACCAGTAACCAAACTAACTGCACGCTCAAAACCATGAGCAACCAAAGCGCATCAAACCGCACTCCAAATGCATGCACCCATCTCCACACTTTGCATACATCATTGCAAACACCTGCAAATCTAGTACACAAATATCTGCTCTACCTGTGACTGCCAAAAAACATGCTCGAGGCATACATTGCCGAGCTCAAAATGCAATCACATTAGTCTCCCTAAGCATCAAACCACATAAGGCATACATTGTATCCTCCCACCTGTGAGAAAACTTGCAGCAAATATCACTCTCACATTTGAGAGCAAACCATGTGTGGAATCCTCGACACACAATAAACAACTGCTGTTGCAGAAAATTCAGCGTTCAGAATTTTAAAATTCTGATATGACGAGCGCGTCCGGAGCGTGCCAAAACCCCAAGGTAGACTCCTGGATCACATGTATCCGAGTCCGGGTGTGAAAGCTATGCCAAAAAACCTCCGTTTCGACCCAAAAACGCAGCATAAACTGCCAAAAGAGGGCTGAAAAATGCACCTCCTCAACCGTAGCTCGAATGAAGTTATTGATGGCTCGAATGGCTTCAAAAGAGGGGTAAAACACCAAGACGCTTGGTAGAAACGCTCTCGAAAAGCTGAATTTGCCGATGCCGAAGTCGAAACCCTGTCTGCACTCTTGAAAGTGCGCGAGCTCGTGGACGCGATTTCAGGAATGAAATTGGCTCTCCACTGTCGTCGTGACTGTGTGCACACGCGCTCCCGCCGCACCTACGCTCTGATACCAATTAAAGGGGATCGGGGAGCACCACAGACGAAGAGTGAGAGAGAGACAGAAGGAGACACACAACACAGATATGGGTGGGGAGACTCAAAGAGTGAGCAGCCCCCTATACACTTATGCTATGTATAAGGTATACAAGTCAGTGGACGCCCAGACTCTGGGCGGCCGGGCAAGGCACAGACGCCTATACCCCAACATGCACTCCCAAATATTCACTCAATCCTCTCTCCTTTCATCCTCAATAATTCTCTTCCCTTGAGCCCACATCCATGTGAGTCAAAGGACAAGAGAGACCCACCCTCATTATAAAAAAATAAAAAAATAAAAAAATGCATAATCTTTTATTCCTTCAAATAAACTTGATTAGGCCTAATCCTAATCGGGGCTTCTAAAACCTATAAATAGAGCCCTTCTCTCCCTTGTAAATCATCACATGATCACACTACACCACACCATTCTCAACACATAACACACCACTCTTCAAGCCTAGTTGTGTAGAGTGTGTGCATTGTGAGTGCTCTATTCCATCACTACACATAGGTGCATGGAGAAGCTTGAAGTTAGTTATGCCATCTAGAGGAGTGGAGTGATACTATACTCTGCAATCACACTTGTAGCCTACTCTTGTCCATAAATAAGATTCATAGTTTTGGGTGCAATTGTATGCTGCAACTACGACTCTTCTCTCCAAATTGACTTGATAAGTTGGCTCATCAGGTGGTTGAAGGTATATTGTCCTTGAAGTTTGTTGTGCCATTTCATGCTTGGTGGTTTGAGGGCTTGTTGAATTGTTTGCCTAAAAGGTCAAATTGTAAGAGGGTGCTCGGTGAGAGGGCTCCCGTGACCCTAAGACAATTTGTGTATTGGCCACAAGGTCAAGTTTTGTGTTGTCTCTCTATTTCTCATCAAGCTTTGTGTGCATCTAGTCTTTAAGGCTAAGACTGAGTTGCTCAAGTTGATTTGTGCTCTTTACCTCTCTCTGGCGTGGTGAATGTTTGTGTCTGGTGTGTGTGGCTATCTTGCATTCCCCTCTCTTTGTGCGTTTGAGTACAAGGAGATATCACGTGCGTCCTAGTTCGCATCTACAACTAGGTGGTGCCCCTTTTCTTGTTAGGTTTCTGGCTGTGGGTTGTTGTTGTCTCTTATTGTGCTTGCCCCAGCCCCAATTGAGCAGCACGGGAGCCTCGAAGGGTGTTTAGAGGCCGCTCTTCTTGTTGTCCGCCCCGGACCGCCTCAATAGTTAAATCTTTCTTCAAGTTTATGTTATGTTTGTGATGCATGAAGCTTTCCATCTTCATTGCATCACCTAGGTCACAAGGAACACAAAGATTGTATTTTAACAAGTCTCTGTTAATGGGAGAAATCATAATACAAATGCCTATTGGAGGGGGGACCGGCTCCACATAAATCCGGTCCTCAACTGTTGTCATGTTCTCTAAAATTTTCTCTCTCTTGCAAAAGTATTGTTCATGCCAAGTTAACTAATAGCTATGATTATGTTTCTATCTTCAACTATGTTCACCCGCTATACTCACAAAGTCATTTCTCAAAAGTACTTTTATTAATTTCCGCTACTCTCAAGTTAAATAGGCCAATTCCATTACATGGGGAAATAGGGGGATGACCTAGGTAACACCTGAGAGGGGTGAAATGCCACAATTGGTAGACCTACCACATGAAGGCTTGACTAACATTGAAACCAGTAGCGTCTCAAAAGACTATAACCCACACAATTTGGAGTTGGAATTATCAATTGAAATTGACTCAAAGGACAAAGAATCTAAGTTAAATCTTGGTGCAAATGTGGGGACAAACCATTCAAGGCCCAGTGGTACCCTAGATGACAATCTATCTGGGAGATGAGAAGACACGAGTAGTGATTCATCTAGTGACTCCTCACTGGAAATTGATCGTAATAAAAAATTAGACAAGAGGAGTATGAGATATAAGAGGCAGCAATATTGAGAAAATGTGCATGCTAGGATAAATGAAAAGAAATCTACCGTAGGATGGCTCAATAATGTTGGGGCATGTGATGCTCATCAAAAGTTGGTAGACAATTGGGGTGAATAGCTTCAAAGTGTCATATGGTGCAATCCACAACCCATTGACATTGCACATCTAGGAGCTACAAAGAAGCCAAAGTTGAGCCGTATTGTAAGGAGACGACAAAATCAAGAGCTATCTCAATAACAAAAGGAAGCAGAAGAGAAATCACAGTCCATAGAACAACAAGACCCCACATATTTACATCCTACATCTGATAATTTCAAACCCTACATCATGGAGGAGCGTAAGGTTGTGTATACAAAGGCCCAAAGAACACCTATCGATGGAAGTAATTAAGTCTATGATGGTCAAGCAATAGTTAAGAAATAGAGTTAGCAGACCTAGGTGAGGAGTCCAAACCTATTTTCATTGCCCAAGATATGACAGAGAATGAGGAATATGTACTTAAGGAGCTTCTCAAGGAATTCAAGGATATATTTTCTTGGACATATCATGATATGACAGTTGTTCCACCTTTCAAGGTGCAACACACAATTCCCATGAAGAGCATGTCTAAATCAGTCCAACAACGGCCCTACCCAATGAATCCTAAGTATGGAAAGATTGTCCAAGAAGAGATTAAAAAGCTTGTCAAGTGCAGATTCATATACCCTATTTAGCACTCAAAATGGGTGTCTCCAATAGTTAATGTCCCAAAAAATAATGGAAAACTTAGAGTGTGTGTGGATCTCAACAAGGTCAATGCCCCCACTAAGAGAGACCATTACCCCTTTTTCTGCTTGAACGAGTCGCGGGAAGGAAGCTTATAGATTCTTCGTGTTATGGATTTTGGCTTAACAAATGCCCCTACTACCTTCCAAAGATTAATAAACACTGCTTTTAGGGAATATTTGAGGGAGTTTTGTGAAGATTTCTTAGATGACCTTTGTGCTTATTCCTCTTGGAAAGAACATCTATCATGTTTATGAAAAGTGTTTGAAAAGTGGAGATTATATTGCATCTCATTAAATCCTTCAAATGCCAATTTTGGGTTAAACATGGAGTCATTTTACGGCATATAGTGTCCAAAAATGGGATTTCCACAGATGAGAGCAAAATTAAAGCCATTTCCAATTTGCCACCACCTACAAAATATAAAGGAGTTCAAAGGTTCATGGGCCATGTTGGTTATTATCGCCGGTTTATTTTAAACTTTGCCAAGATAGCTCGCCCATTGTACAAGCTGCTTAGTGAGTTCCAATGGACCGCAGAAAGTGTAACCATGCTTATGAGTTATTAAAAAAGGCCTTAATAAGTGCTCCCATTTTATGAGTGCCCGATTGAAATGTAATTTTCCATGTGCATATTGATGCATCAAAATTTGCTATTGGGTGTGTTCTAGCTCAACCAGGAGAGCATAAATTGGACTACCCCATTAGCTTTGCAAGTCATCAATTAAATGACGTTGAGAGAAACTACACCACTACAGAGCGGCAAGTTTTAGCTATGATTTACGCAATAAAGAAATTTTGCTACTACCTTCTTGCCAACAAGTTTGTTTTCTATGCTGATCATCAAGTGTTGTTGTATGCTGATCATCAAGTGTTGTTGTATCTAGTGAATAAACCTTGTTCCATGGGAAGAATTACATGATGGTTGTTAATTCTTCTTGAGTTTGATTCTACCGTTGCGGTGAGATCCGGTAAAAGACATGTCATGGAAGATCATTTGTCTTGCATACCCAATGGTGAAGCCCCTACTGGAATCAATGATGAATTTCCCTTGGAATACTTCTTGATTCCTAGTAGTCGAGACCATGCCTAAATGGAGTGAGAAGATTGTGAACTTTTTAGTTAATGGTTCTCCACTCAAAGAGCTTCTTAAGGATATAGCTCAAAAACTATTAAAGGAATGTGAATCCTATTCTCTAATTGTTGCAGGAGCTCTCTACAAGCTAGGGGTTGGAATTAGGGTTGCAAAGAAACGCACACAGCTTGGAGAAGACAAAGGAAGCTCAAGGAACACAATAGAGAGTGTGTTACTTAGTGTGAAATGGAAAAATAGATAACCCTAGAGTGATGGGTGTATATACAATGCTCGGGGGGAAAAACCTCCTAAAGAGGAAAAAAATGCCTCGGCAGTCTTAGTGTGTTCACACACATCACTACCACATGTATATGGTAACAAATCCCCCCTAGAGTGATGCGGTGAACGAGAGCTAGCACATGAGTAAAGGGAAGTGCCATGCCCTGAGGACATGATCAGTCCACAAAGGGGAGTAAGCCCAAAGCTTTGCGGAAAGCTTCAATCTTCTCACAAGACAATGCCTTTGTGAAAAGATCTACAATGTTGTCCAGTGTTGGCACATAAGCCAAACTGATCTCTCCTGCTGAGAGCCTCTCCCTGACATAGTGGTAATGCACCTCAAAGTGCTTTGTGCGAGCATGAAAAACTGGGTTCCTTGCAACTACCAATGTGCTCTGGCTGTCAGTGTAGATAGTGTTGGCAGTGTCCAATCCAACACCCAAATCAACCATAAGACGTCTGAGCCATACACACTCACCTGTAGCTGTGAAGGCAGCCCTGTACTCAGCCTCACAACTCGAAGTGGCCACAGTAGGTTGCTTCTTGCTCAACCATGATATACATGAACTGCCAAGCATGAAACAAAAACCACTTGTGGACACTCGCGTCTCAAAACAACCAGCCCAATCTAAGTCCGGAAAAGCATGTAAATCTGGTGGCAATGATCCCCCCTTGGGATAAAACAAGCCAAGATGTAAAGTGCCACTAAGGTAGCGGAAAATCCTCTTGAAAACCTGCTAATGCTTAGACCCTGGGCTATGCATAAATCTGCTCACCTATGAGACTGCAAACTAAATGTGCTCACCTATGAGACTGCAAACCGAATATCCGGCCTCGTGTTGCATACATAAATGAGACAGCCAACAACCGTTTGATAAAGAGTGACATCAGCAGGATTGCCCGCATCATGTAGACTCAACTTCAAACCTGTTTCCATGGGAGTGGCAATAGGTTTGCAATCCTCAAGTCCAAACTTACATAGCAATGTCTCTATGTAACTTTTCTAACACAAGGCAATACCACCATCACACTACTTAAACTGTATACCCAAGTAATGATGCAACAGCCCCAAATCTTTCATCTTGAAAGTAGCATTCAAATCAGCCTTAAATTTATCAATATGTCCTTCATTTGGTCCAGTAATCAGCAAATCATCAACATAAAGAACCACAATGAGAAGTACATCACCCCCACGCTTTACATACAATGTGCTTTCTATTGGACTGTTACAAAAGCCTCATTTGACCAAATGAGTGTCAGCTTTCTCATACCAAGCAAGAGGGGATTGCTTCAACCCATACAAAGTCTTCTTACATCTACACACTTTGTCCTCTTGTCCTTTTATGAAAAAACCGTAGGCTGTGTTACATAAACTTCCTCAAATATGTCACCATTCAAGAAAGCAGTAACAATGTCTGAGTGATGTACATCCCAACCAAAATGAGCTTCCAATGCACATAGAAAACACATAGTAGTTACAAGACAAGTGGGAGCAAAAATTTTCCTTATAATCTATGCCTTTTTGCTATGCATAACCCTTTGCAAGAAGTCGAGCCTTATGGCAATCGATCTCACCATCCGGCTTGCATTTCATCTTGTAAACCCACTTCATACCAATGGCCTTTTTGCTAGGAGGAAAATCACATAAAGTCCATGTGTCATTTTCTATAATTGCATCATATTCTGATTGCATGGCAACCAACCAATTTTTTGAATTTTGTGCTTCATCAAAAGAGAAAGGCTCCTCAACATCATGTAAGCTAGACAGAGACAAAGCATAACAATCTGATTCATAAGATGCATGGTGAGAGGCTGAACAAGTACGACTAGACAAAGGTGCATCCAATTTACTATCACGCAAAGTGTGCACTAGCCATTTTGGCATACCTCTAGCCTACTCATTTTCAGCCCTTTCCTCATCAAGTACATCATGTACGTCTACATCAGTAATAGGTTGATTTGTAACATTTTTAGAAACCCCCATAGGCTGTACATTTTCCTCATTAGAACTTACATTCGTATCTCCACCACCGAAAAGAGGCAACAAAGTGTCATAAATGTCTTGAGAGCTTACATTACTGTCTCTAGTACATGACAGCAAGGGCTGAACAAAATCTTCCACAAACACTACATCCCGTGAAACTAGAATACTATTTGTTTGCGAGTGATAAAACCTGTACCCTTTTCTTTCAGCACTATAACCAACAAAAATACATTTGACAGCCTTATCATCCAATTTTTTGTGTTGTGTTTGTGGCACCAAAGCATATGCCAAACAGTAGAAAACACGCATGTGCTCAATAGAAGGCTTTCTATCATGCCATCCTTCATATGGAGTAATAGACTACAAAGCTTTTGTAGGACACTTGTTTAGTACATAAGTGGCACACATGATGGCCTCAAGCCAAAAAGAATGTGGCAAAGGTTGACTTTTGACCATACATCGTGCCATTTCCGTAAGTGACCTGTTTTTCCTCTCAGCAACACCATTTTGCTAAGGTATATAAGGCACTGTACATTGGTGTTTTATCCCACGACTAGCCAGAAATGTATTGAATTCATGAGACATATACTCCCCCCCTCGATCGGAATGGAGGGTTCCCATAGTACATTTAGAGACATTTTCAATCGTAGCCAAAAATTGTTTGAAGCACATAAAAACTTTGGACGTCACTTTAAGCAGAAATACCCATGCATTCCTGGAGTAATCATCAATGAAAGTCACGAAGTAAAGGTAATTGCCCAAGGACGGAGTTTGCATGGGCCCACAAACATCACTATGCACAAGTTGCAATCTGCATGTGGCCCGAACTGAACGATCCTTTGGAAACTTAGAACGTTGCATCTTACCCAACATACAGCCTTCACAAACATGTTTGAGAGGTGCTTCAAGAGACGGCAAAGAAGCACCCATATCAGATTTCTGCAAACGCAGCAAACTGGAAAATTCAGATGACCAAAACGTGCATGCCAAAGTTTTGCATCTGAAATAGCCCTTGAATCTGCAACAACATTTGCAAATTTTTTTCCACACATGTCATACAAAGTGAGCTTATACATCCCACGACACAAAAGGCCAGATGCAACAATTTCATCACCAAAACTGAGATCATGAACTGTACATCTGTCATCCACAAATTTGACTACAAGTCCAAGTCTAGCAAGTGCGGATACGGACAAGAGATTCTTCTTGATCCCAAGTACATAAAGTGCATCAAAAAGTGTCAAGGAACTTGTAAGGTTTCCAGTTTTTGAAACCTTAAAGGTTGTATAAAGCTTAATCAAACTGATATGATTATTGAAAAAGCAATGTAGATTGTCCGACCATGGCAAATATTGGTATTTTTGGAATCTTAAGCACAGCAAACCCCGGGCTAGAAATTTTCAAATTTGAATTCCGATAAAAAATGGCATAGTTATGACCCCTGAAAGTTTACACTGTGAATTAAGTAAAATAGGTAAAATTGAAGGGTTGCAGTAATCATTTAAGCATAGACTTTATTAAAGGTCTCCCAGATATTTAAAAGATATTTACCAATTAAGAAAAAATAGGTCAAATTATAGCAAAATTGACATTTTAAAAGCTGGTAGGTAATGGGAGGGTCATCACCGATCTGCCAGGGACTCATTTAGCAGCAGGGGTTTTTTGACTTGCTGGGGGCTGCTTGAACTTCAAGCAACTGTCTTTTTCAGCCGGTGAGAGCTTATGAGTGCCAGAAAACTATAAATAGGACCCCTAGCTTCACATTTTACACATACTTGGAGCCTTGACACACGCTCTCTCATCTAGAGATAACTCTACGCAGAAATCATTAGAGATTAATCTCTAATTGATTAACCTAAACGGTAATTAGTCTAATCTTTCTTAATTAGCAAGGTTAGATTAAGATATTTGTTAATAAATCAAAGATTAGGCCTATGTTTGCTCCTCAAACCTCTCTTAATTAATTAATCTTTGCTAATTATTAGAATTAAGCTTAGTAATACTAAGCTAATTAATTATCTTAGTATAATAGGACTGAAATTAGCCAAATTAACCATGAATTAATGGTAAATATATTAATTAAGATTAGATTAAGTTTAAGTAATTATCAGAGATACATTAGACAGCTATTAATCTAAGAAAATTATCCTATAATTTTTTGAGAGGTTTTCCTAATTAATTAGGCATAATTACTCTATTTTTTGAGCAATTTTAATAGGGGAAATTAGTAAATGAATTTCAAATGTTGTGATATATTTATCAGTAGTTAATTAGGTGTTCAAGAACCTGTGATAATTAGGAAAATCTCAGAAAATTAATCTAGCTAATTAATTTAGCCAAAATACTCTGTTTTTTGAGTAATTTAAATAGGGGAAATTAGTAAATGGAATTAAAATGTTTTGATATATTTATCAGTGGTTAATTAGGTGTTCAAAAACCCTTGATAATTAGGAAAATCTCAGAAAATTAATCTAGCTAATTAATTTAGCAGAATTACTCTGTTTTTTGAGTAATTTAAATAGGGGAAATTAGTAAATGGATTTCAAATGTTCTGATATATTTATCAGTTGTTAATTAGGTGTTCAAAAACCCGGATAATTGGGAGAAGCTCAGAAAAGTAATCTAGCTAATTAATTTAGTAGAATTACTCTATTTTTTGAGTAATTTAAATAGGGGAAATTAGTAAATGGAATTCAAATGTTGTGATATATTTATCAATGGTTAATTAGGTGTTCAAAAACCCATGATAATTAGGAGAAGCTCAGAAATTGAATCTAGCTAATTAATTTATAAGAAATACTCTGCTTTTTGAGTAATTTAAATAGGGGAAATTAGTAAATAGATTTTAAATGTTGTGATATATATATCAGTAGTTAATTAGGTGTTCGAGAACCCATGATAATTAGGAAAAGCTCAGAAAGTTAATCTAGCTAATTAAGCTAGAAAAAATACTCTGTTTTGTGAGTAATTTAAATAGGAGAAATTAGTAAATGGATTTCAAATGTTGTGATATATTTATTAGAGGTTAGTTAGATGTTCAAGAGCCCGTGGTAATTAGGAGAAGCTCAAAAAATAAATCTAGCTAATTACTTAAGCAGAATTACTCTGTTTTTTGAGTAATTTAAATAGGGAAAATTAGTAAATTGAATTCAAACGCTGTGATATATTTATCAAGGATTAATTAAGTATAAAGAAACCCGTGATAATTAAGGGAAGCTTAGATAATTAATCTAGCTAATTATTTTAGTAGAAAAACTCTGATTTTTAGACAAATTAAATAGGGGAAATTAGCAAATAGATTCAAATTGAATTGAGTTATTTATTAGACGTTAATTAGAGGTTTTAAAACCGGTGATAATTATTTTGATCTCATATAATTAGTTTAACTAATTATCTTAGTGGAATTACATTGTTTTTAGGGGTAAATTAAAGAGGGAATTTAGTAAATCATGTTCTATAACTACATGCATCAGAGCTATATTATAGGATAAAAAGGCCGTGATAGTTATGCCAAGGTTAGAAAAGTAGTATAGATATTTATCAAAGTCAAATTACACTATTTTTAGCTAAAAACTAAAGAGGGAAATTAGTAAATCATGTTATATGATTACATGCTATTTATCAGAGCTATACTATAGGGTAAATAGGCCGTGATAATTATGTCAAGGTTAGAAAAGTAGTATAGATATTTATCTATGTCAGATTACACTATTTTTAGCTAAAAACTTAAGAGGGAATTTAGTAAATCGTGCTATTTATCAGAGCTATATTATAGGGTAAAGAGGCCGTAATAATTATGCCAAGGTTAGAGAAGTAGTATAGATATTTATCTAAGTCAAATTACACCATTTTTAGTTAAAAATTAAAGAGGGAAATTAGTAAATCATGCTATATGATTACATGCTATTTATCAGAGCTATGTTATAGGGTAAAAAGGCCGTGATAATTATGTCAAGGTTAGAAACGTAGTATAGATATTTATCTAAGTCAAATTAAACCATTTTTAGTTAAAAATTAAAGAGGGAAATTAGTAAATCATGCTATATGATTACATGCTATTTATCAGAGCTATGTTATAGGGTAAAAAGGCCGTGATAATTATGCCAAGGTTAGAAACGTAGTATAGATATTTATCTAAGTCAAATTACATTATTTTTAGCTGAAAACTAAAGAGGGAAATTAGTAAATCATGTGCTATGATTACATGCTATTTATCAGAGCTGGGTAAAGAGGCCGTGATAATTATGCCAAGGTTAGAAAAGTAGTATAGATGTTTATCTAAGTCAAAATATACTAATTTTGGTGGAAATTTCAAGGGAGAAATTAGTAAATCATGCTATATGATTAAATTCTATTTATCACAGTTAGCTTACGTAATAAAGATTCCGTGATAAATATGTCAAGGTTAGAAAAGTAGTATAAGTATTTATTTAAGTCAAATTATTCTAATTTTAGCTAAAAATTGAAGATGAAAATTATATAACTAAGTTGGAAAATAAAAGGATAATTACCAGAAGTCAAAAATATCATAATCTACTTGTGTTAATTATACCATAGTTAATTAGTGAAGTTATGAAATTATAATTGACCAAAAGTCCCATTTTTAGCAAATGATTAATTAAAATAAATAGACTTTGTGGTTAAAAGTTTTTTAAAAATTATAGTAAGCGTAAACCTATGATATCAAGTTTAAAAAATGAAATCTTTAAGAGAAATTAAATACAATAAATATTGAGCCCAAAATAAGTAGATTATTAGCTTAAAAGTTGATGGAAAAATTAGAAAAAAGATATAGAAAATTATAAGAAAGTTAGGAGAGCTTAGAAAACCCTTAGGGAAGCAGTGAAAAAAGTTATCATGCCTATATAGACAAATAAGAAATTACTAGGTCAATAATTTATCAATTAAGACTATAAATTTAACCTTGGATGTAAAGATTAAGTTTAGATTTTGAACTATTTACCTAATGACTAGACGACCTTTTTATAAGGATAAGAAGTTATGATACCAAAAAGAACCCGAGCAAATCCTACATCTGATGATGAGGACATAGCTTCAAAACGAACTAGAGCGTCGCACGACGACGAAGCCAGGCCTAGTAGTAGGCCTACAGAGGAGAGTCTTCAGGCGCCAGCGCAGCAGCACATGGTCAATCAATCCCAGGTGGGTGTCCCATTGTTCAATTAAGTCTTTAATTAGTTTAAGTTATTTTATAAGTTAGCATTGCATACGTAAGAAGGATAAACTGGCTGAAAACGGAAGGTAACTTCCAATGTGCATTTGTTTATAATATAGGAAAGAATTGTTTGGGTTATAACTGGTTGAATTAGGAAAGATATGTTTGATCATCCTTAAAACAGCTTGTCTCAAGACACCTCCGACTCCTTGATATAAATTGGTGATAATGATTGGCTTTCTAGCCACGGTTAAATCGGTTACCCCCATGAACGATGAGTTTCTACTCCGTGTAATGTCTTGATATTTCTACATAAGTTAGGATACCGTTTTTATCCTAGGGGAGCCGCCCGGTTGTATGGGCAACTGGTTTGGTGTATGGGCACCCGAAACCTTGGGTGGGGGTTTATCCACTCCGGATTAAATAAGGAATGGGTGCCATTTTTCACCCTTAGGTGGTCTTGAGACAAGACGAGTACTGGTCATGGTTATTATGGATAATGTTTTGATTGACAGTACCCTGTCTTAAGTTTAAAGATGTATGTTTGCTAAAGGAATGCTTTCAATGCTGTCTTCAAGGAATTGCCGTGATGGAACGTTAAAAGAAATCATTATTTTAAATGTTTAAAACAATGTGATAATAAGATAAACGAATCTTGTGTGAGTGCGGGGTGGTAAATGGGGATTGACTAAGGTTGTCAATCATGGAAGGGTGGACTTGATTAGTCAGGTAACTATCCATCCCTACGCACTAAAACGTTTAGAAAACTTCTTCACTTGGAAGAGGAGTCCACTAGCGGCTATGCCCTCACATTTGTTAGGGGGGGAAAAGCGTTGGTTGAGGATACCTTAGCCCAATTGTGGCAGTTATAGGGCCGAAATAGTTTTCGGACTTTTAATACGTTGTCCCGTTTTCGCTGCGAGACAAGACAAGGTCTTCTTCTAAGGCTATAGACCCAAGCCATTGTCAATGGTAAAGGTCTATTCCTTGGATTTTTCTTGTTTAGAGACTTTGATTTTTATTAGACCTAGAGACTTGTCAAGGATCCCATCCCGATCTTGGTATAGGCGGGATGGGGACCTTACAAGTGGTATCAGAGCATAGGTTTCAGAGCCTGGGTTAGTTTGGAAAAATTTCGTATTGTCTGAAAATATAAAAAGAAAATATATATGTATATATATATATATATATATATATATATATATATATAAATATAGAAAAATAAATAAATTTGGTTAACTAACCAAAGGCTTATGCGTCGACAATTCAGGAAGATCCTGTGATTGAATATCGCAAATTCCAAGTCTTTGAGCTCATTTATGAGAGTGCTTGTCGTTCTCCAAACTATTTTTTTTGACGGAGCGTGATGGAGCTACTGATGAAGGCTCACACTCCTCATTCGACTCGGATAGATAAAGGCTGGGAGCTTGAATAGAGCAATGAAGGCGGGACATATTACATCAATGTTCGGAAGCTGGGATGTCTTACCACGGATTTAAAGAAACTACAATGGGCCGAGGAACTGAGAGTGGTTCAGTTGTACTACTTCTTGGGTACAAACTCGAGTATCACTATTCCCCCTTATCCAGGAGGCACGGGGAAACCCCTGAATGAATGCGTATGGGATAAAGTGGTGGAGATAATTCCATATCAAAGAATCAGAACTTTTTCTCAGAAAACCCCTAAGAATTTGGACCTTATAATTTACTTTCCGATTTCCAATGAGTATAAGAACTATTATACCAATCAGTTAGAAGATTGTATAAATTTGACTACAAACACCCATCGTTTGTATCACCATATTCCAAATCAGCCAGCTATGCAGATCCTTTAAAGGTCGCAAAAATTTACAACAAGTTAGGATGAGATACCTAAGGCTCTTTTGTAAGGCTATCCTTGTAAATATTCACCTTATAAATAAAGAACCAAGTCTTTTGAATTGAATATCTTGATCTTGTGTCTATTCTAAAGTTAAATCCTAGCTGTGTCATAAGTCTTTAAATTGTCAGTCCATAGATCTTACCATGTAGATACTTGCTTCTGTTCTTTGTACCATGCTTGTTTCTTCTCAAACAAGTGCAACCCCCCAACTTCAAAGGTAAAGGGGTCAATGTGGAACCAGATGCAGAGATATGGATCAAAGCTATGAGGCATACATCAATACAGGATACCCTTCTCAGGGCTAAGCCTCTTGCAGCTGAAGGAACCAGCTCTACAAAGAACTATAATGGATTTAGTAACTTTAAGGGAAGAGCCAGGGAAAATTCCAACCAAGGATATCAACGTGTGGAGTAGCTGCAGTAGTAAACTAAGAACAAATCTTCCCAAACGTTAGATGCTATGGATGCAATCAAATGGGACACTATAGAAATAACTGTCCAGAAGAACAAAACCCTCGACTTACTGCTAGAACCATTCCTCAAAATCAAGGAGATAATGTAAGAGGAGGTAGAAATGGAGGACGAGGTAGAGGAAGATCACGAGGAACCGGATCTTATGCAATCATAGGAGAACCAACCTTATGAATAAGAAAGATAAAAGAGCCACTCGCTTGGCCATAGTTAGCAATCTTAGAGATTTGTAAACCACTATAAATCAATAATGTAAAAACTTGAGTTACTTATATATTATAATGGAATACATGATTTTCTTCTCCAAAATTACTTAATGAATTTAAAGTTAAGTCGGTATTTAATCAAGAAATTAAGGGTTGATCTAGCAAATGAGACAAAAGTTCTCGATAGTATAAAAAAAAATTCAAATCTTAAAAATGAGATAGTTATCAAGAAACCAATTCACATTCTTGTGCACACGATAACCTTCATTGGAAAATGACCTAGATATGAAAGCATTAAGGTAATGAGACTAATAGGAAGACGAAAAGAATTCTTGGTATGATACTTCTTAAAACCCTTTACATATTGTTGTTCAACCAGGTTAGAGCACAGAGGGGGTACCTCTGGTGCAATGGTGGAATCTTGTGCCAAACGCAGATTGCTTAGAATGGCAAGAACACGCCGAGCGCGTTCAGATTGGCAAAGCTGAAATACATGATACTTGTCGAACGCTGATTGCTCTGAATGGTCAGTTAGACCGAGCGCATTCATGTTGACGAGGTGGATATATGGATCTTTATGGAATTGAATTAACCTAGTTTTTGGGATGATACAAATGGTTTGTAAAGGTTTTTAAGATGGGCTCAACACTAAGAGTTTCTTGAGGAAAAATTGGCTAGCAAGTAACTCCAACCAGAAACTAGAAAGAACTCTTAGAATAATCAGTAACATTTGGTAAAGTGGAAAGGTTATCCCTTCGAAGATGCCACTTGGGGGGGGGATGAATTTCTCTTCTCAAAGATTTTCCCAATTTCGGTTGAGATGAGGATGTCATCTCAAATTCTTAAGTTGGGGTGATTGTAAGGTTTCCAATTTCTGAAACCTTAAAGGTTGTATAAAGCTTAATCAAACTGATATGATTATTGAAAAAGAAATGTAAATTGTCCGACCATGGCAAATATTGGTATTTTTGGAATCTTAAGCACAGCAAACCCCGGGCTAGAAATTTTCAAAATTGAATTCCGATAAAAACTGGCATAGTTATGACCCCTGAAAGTTTACACTGTGAATTAAGTAAAATAGGTAAAATTGAAGGGTTGCAGTAATCATTTAAGCATAGACTTTATTAAAGGTCTCCAAGATATTTACAAGATATTTACCAATTAAGCAAAAATAGGTCAAATTATAGCAAAATTGACATTTTAAAAGCTGACAGGTAATGGGAGGGTCATCACTGACCTGCCAGGGATTCATTTAGCAGTAGGGGGAGTTTTTTGACTTGCTGGAGGCTGCTTGAACTTCAAGCAACTGCCTTTTTCAGTCGGTGAGAGCTTATGAGTGCCAGAAAACTATAAATAGGACCCCTAGCTTCACATTTTACACAGACTCAGAGCCTTGACAAACTCTCTCTCATCTAGAGAGACCTCTACGCAGAAATCATTAGAGATTAATCTCTAATTGATTAACCTAACGGTAATTAGTCTAATCTTTCTTAATTAGCAAGGTTAGATTAAGATATTTGTTAATAAATCAAAGATTACGCCTATGTATGCTCCTCAAATCTCTCTTAATTAATCAATCTCTACTGATTATTAGAATTAAGCTTAGTAATACTAAGCTAATTAATTATGCTAGTATAATAGGGCTGAAATTAGCCAAATTAACCATGAATTAATGGTAAATATATTAATTAAGATTAGATTAAGTTTAAGTAATTATCAGAGATGCATTAGACAACTATTAATCAAGTAAAATTATCCTATAAATTTTCTGAGAAGTTTTCCTAATTAATTAGGCATAATTACTCTGTTTTTTGAGCAATTTTAATAGGGGAAATTAGTAAATGGATTTCAAATGTTGTGATATATTTATTAGTAGTTAATTAGGTGTTCAAGAACCCGTGATAATTAGAAAAATCTCAGAAAATTAATCTAGCTAATTAATTTAGCAGAAATACTATGTTTTTTGAGTAATTTAAATAGGGGAAATTAGTAAATGGAATTAAAATGTTTTGATATATTTATCAGTGGTTAATTAGGTGTTCAAAAACCCGTGATAATTAGAAAAATCTCAGAAAATTAATCTAGCTAATTAATTTAGCAGAATTACTCTGTTTTTGAGTAATTTAAATAGGGGAAATTAGTAAATGGATTTCAAATGTTGTGATATATTTATCAGTTGTTAATTAGGTGTTCAAGGACTCGTGATAATTAGGAGAAGATTAGAAAAGTAATCTAGCTAATTGATTTAGTAGAATTACTCTGTTTTTTGAGTAATTTAAATAGGGAAAATTAGTAAATGGAATTCAAATGTTTACCTTTGCTTTACCTTTTTCTGTGATGGTTGGCGATTTCTTCTCTGCATGGATTTGAGAAGCTTCATGGAGTCTTACCGTTGTTGTTGTTGAAGCTTTTGATTGTTGTCGAAAGAAGATGTTCCTCCAGCCTTCTGTCAGGACCAGACTCTCTTTGATATGATGGGAGTTGATTATGTGGAAAGTATCTTTATATTCCCCGGTACTCAATTTGAGTACAGCTTCTACCACCCCAAATCTAGGAATCGGCATTTTTGAACTTGTGTAAATTGTTTCTTCTAGCACATTGATTGGCGGCTTTCCCATCGTGATCCACGTTCCATAAGTCATTAGATTCTTTGTTGCTTCTGGATCTATTGCGGCCGAACATGTAACCTTGAGCCCTGTTTGTCCGCATAAATAGAATTTGATCATTGTAGGAGATAGTCCATCTTTTTCCTTGTCCCTGTTCTTTTTTTGATCTTGCGTTTGTTGAAGATTTTATGTTGAACTTGGAAGCTTTTCTCCTTCATCTACTTTCATTTGCACTTTTTCTGGAGTTGGCTTCTTTGAACCAGCTTTTGTTGTTTCTTCAGGTATGTCAATAATGACATATTCTTGTGGTTGCTCTGCTTCCTTCGTTTTCAATTTTGCCTCATGCTCCAGGATGTAGCTATCTGTCCCACTTTTTATGCTTTCACACTCACAAACTTCATTAGCTTCCTTCAACACTTTCAACATAAAACATGAAACTAGGTCGTAGCCTTCTTCATTACAGAACTTGGTTGGAGTTAGCTCATTTACACACACATCCAAGGTTTCCAATATTTGAGTCCATCCAAATGGCTCAAATAATTGCTCTGAAAAGGGTTCCGGTATGTAAGCTTCATCGTCCATTGATCTTTCTAGGATGCAATCCTCCTTCACTAAGCTTCCACACTTTGAAGCACCACACATCCAAAGTTCTTGTTTGGTTTGTAGCCACGCAGGTATCTCTTTCCTGTTGACTATAGTAGAGTCAATTTCTTCTAAAGGAGTTCTATTCACATCTCTATAGCTATGGTCTTTTATGCTTATTTTTGTGGTGATCTTTTTATGTCTCAAGTAGATATAGTCATGGCTCAAATCTTGAACCATCTTAAGTTGACGCATGAAAGGTCTTCCTAAAATGATATCAAAATTTTTCCCTTTTCCAAAATCTACTATTGCAAATGTATGTTCATATTCAATTCCACAAGAAGTCACAATAATTTGCTCTAGGATACCCAGCGGTTTTTCCATGTATCCATCTACAAGTTGCACCTTCATTCTAGTTTTCCTAAGCGCTCGTCTACCCTATTTTTCCCACATGTCTTTTGTGTCTATGGCTACTCCAGTCCCACTATCAAGTATAGCCAATGTTTTAACTCCTTTGTATTCCACAAGTAAGGTGGTGTTTCCTTCTTCTCCTTCGCAATATTCCCCTACCTTGTTTATTGGCACAGGTTTAGTGTTTGCACTTTCTTGTTGAGTTTTGTTTGATTGTTTATTTGAGGGTAGATCTTGAAGAGGTATCTTTAATCCCATCTTCCCCAAATTGTTGCCTACTTCATCCCATACATGTGGTCTAATCTTAAGTAGTTCAGATAGAGTAATGGTGCACTATATTGGAGCTGACACCAACTCTTGCATACTCTTTGTATCCAGCATCTTGGATATGGATTTCCTCTGAGATGGCACCACTCTAGTCTCTGAGTCTGCCTCATGTTCTCCTATGTATGAGGGTAAGGTCTTCAAGGACTCTGGTTTTATTTCAATTGAAACTTCCATCCCTGCATCTCCATTTAGAGATTGAATGTCTCCCTGATAGACTTCATGCCATGTATTGACCTCAGTTATGGGTGCAGATTTGAAAGTCACACTTCCATATTTTGCACTTCTAATTGCTTCCCACAATTCATTTGGCCATGGATCATCATCTATCTCTGGGATAGGTGCCATAAATTGTGATCTTGACCTTGCATCATTAGTGGTGTTGGCCACTACTTGATCATCTAGTTGAATTTCTAGGTTGTTGGTTTGTGTTGCAGTCTTTGTTTGCACATCCTTTTCTGATTCTAGCTCAAGGTTTATTTGAGTTAATGTTTCAACAACCTTTGCCTTAGGCATTTCAAATCCAACACTTTTTGGTTTTGTTTCTGGAGGTGGAATTGGTGCTTTAGGCTCCATCATTTCCTGTGCAGCTTTTACCAATTTCTTACACATTTTCAACCTCTCAGTCTCTAACTCAGCATGAGGATATGTCATCCCTCGTTGCTCTAGGGTTTGGTTGGGTTTCAATCTAGCCTCATATGCTTCCAGTGTAGCATCTAATGGCTCTAGGACTTTGTCTACCAACACAGATCCTCCAGAAGACGCCTTCCTTGGTTTCTTATCGCTCGCCACCATTTTGTTTTCCCGTTCTTGTTTTAACTGCTCCTTTGTCTCTTGTAATTCTGTTTGTAGTGCAGTTTGATTTGTAATTGTTTTTGCTTTAATTATGTCTCTTTGGCTTTCCAGGATTTTCTCCCAGTCCTCACTGACACACTAGTTGTTTCCCCGTGTTTGGGTTGTTGATCTTTCTCCTCATTATCTTGGTCCTCAGCATTTTCTTTTGCTTGGGCTCTAGTCACTACCTTCACAGGAATTTTGGGTTCTGCCTCTGATCCACTTGGAGAAGGTAACACTCCCACAACATTCATTGTTGTTTTCCCCTGTTTGTTTGGGTGTTTTGGACAATTAGGCCCACAACGTGGGTAATGGCACACTCCAAAAAATATCCAATTATCTCTACACGAGAACAATCCCTGGCCCAATGATTACCTCCACACTTGTAGCATGGTCTATCTTGTTGAGTCACTGGTGGCACAATTGATGGTTGTTCTTGCTTAGCCAGAATGGTATCTGGTCTATGCTCTTGATTGGCTATGAAAATTAGAGTGTCCTCATTCAATGAATAGAGTTTTCTCATAGGTTCTTGCCCTAGCCTAGGTTGTGATACCTCAGATCTTTGTAAATCCCTTGATGCAACCCTATTTTGAAGTAATGGATGATTTGGTAATGGCATTCATTTTTCAATTTGATGTCCAAATAGTATCCCCTTCGTGTAGGTTTGATTATAGTAGCACTCACTCATCTCATGATTGGTCCATTTTTGCTCAATGGCACACCATTTTATCCGTTGTACTACTTGCGCTGCTAGCTCATTTAGGTTGGTCATTAATTGATACATAACCACTTGCCTTGTGCTGGTTGCACTAGATGCTAAAGGAGAATTATCCATAGTGATCTTTGTATCACCAATTTTCTCGCTATAGGCTTTACAATTGTCAACTAGGTATAACGCTTCTCTCGTGACTTGTTCAAAGGAAGTACATCCTTTTAAGTGCAAATATTTCTTGAGAGTTTCATTTTTCAATCCCTCTATGAAGAGAATTGATAATCTTTCATCCTGTGGTAACTCGCGTTCCGGACATCTCTCTATATATTGTTTGAAGCGTAGCAATGCTTCCTTCACTCTCTCATCTTCTTTTTTCTTGAATGCATAAATTTGGGACACTGTGTTATGCTTGATTCCCCTTTTAGAGAACTCCACAACAAATTCTTGCAACAGTTGTTCAACGTTTGAGAAGGCATTTTGTCCCAACGGTTGGAACCAATTCAATGCTATCCCTTCCAAGGTTAAGCCAAATCCCTCATACTGTGTATGAAAAAAATATTTATTCAGTTCTTAACACTTGTTTGAACAAGGATGCATGTACGTATGGATCCCTTAACCCATCATACTTCTTCTTGACACATTTGGCCAATTGATATGGTCTCATTGGTTCTGGTTCAACCATGTATCTTAGCGTGTTGGGGTCTCTCACAAAGGCATCCGTAGTTCCTTCTTCTCGTCTTGGAGCAAATTCTGGTGGAATCCCCTTTGATATGCGCTCTGGCATCGTTTTTGGCTGAAAGTAAGTAGGAATCGGAGTACCCTTGTATATGTATCTCTCTAAGTCAATTGGATTGACAAGTTTGTACTCTCTTCCATACTTATCTACCATTAAAACTTGCACTCCATTGGCATCTGTATACGTGAGTGCATAGAGGTTCTTATGGGTGGTCAACTCCTTGGCATTGGGCTCTACACACCTGTAGAATATGTATGGATCCCCGTTTGTGAATCTATATGAGCCCTCATGAGTGTAATCTGTAAGCACTCTCTTGGATTCATTGGCTTTGATGAATCTCACATTTGGTTTGTCGATTAGAGGATGCCTCTCCTCTAAGTCTCAAGCAATTTCCACTTTTGCTCTTCCAAACTGCCGCATTTTAGTTGATTGGTTTGGCTTCCAGTGAGCTACATGATCACTTGACAAATATCCATGAGCCATGCCTTGAGATTTGGCTTGATATGATCGATAAGCCTCATGGTCTTGTCTCAACCCTCTTGTTATAGGTGTTGCAGTATTGCTGGCTGTTTGTGTAGGTGGCATAGCTCTGAGTTGAGTGGGAAACCCTAATGATGGATGAGTTGTCATGTTTAAGCCTCACTCAATACTCTCAAGATGATCCTTGATAAGAACACCTTGGCTTAGTGCACACAATCCCTTTTTGCCCTTGGTCAAGTCTCTAAAAAGTCAGGAATTTGTGACTTTTTTGGTCTCTGGAAATTGGTTCTGGGTACCCTAAAATTTTGGAATTAGGAAACCTAGAAAAATTCAGCTCTAAAGGTCTAGGTGTGTGCTATTTCCCGCAGGCTTTCTTCCTAGCTATACCTGACTCCATTTGGAGTTACCTATCAAAAGTTAGAGCACTTTTAGTGAACTGCACTTGAAACAGTACTCAAAACCGTCTCAGGACCAGGACACGGGAACTTTGGCTTGTATCTTGGCCTCCCAAAGGTATTTTTAGCTCAAACTTGAGATTTGGAATGTACTCAAGTAGGTCTACAAACTTATGAAGTCAGATACCCCCACTATGTAGAGGTACACCGATCGCGATCGTTGACCCCATGTCACAGATTTGGAATATTTTTGCACAGTAGCTAGCCCTTGATGTCTTGATACCAAGTGTCTTTTTATTTTTGAATTTGGAGATGTTTTGACCAATGAAAACCCAAATCCCAGGTGGTTTTGCAGTTATTGGCGTGATTGTGTAATTGGGACTTTTGACCACTTTCTTTTGCTTTTTTGACCTTGCTCCTTTTGGAAAATATGTTGCACTAGATGTCAGCTACCTACTCATAAATTTTCAGTCCAAAATGTCACTGGGGTACACCGATTGCGATCGTAGTTCCAGCTCCTTTTAGCATGAAATTTTAGGAGTTGATAGACATGGGTATGATTACTCTACTATTCCCAAACCCACTTTGCATTTGGATCACAAAAACTTGAATTTTCTCAAAATTTTGGTCTGAAGGATCAGTGATCATTGTTTTCCCTATTTGAAAACTATCTTTTGGTGTTTTGACCCTGGTTCTTTTGAGAAAGTTTTTTGTCTAGTTATCAGCTACCTACTCACCAAGTCTGAACTCAAAATGTCACTATGGTACATCGATCGCGATCGTACTTTGGAGCCCAAATTGGATGAAACTTGTGGATATGGTAGACAATGATGTGTATAGTCTACTCCCCAAATCTTTTTGAATTTGGACAAGAAAAAGTCATGTTTTCACCAGATCTTGGTCTGCTGTAGTGGTTTCCTGACTGTCTGTTGTTTTGGGCTATTTTGGTGATTTTTTTTGAATTTTGAGAACTCCTGGTATGTTATATAAGCTAGGTGTATGTGTGGATAAAGTCTCGTCAAAATCTGGCACTGAGGTACACCGATCGCGATCGTAGTACAGAGGCCAAATCAGACCAATTTTGGTGTGCTTGTAGACACAGGTGTTCTAAGGCTATTCCCCAAGTCACTTTGCATTTGGATCACTAAAAGCCAAGATTTTGCACTTTCTGGGTCTGTCAAACTGGTTTTGTCCAAGTGGCCTGATTTTCTTGTTTTTTGATGTTTCTGGGTGTGGTTGCTTTAGACAAACTTGTTTAGAATCTTATCAGGAAGGCACATGTCAAATCTTGTACAGTTCTAACACTGAGGTACACCGATCACGATCGTAGTACCTCGGCCAAATCTGATGAAATTTTCTCTGCTCCCTCTAGCAAGTGTTTCCCAGTGTTTGGTGCTACCACTTTGTGATTTGAATCAATTTCAGCTCTGTTTGGTCATATTTTCAAAATTTCAGAGTCTTATGGCCTTTTTGCCAAAGTTATGGTTTTCTGGTTTCTCGACTCTAACTATTACCCCAAATCTTGACTGGAATGTGATCTACTTATCCTACTCCTAAGTACAGAAATGAAAGAACATAAAAAAATGAATCAAACAAAACAAACAGGATAAAAAACGGATGATGGATCAGTATCAATACAAAGAAATTTGAAGAGAAAAAATGCTTAAAGCAACCTCACTCACAATTCCCTATATCTCTCAAGAGTAGATCTAGCCAGTCCACCGACCCTAGACTCCACTAAGCACTAAACCCCCGTCTAGATGCTTCACTGAAATGTAAATGGAATGGAAATTATCTTTTGGAACAATAAGAATACTCTCATCACGCACTCAGTCACTCATCACCTAAGATTCATTCCCTGGTAGCGGCGCCAATGTTTGCGGGCCGCCGCGACGGACGTCCATAGCATAGCTCTCAAGCATCAACATAAAATTATCGATACAGGGGAAGCGACTCGGATGAGGCATGGAAACTCACTAGGATGTCAACCCTAATGAAGTGAACTCGAAGAGATGCAACTACTAACTCTACAAGAAAATCGATCGCACTAAAGCCAAGTAATCTGCCTATGTCCTTCTACACAGCTCTACAGTCATCACGCCCGTTCACCATGCAAATCATATTGGAATCGCACGAAACTTGAAGGGAAGCTACAGGAGACTATCAAGAATATATCCTATCACTGTCACAGCATTCTGGAGAGGTACAAAGATCGCGATTGTTCGTCCCACAGTACGCAAAAACAGTAAACGAATGATCCTAAAGGGTCGTTTTTGGGTCCCTAAAGCCTCTTCTAGGGTCAAAACAACATAAAATACGCATATAAACACTCAAAACAATGATTTAAGGTCTAAACGGATGCGTTTGAAACCTTCACCAAATCTTGAATGCTTACACTTGAATGAAAGAGCAGAGTAAGAGGAACACAATGCAAGAAACAAAACTGAATTTGGATTACCGTAGCCACAGATGCGATGATTACAAGTTGGAGCAAAGAGGCAGCTCCCTGTGCGTAACGCAATAGTCCTTATCTTCAAAAATAATGTCCCCTTTCCCACTTACCTTAGTGTATTATATACCTAGGGCTTTCTAAAGTGGCCGGTGGCCAACTTCTCATGGACCTTTACATACATCACTGGAAAAAATACATCTTTGACTCAGACTTGACATAGACGATTGACATTAGGCTTTTACATGGTTTGATGTATTAAACATCGAAAAAATAATGTGACCACATCAAAACTTTGGCCGGATGACCCAACGGGTGCCTTGGCTAGGTGGGTACTTGTATGTTGTTATCACCTCCAAATAGTGACATTCTTAGTGAAGATATGTGCATCTAATGGATGAGGAAGATTTACATGATTACACGGATGGCACGTATGGTCTCACAGATGATGACTTTACTTTTCTCGATGATGACAAGGATAGGGGTTTAGACTTAGGACTACCCGCCCATGTCTACAATATCCTAATCCCTTGACCCTCTATGGGGGTGAAAATAATTAGGTTATGGTTCTTTATGTTGTTTTGATTGTGTTCAATAAAGGTTGGTGCCTCTTCCCACTGATGTGCCTCTTAGAGGTATTCCTTGTGCTTTCTAGTGTGTACAGGAACGTACGCATTGCACTAGTTGGGATTTTGAACTTCTTGCAGTCTTTGTTCACTCTTTGAATCAAGCGTGATCATCAACACGAACAGGTGTTTCTTGTCCATTATTATTGCCTCTTGTCTTTTTAGCATCCATATTTGTCTGCTTTAACTGTGATTGGCAGCACAATATTCATCACATTTTCTTAGTATTCAACATTAGATTCAATATAATTTTAGGTCATAGTCCATTGTCTAGGTTTATGAATCAAGTAGTCGGACTAAGCTAGTTTGACCCAGTTAGACATTATATATCTTCTCTTAATACCATGGAAAATGCCTTCTTAATTGTCAATGGTTACTTAGGTTCTTAATCAGATACTATGAAGCATTGTGTGTAATGAACTAGTACTTTCAAGTGTCCTTAATCCCTATTGACCTTTAGCTTAAGTATTATAAAGGGAGTTTACTATTTTGATGAACCTGAGGAGGGTAACAGTGTCAATATGACCCCCCAAAGTTACAAAATTGAAAGTCAATGAAAAACAAACAACAAAAAAACAAAAGTTCCAAGCATATAAAATCTTAAGCTAGAAGAGAAATCCCAGCTTGATTTGGTACTTCACTCTCACAGGTACTGTCTATGGTACTAGAGCCCTAGAGGTTCCCAGCGTGGGCACTTTTTCTTGAAACGCAACAAGCCCAAGGCATACAAAATAAGCACACACGTCAAAAATTGAATCAATGTGGAAAACACTTAGGGGGGTCAAACAAAGGGAATAATTCAGTTGATGATTTCATAAGAAATTCCTTTTATTATAGCTTAACTAGAAGGTCTTCTAGGTATAGCGTCTAGTCATCCCTCGGACATGAAATATTTTTCTCTTGCGATTAAACAACTTAATTGACTAGAGAGAATTGAGAAGGTTACCCATGGTATTAATAGTTGACCTCTAGTGCCTCTCGATCATTAGATTAGAGACCTTAAACTTGTTTATTTTTTCCTCTTTACAAGTGCTTATGTGTTTGATTATATTACAATTTAATGATTATTGCTAAAAAAGGGTTTATTATTTTGTTACCAATCAATCTGTCTGCCTATTCATTGCATATGTTTTTTAATTATATATGTTCTATGCGAATGCAATTATTGTACCATTTTTGGTTGATTTTGCAGTGTTTGAAGAAAGCTTGTACGGTCCCTCCCTAAACCCTAGAGCCATTCAAAAAACTTTCGGCTTAGAAAATAATTTAGAAAAAGTAAGACCGACAAAGAAGTTATACGAACAACGAGACTTTACTCCAGAATGAAAAGACAAGGATATTTCAGATAAGAAATTACGTCATCCCTATATTTTTCCTTTAAGATTAAGATTATTTTATACTTCTTTGTCAAAAGCCGCATCAGAACTGATCTAGATCGAGAACTAGCAGAAAAAGGAGTAACTTAATTGAAAGGTAAAGTTAAGAGATAAGAACTAAGAAGAAAATTGGGGTCCAATAGCATTTGAGAAGAGAATTTGGGGTCCAATAGCATTTGAGAAGATAATTTGGCATCCAATAGGAATTGAAAAGAGAATTGGGGCCCAATTGGAATTGAAAGGAGAATTCCACCCACCATTTTTTATATAAACACCCCCTCCATCCACCATTTCCTATATAAATACCCCCTCTCCTTTGTATTTGGAGGAGACACACACATATTGCTAAGCTACTTGCATGCTCAAGACTATGCTTAAGTAACTCAAGGTTTCCATTAAACCTTGCTCTTGATCTCTCCCTCTCTTGAAGGCCAAACCCTCAACTCTCTTCCCCTCTTGAAGGCCAAAAACCTTGAGGGTTTTGTGAAGAAGCTCCTCTCTCCTTCCTCTTCACCACAAATCCCTTCCTTCCTCCTTCAGCCTCGCATCTCTTCAAGAAGAACTTCAACCCCACTTCCCTCTTGTTTGGAGGAGGTAACCTTCATTTCTAGTAGGATCAATTAATCCATGTGTTTTAATACTAGGAAGGTTTAAGTGCATCATTTTTAAGTTTAAGCTTTAATGGTAACCTTGGAATTAGGGTTAAGTATTAGAGGTAGCTATGCATCATAAAGTTAAGCTTCAAAGGTATATTTACTCTCGTAAGCTAAGCTTTAATGGTAACTTTGCGCTTAGGTGTAAACTTTAGTGACTACCTTGTATTTTTAGGTTTTAAGCTTTAATGGAAACCTTGCAATTAGTGTTAAGTGATAAGAGTATCTACGCATCATAAAGTTAAGCTTCACAAGTAGATTTGCACTCGTAAGCTAAGCTTTAATGGTAACTTTGCACTTAGATGTAAGCTTTAGTGATTACCTTGCATTTTTAGGTTTTAAGCTTTAATGGAAACCTTGCAATTAGGGTTAAGTGATAAGAGTATCTACGCATCATAAAGTTAAGCTTCAAAGGTAGATTTGCTCTCGTAAGCTAAGATTTAATGGTAACTTTTCACTTAGATGTAAGCTTTAGTGATTACCTTGCATTTTTAGGTTTTAAGCTTTAATGGAAACCTTGCAATTAGGGTTAAGTGATAAGAGTATCTACACATCATAAAGTTAAGATTCAATGTAGATTTGCTGTCGTAAGCTAAGCTTTAATGGTAACTTTGCACTTAGATGTAAGCTTTAGTGATTACCTTGCATTTTTAGGTTTTAAGCTTTAATGGAAACCTTGCAATTAGGGTCAAGTGAAGAGAGTATCTATACATTATAAAGTTAAGCTTCAAAGGTAGATTTTCTCTCATAAGCTAAGCTTTAATTAATAACTTTGCACTTAGGTGTAAGATTTAGTGACTACCTTGCATTTTAGGTTTAAGCTTTAATGGAAAGCTCGAAAACTCATAAATTATAGGATGACCTTTTAGCTTCCTAAAATGGAAAGCTAGGTACCATAAGAAAAGAGTAGTTGTCTAAGCTCGATAGAAGTAGTTCAATTTTTGGTATTAAAGAGTATTTCTAAATTTTTCAATTTCAAGTTTGTTTGCAAATATGGGATGGGGGAGATAGGGGATAACTTCGCGGAATTGATCTCCGTGTTGTTTGAGCCGAAAACTCTACAAGCTTCCATGGAGATGCCCCATGGATGGCAAAGGATTGCAAAAACCTGGGAATCGACAAAACGGGGATTGAACTTAAAAAGTTGGCTTTTCCGAAGAGACATTAACCATCAAACTGCCTATGGCAAAAACTAGCTTGTATTTTCTAAATAAACTTGGCTGGTAGATAATTAATGAAAGTAGGAATAAGGTTTATAAATGAATGAACCTGGGAATTACCAACTAGGATTTAAAAAGGAATCTCGAGAGCTGATAGGGATAGCCCATTGCAAAACATTAATTCAACTAGGAGTTTTGAAGATTGTCTGGAAATGACCGGAAACCAAGATGGATCTCCTTGGGGTCAATTTGATTGAAAGGCCGGCCCATTGAGAGGATTCTCTTGGGGAACTTGTCGGAGATTGGCCCTTTTCGGCTAGGGCAGCGTAACCGGCAAGTTTTTATACCTAGGCCATTCATGCCCAAGGGATAAGGGATGAATGGGTTTGTTTTATTTTTGCTTGGTCGGGTGACGTACTCGCGGTATCTTATTGGAAATCGGCCATAATCTGGGTATGGTCTAATGCCAATAGTTGGATGAGAAGGTTATACCCAGGAAGGATGATGTGAATTTAATTAAGGAAATTTGTTCGACTTGGTTGCTTAAAAAGGAACTGGAAAAGCTAGGAATATAGGGGCTATCCTGTGCATCTGTCCCAGATGGTGCTATACCTCTCGAAAAAATGCTTAGGAAGGAATGATTAAATTACTTGATGAGCCTTTCCCAAACACTTAATTCTAGGAAATATTATGAAGGAGATGCCATTTTGATGGCTTGTAACCGATTATCTTGGCCTGAATGGGGAGGTAAGATGAATTGGTTGAAACTAAATGTGTTGCATGATTAGTTAGGAAACTAGTTACAAGCTAATTATAGCAGATAAAGGAAAGGAAATGAATTAAAAGTTTCTAAATAAAGATCCGGTGGGAACAACCAGATGAATTTCCCTGAACAAGGGTATGCAACAGATTGCATGCTGCTTGTCGTTTGATGATTTCTGATAGATTACTGTTTTTCTGATTTTGGTAGTTAAGTACTACCTCGGGAAGGGATTTTCACGAAATGGTTCGGTGGGTGGGCGGATCTGGAGGGTCAGATGGCCGGATGTTGATTTAAATTTTTTATGTTAAACGTTAGGACTACTTGGGATAAAAATGGTTAATCGGGGACGAGTGAGACCAGGTAGGATTGCAAGATCCCTCTTCTTAGGAGAAATTGATAATTGCCGTGCCTGCTTGTTAGGAAAAAGGGGTTATCGCCATGAACCAATGGAGAATAAGAAAGCAAGAGCAGATCCTCAAGTTAAAGATAAAGAGAATCAAGACTAAGGACCACGATTTTAAGTGCGGAAAGCTATCAAGGACCGATTTATTATGAGAAGTGGATAGAATCATTGAATGAAGGGATGTACCCCCTTGGGTTGGCATTCGAGATAGGCCGGAGTCCTATCTGAATGTCGGTCCCAAGTGGGAGGGATACCTGCAAATAGATCTACGTCACTCCTTGGAATGGTCTGGAGGACTGAGGGAGGTGAGTAGGGTCGAGTCTGGGTATGGCCCTTGCAAAAGGAAATTACCCCCTTGGGTTGGCATTCAAGATAGGCCAGAGTCCTGTCTGAATGTCGTTCCCAAGTGGGAGGGATACTTGCAGATAGATCTACGTCACTCCCTAGAACGATTTGGAGGACTGAGGGAGGTGAGTAGGGTTGAGTATGGATATGGCCCTCACAAAGCTAAAGACTACAATCTCAGATGCTCTTTCACCTTAACGAACGGTCTTCACTTCACTATCTTCCAAGGACGGAATCTACATGAGGAAGGGGGCCATGTTAACCACTTAGAAACATCTTATCACCTTCGACACATGCCTTATCTCTTTAATTGAGACATGGACCGGGCTTGTTGGTCCTATAAGTGTGTAGGTGATCGCCGATGAGAGGCGCACCACTTATCCCATTTTTATATAATTTTTGCTATAGCCGGCCATTGTGGCCGTCCATGTGTGAATGGGTCAAATTCTTATAAAACGTCCATTTTGACCTAAAGTCCTCATTCATCAAGGTGCATTCTAAAGAAGTTATCTTGCTCTACCTCTATCTTCTTCTCCATCGTGTGCTCATGGGGGTTTGTGTGTGTGTGTATGATTGAGAGAGAGAGAGAGAGAGAGAGAGAGAGAGAGAGAGAGAGATTGATCAAGCATTGCAACTACGGTGAGGCGGTTGAGCGCAGCGGTGGCAACGGCTCTTTCTTCTTCGCGGCACGGGATCCTTCACGACGACGAAAAGCATTGAGCGGTGAGTGACACACCTGCCTCTTTGAGCTTGCTAGGACTGTCTACCTGTGTGCTTGCAGCCATTCGTGGCATGCACATAGTGTTTGGGAAGCTCCTAGCCTTTGACACGTGCGGCAAAGCGCATAGTTCTTGAGTTCTTTTAGTGCAAAAGAAAGATGGTACATAACGCATGTGTGTGGACTATCAAACACTAAACCATATCACTATCAGAAACAGATTTCCCGTGTCTTGGGTAGAAGATCTATTTGATAAGCTTCAAAGCTCTACCTACTTTAGTAGGATTGACCTTAAAGTGGCTACCATCAAATAAGGACACTGAACAACATTTGCCCTTTATGAATATCTAGCTAATACACCAACCCCATTCAATTGTTTAATGAAGAAAATATTTAGACCCTATTGAAAATTCATTGGATTGTTCTTTGATTATATCATCATCTACTCCAAGTCCTTGAAGGAACACAAGCAACATCTCTAGGTGATTTTTCAAGCATTGAGGGAGAACAAGCTTTTATCAATCAAAAGAAAATTGAATTTTTCCTTCAAGAGATTCAATGCTTAGGTATATTATCTCTCAAGATGGTATTCGGATGGGTCCATCAAAGTTAGAGGTAATGAAAGCATGGCCTAATCCAAGGAATCTACATGAGCTAATAAGCTTTATTGGTATGTATGCATACTATAGACCCTTCATAGAAAAATTCTCTCAACAAGCATGACCATTACATGACTTAACAATTAAGAACTTTAAGTACTCATGGACTACTAAGGAGCAAAATTCTTTTGAAAAGATCAAAGAGAAGCTTACCTCCCAACTGGTCCTTATGCTTCCGGATCTCTCAAAGCCATTTGAGGTCCAATGTGATGCTTCTGGTGATTGACTTGGAGCAGTCTTGCTTCAAGAGGGGCATGCCATAGCATATGAGATCCAAAGGCTCAATACCAATGAGCAAGTGTTGGTCATATACAAAAAAGAGCTTTTAGCTGTTCTATATGCCCTAGACACATGGAAGCACTATCTATTGGGGACTCCATTCATTTTACAAGAAGATCACCAAAGTCTCAAGTACTTCATGAAGCAAATTAAGCTTTTCAACAAACACATGAGGTGGGCAAATTTTCTTTTGTAATTTTATTTTCATATTGCTCACATTGTTGGTAAACACAATCAAGTGGTGGATGCACTTTCAAGAAAACCAAAAGTTAATGCGGTGTCTATAGCAACTGAAAATGATCTATCTTCTATGATAGATGAGTATGTTATTGACCCTGACTTTAAAAACATAATATCAGCCCTTGCTTTGAGAAAGAAAGAGGAACCATTCACCTTGAAGGATGGTTATCTTCTCCATGGCAATAGGCTATGTGTTACCCACTCCCTTCATGCAAAAGTCATGTATGAATCCCATGCTCCTCCCTATGCGGGGTATAGAGGCATTCAACATACTCTTTGAGGAGCAGAGACATACTTCTATTGGCCTACCATGAAAGTGGACATAAAAAAGTATGTTTCAAGATGTGTGGTATGCCAAAAGACTAAGTATGGTAGAGGCAGAAACCTGGATTACTCTAGCGATTACCAATCCCTAATTCACCATGGGAGAGTATATCCATGGATTTTATATTTGGATTACCCAATTCTATCCATGGGAATAAGAGAATATGGACAATAATCAACAGGTTTAGCAAGCAAGCACGCTTTATTCCTGTCAAAAAGACTATTAAGGCACACCAAATGGCAACTCTTTTCATATCCCAGATTTTCAAACACCATGGATTTCCAACATCCATCATGTCAAATAGAGATCCTAGAATGACCATTAATTTTTGGAAAGGTCTCTTTGAAAATCTAGGTACAAGATTGAATTTCTCTTTGGCCTATCATCCGCGAACGGTTGGCCAACGTGAGATAGCCAATCTTATGATACTCAATCCACTAAAGACTTACGTTACAGAAGTAAATCAACACTCACGATGGGAGAGGTAATTACCCCTTGTAGAGTATGCATACAATAATACTGTCCATACTTCTACGAGAAAAGCACCTTTTGAAATCATTGAGGGAAGACCTAAAAGTCCCTTGATACTTAAAGTACATGGGAAGATCTTCGTTGCCGATGAGTATAGCCATGACCTACAAGAATTTTTCCAAAATATTAAGGAGGCTATATCCATCTCTCAACAAAGGCAAAAAGATATTGCTGACAAGCACAGAAGGGCCTTAACGTTGAAAGAAAATGATTGGGTTTTACTTAAGTCTCCCAAGGCTCGATTGAGGCAAACGATGCAAAAAAATCCTACGGGCCATCAAAAGTATTATGTTGAACTAGCAAAAAGATACTATGGTCCTTTTCAAATTTTGAAGCCAATCAATGAGAAGGCTTATCAACTTAAGTTTCCCAACCGTTGGCTCATACACAAAGATTTTCATGTGAGCCTACTTAAGCCCTACAAAGAGAACCACGAAGTGAACCAATTATTGAAGACCCTCCCAAATCGAATACAAGGTACTATGACATGGTAAGATTATCCGATGGTATCTTATTAAGTTAAAATTTTATCTTTTTGAAGATGTTAGATCGATGCAAGGAATATAGCTTAAGGATAGTATGAACCTTTGTCAATGCTTAAAATTCTACATTAGAGTAAGAAAATGTACATATTTCTTTTAAAATGACCAATGTTTTTGTCTTAGAAGACTAATTCACTTTTTATTGTGCACAAATTTAAGTGGTATGCATGCTTAGAATCATGTTTGTGAAGACGCCATTGTGAGCGGGATGGAAATACACACAATGCCTCTATAATCACCTGACACACACTCTTGGGATGATACACACACACACACACTATGGGGCATCACTTGGCTTACACAACCCACTTGGCCGAGACGGGGAACACACTGATGGAGTGAGAGGAGAGAGACTATCCATTTGCCCACTCAACACAGAGAGACACACACACACATACACACACACCCAAAAACTCAGCTCAAAAGAGAAATATTTCTATGTTTAGATATAGTTGAGCTTGGGCCAACACCAATGGGGCAAATAGCTCACACAATATGGATAAAATATGCCAGAGACAATTACAAATTTGAGCAAAGGCTTCGCTCACAGGAGAAACTTACACAGCCAAAACAATAGAAAAAAAGTGAGGAATTTGGAAAAATGGATAGCACCATTGTGTCCGAAACAACCCAAAACTGCCCAAAACCCTAGTCTACTATATCAAAGTGCTCAAATCCTGCCTCGGATGAGCATTTTATGGCCAAAACAAGCTCCAAAATTAGTAAAAACTCAGTTGCGGTTGTTCTTCCTCCTATTCTCTCCACACTTTGCTGGTTTTTTTCTAAGGTTTTTTAGTGTCCACACTTCACTTTATCCCTTGGGCACATTTGGCCTTTTGATTGACCTCAAACGGACCCTAAACATGCGATAAAATGGCCACGCAGTGCTTTTACATTTAGCCGCACACTTGGCACTCCACTTTTTCCAATAATGCATCCCGCAATCACGTGAAGTGGCTCCCAAATATAGTTCTCATGATGACCTTTTTACATAATTCATCACAAGAAAACACTCCCCTTGTGTCCATGTGCCAATGATAGATGAGCTTTTCAAAGAGGATAAGCCCCTTGTTATTGGGCTCCGGTTGATTCGGAGCTCCCGGGGTGACGGTGGGATGGTGACCACCCAATCTCGGCTAGCCGTGGCACGCGCCACGGGGACGCGCGATGGACCCAGATGGGGACGAGGGACGATGGGACATAGTCTTGACCTATGTTTTCTCCTCACCACACCGTCTAGGTACTACGAACGCGTATGTGGGTTTGAGAGCGCCCGGTAACGAGAGTGTCCCCCTCCACTTCATCACGTGGAGGTAATCGGGGGAGTCCGTCACTCCATGACCCAGTTTCGGGGCCGTCGGCTCATAGTCAGCGGGTCTCTTCGGCGAGCGTCGGCAAGGTGCCTCATGCGGACAGGTGATCCGTTTTGGACGTTCAAGTACTCCACGTGGAGGTCTTGGCTTCCTCTACAAGCTCATCTATGCACATTCACGAACGTGCGTCCGAGGCGCTCCTCGTTCGTAGACAAAGGCTGCGGCAGATTCGTAGTAGTCGGTTCATTTCGGTGAGTGTCGGCTTGGCGCTACGCGCGGACGGTATGTCCGATTTGGACGTTTAGGTACTCCATGAGGAGACCTCGACTTCCTCTTCGAGATCAGCCATGCACACTCATGAACGCACACCCGTGGCGCTCCTCGTTCTCAACTGACGGGCTGTTGGCAGGTTCAGCCCACGAGGTGGTCCGTGGCCCATTTCGGCAAGTTTACAAGATAGCCCAAAGTGGCCTGAGAGAGTTCCAGAGGGGCCTCCCAGATATGCTCTCAAGGCCCGAATAGCCTCGTTCGCTCAACTTGAACCTAAAGACACTTCCGCACTCAACTAAACTTCAACTCTACGCGGTGCCACCAAGGCTCCCGTGCGCGTCAAGCAAGACGTGATCTCGGGCCGTTTTCTAGATGAGCCCATCAATGAGCCACCAAAGGGACTCAAGTCAGTGGATACGAGCCTCCCAGCATGTGAGCTCTAAGTTGCGGGCCCTTGGCCTCTTGGTGAAGGTGTTCATCTTGAGTGTCCCGGGAGTCCCCGTAACACTTGGAGCCAATGTGCCAAAGAGGTAGCAGGTGTTGGGTTTCCAGAGAAGATTAAAGAGGCAGATCCTGTTCTTGTAGAAAGTTTTCATGATAAGGTAACAAAGTGCAACTCAGTTGTAGATTCAGCTTAAAAGGAGATGAAGAAAGTGTGCAAAGCCTAGATGAAGGTCAAGCATTTGTGGAGCAACAAAAGCGGTCAAAGATTCTGATAATAAGTCAATGATGATGTTGATGAAGATAAAGAAGTCAGTTCCAAATTTTGGGTGACAAAAATGAGGAAGATAGATTAGATGAGGCCACATTCTATGGCGAGGAGACCGAGTCTGATGAGCCAATGATGGTAAAGGTAACTATGCCTTCTTGTTTAGTTGATGATGTGGTCATAACCAATGTGGAAGAAGAACAGGTTGAAGTGCCAAAGAAAATCAGAGAGGATATGCTATCAAAGGGGGCATGCAGTGCTCTATTGGCGGCCATGTTGATGAAGATAGCAGTGCAAATTGTTGTGTTGTGCACGTGCAATTGGTTCAAAGATTTGCAAAAGAGGATAAATCTGAGTGTATGGATAGCCAAGTTGGACTACCAAGTCAACAAGGAGATGGTGATGAAGAAAAAACCGAAGGGGTTGGGCATATTTTTGAAGCTCATGATGTGATGGATGCTGACCAAAGGGAGGAACAGTTGGAGGTGCCTATGGATTGACAAGGTGATGTTATGGGCACAATTTCTTTGAATCAGGTATGCCTTGAAAGTGAAGCTGATTGGGGTTTTGATTATGCCGAGGATTCCATGGATGAAGATAAAGGAGTACGAGCGGAAGTGCGACGCGAGAGAGAGGGAGTGCGAGAAGAGGAGCACGACGATATGGTGAACTCGCTCTACTGTAATGTGTAGAGCATAGTGAGTTCTTATTAGGTTTTTACAAAAGAATATGTGTACATACCTGGCGGCCCGCCCACTTACCTGGGGAACCACATTGGGTTTTATACCCCAACAACCTCCCACTTAAAGTCCAATGTGGTACTTTAAGTGTGAGAGAAGCTACTATACAAGCTAATATACAAGAGATGTAGAGAAGTGATGTACTACCCTACACCTAACTGCTTGCGAAAATGCGTAAAGCTCTCTGAGGGAAGTCCTTTTGTAAGTAGATCAGCAGGATTTTCTGTGGTGTGAACTTTCACAAGCTGAAGTTGCTTATCCTCGAGCATTTCCCTGATGAAATGATACTTCACATCCACATGCTTTGTCTTTGAGTGATAAACTGGATTGGGAGCCAATTGTATAGCACTTTGACTATCACAATATAACACAGGCATCTCTTCTTTGATTCCCAAATCTGTTACTAGTCGATTAAGCCAAATTGATTCTTTGCATGCCTCTGATGCTGCAACATATTCAGCCTCTGTAGTAGACTGAGTAACACAATCTTGTAATCTAGAACGCCATGATACTGCTCCACCAGCCAATGTAAAGACATACCCTGATGTAGACCTTCGGTTGTCTAAGTCACTTGCATAATCTGAGTCTGTAAAACCCTTTACATTTAACTCCTGACTCACATAGCATATACGCATACTCTTTGTAGCTTTCAAGTATCTCAATATTCCTTTCACTGCCTCCCAATGTTTCTTGCCTGGGTTTGACATGTATCGACTTACTACTCCCACTGCAAATGCAATGTCTGGGCGAGTAGCAATCATTGCATACATCAAACTACCCATTGCAGACGCATATGGAATCTTATCCATTTCAGCCTGTTCTTCCTCAGACATAGGACAATCTTGTTTGCTAAGTTTCACATATGGTGGCAATGGAACACTCAATGCCTTTCCCTTCTCCATATTGAAACGTTGCAAACCTTGTCAATATACTCTGTTTGAGATAACCAAATCAACTTCTTTGATCTGTCTCTCTCAATGCGCATACCAAGTATATGACTTGCCTCACCCATGTCTTTCATGTCAAACGATTTTGCCATCTTTGACTTCAAAGCTGAAATTTCTTCCAAGTGCTTGCCAACAATCAACATGTCATCCACATACAAAATAAGGATCAGCCAACTGCCATCCTTAGCCTTCTTTGTATATAGACAGTGATCGAACTCACTACGTTTGTAGCCTTGAGAAAGCATAAACTTGTGGAATTTATGGTACCATGCCCTCGGTGATTGTTTTAAGCCATAAAGACTCTTTAACAACTGGCATACCCAATCTTCCTTGCCTTTCTCAACAAACCCTTCTGGCTGCTGCATGTAAATTTCCACATCTAAATCACCATGCAAGAACGTTGTCTTAACATCCATTTGGTGCAACACCAAATCTAATATGGCAACCAATGCAAGAAAGCATCTCAATGTAGTCATCTTGACCACCGGAGAGAAGACTTCATCAAAGTCAATGCCTTGTTCTTGCTTAAAGCCCTTGGCAACAAGCCTTGCTTTGTACTTTGGCTGACTATCATGAGCGGTGATCTTATACCTGTAAACCCATTTACAAGGTAGAGCCTTTTTGCCCTGTGGTAATTTAACTAGCTTCCATGTCTTGTTTTTATGCAGAGCTGTCATCTCTGACTGCATGGCCAATTGCCAATTCCCGGAGTCCTTCATTTGCATTGCTTCCTTGTAACATGAAGGCTCATTGCAATCAGTCAACATGACATAGTTCATAGATGGAACAAACCTATCAGGAGGTCGCGTGATACGTCCAAATCTACGCACAATAGGTGGCTCACGCTCAGCCACAACCTGTGGTTCCACTCTATCCTGTCCTTGCTCCTCTCGAGCCCTGACATTTTGTCTTGCACATGCAGGTCCATCTTCTTGGAAGACAACTCTTCTAATCTCCTCAACCCTCTCTCGTTTAGAATGATATTTGGATTCATTAAAGTGAACATCATTGTTGCGGACAACCTTTCTGGATTCGGGATCCCAAAGTCTGTACCCCATCTCACCAGAATTACCATAGCCTAGAAAGATGCACTTTCTACTCTTTGGCTCAAGTTTGTTCCTAAATTCCTTTGGAACGTGAGTATATGCCTCACAGCCAAAGACGCTGAGATGCTTGTATGAGGGCATTTTTCCTGACCATACCATCTGTGGCATTGAATCCTTCTGCAAAACCTTGCTAGGAGATCAATTTACAAGATGAACAGCTGTTGATACACCTTCAGCCCAAAACCCATTTGGCAGTTGTGCATTAGACAACATACTTCTGACCTTCTCTTGTATGGTCCTATTCATCCTCTCAGCAACACCATTTTGAGGAGGATTGTAAGGAGCAGTAAGTTCACGTTTTATACCTTTTGACTCACAAAAGTCCTGAAAGGCCTTTGAAACATACTCTCCACCATTGTCAGTGCGTAAGCATTTAAGCTTCTTGCCACTATGATTCTCCACAAGTGTCACAAATGTTTTGAAAGCACTAAACGCTTCATCCTTGTGCTTGAGAAAGTAAACCCACACTTTCCTTGAGTAATCATCTATAAATGTCATAAAGTAAGAAGCTCCCCCTAGAGATAGGTTAGGCATAGGTCCACACAAATCACTATGAACAAGTGCCAATGTGTATCTCTTCTACTGCTTCTATGCTTATGTGGCTGCTATGTTTGCTTACCATACAGACAATGTTAACAGAATTCAAAATCATTAAATGAAAAGCCAGGCAAATAACCAGAACGAGACAAGATTTCCATTCCCTTCTTGGACATTTGTCCTAACCGGCTATGCCACAAAGAAACATTCGGCTGCTCGGTTACATTGATTACATTTTTAGAGACATTTGATACATAAATCATGTAAAGTCCTCCAGAATTTACTCCATGTGCTACTGTCATAGAACCCTTGGATATCTTCCACATGTTCTGTCCAAAAGTGGTGACGTAGCCAGCATCATCAAGTAAACTTGTGCTGATCAAGCTTTTTGTAATTGTGGGAACATGTCTCACATTCTTCAGCGTGAAAGAAGAGCCATTATAAAACTTCAATTAAACATATCCAACACCTAAGATCTCACATATCTGCCCATTGCCTAGCCGAACATGATCTTTAGTGGTCACATTAGAGGTAAACCACTCCTTGTTTGGAGACACATGAAGTGATGCCCCTGAGTCTATAATCCAGTCACTCAGTGAATTTCCATCAGATTCTATAAGAAGAGCTAAGTCCATTGTATTTTTCAAGAAGTAGATGTCTCCTGACACTAGACTGTCATCCTCTGCAACAGTGTTTGTCACATTTATTTCTTGAATCTTCATTGAGGACTTGTTCTTCTCACCATGGTCTCCAGCTTTCTCTTTGCCTCTTTCTGCTTTCCATTCTCTGCAGTCTCTTTTCATGTGACCCTTCTTGCCACAATGGTAGCATTCTATGTCACTCTTGCCTTTAGCACTGCGGGACTTGCTACGAGACTGATTCCTCTTTCCACCTTTGTACTTTTCTTTGGTCCTTCCCCTAACAACGAAGGCTGTTCCTTTGCCTTTGTCCATTGTCTTTCTATTGGTTTCTTTAGTAAGTAGACTTCCTTCTACACCTGCTATGTTCAAACCATCTGGAGGTGCAGAATTACTCAAAGCTATGAGAAAAGTGTCCCAACTTTCCGGCAATGTGATCAACAGGAACATAGCTCTAACAGGTTCATCAAACTTGACACCTTGAGCTGACAACTGACTATAGATGGTGTTGAATTCATTCAGATGATTGGACATAGGTGTCCCTTCTTTCATCTTCAAGTCAACAAGCTTCTTAAGCCAGTATACGTGTGAAGGTGCACTCTGCTTCTCATAAAGATCACTCAGCTTTAACCATGCTTGATAAGCCGACATCTCGTCTGCTACATTGAAGTAAACACTTTCTGCCAAAGTCAGCATAATGGTAGAACGTGCCAATTCATCCATTTCGCTCCATTCATCTTCGTCCATATCTTCTGGTTTTATCCCCTTGAGCTTTATAGGTTTTATCTGCTTCTTTTGTACCAACACGTGCCAAATCTGCTTCTTCCACAATGGGAAATTGGTTCCATCCAGCTTCTTGATATTGTAAAGAGCAGTGTCCTGTGATCCAGCCATAGCTACGCTTCACAGTAGTTTACTTTCATGGAAAAAATTCGGCAGAGTTTCCCTTGTAAACTGACCTCTGAACCAATATCAACCTGTCAAATGAACCAAGAAAGCTTCAGATTCTGCAAAAATTTTGGCAGAGTCTCCTTTGTAAAATGGCTCTGGTGTACTAAAAACAGACCAAAAAACAGCTCAAAAAACACTATCTCTCTGACACTGTAAGCTGCGAGTAAACCTGTCCTACACCTGTACTGTCTCTGACTGTCCTGTCATTGTCCTGTAAGCATAGACTGCGACAATGCCTCAACGGTAGTAAAGCAAAGATGCAATCCCAACTGTCTAACTCACAGTCAATACATCCTAGCTGCCTATCTAAGGGTGCTCGAGGGATTGCTCCAAGACCTGTATCACCGAAAGGATCTCAACATTCGAGAATCCCCCAGCTCAATAAAACCTCACTCGACCCTCAAAAAAGGCTGCAATAAATCTGACAGTACATAGACTTCCCACAAAGTCATACATCCACAAATTTCCCACTGTATGTTGTAACCGCTGCGGCGGTTGTTTGCTGCGTGACTCACAGCCACCAAACCCTCAACAGACATACATCATCTCTGACAATACATCCCATGTGGAAGTACCTGCAATGTCAGGATGAAATCTGGAATATCAAGCAGTAAACACAAGCTACCTGATGAACTAGTGGATGTCGCCTACAGTCTGTGTGTAGATGCGCCCTTGTCGTATGTGGCACGCCTCCAAGAACTGTGAGCCGTCCTTCGATGTGTAGACAGCCACAAATCAAAACTCTGGGAGTGTCGATATCCTCAGTACCTGCAGTCGTAGGCCAAAAACCCCAAATTTGCAGAGTCAAATCTGCACCCACTGAGACCATGTAGTTGAAAAAGGCCTGCGCAGACCTTTGTCGAAGCCGAACGGTGGCCGAGATGACCTCAGAATGAAATTCTGACGACAACGAGCCCTTCGCGCTGTCCCACAAGATTTGGGGCCGTGTCTTCGCCTGTCGAATTTTACTCCAATCTGAGTTGGTGACTCTAGCCTCCTGCAGTGCTGCCCCGAGCCTCGATCTGAGCTTTGATACCAGTTAAAGGAGTACGAGCGGAAGTGCGACGCGAGAGAGAGAGTGCGAGAAGAAGAGCACGACGATATGGTGAACTCGCTCTACTGTAATGTGTAGAGCATAGTGAGTTCTTATTAGGTTTTTACAAAAGAATATGTGTACATACCTGGCAGCCCGCCCACTTACTTGGGCGACCACATTGGGCTTTATACCCCAACAGAAGAGATGCAAGTACTTGTGGATAAAGCTTTGACCAGGGTACATGTGATGCGAGGGTTAGTCTATCTACAAGTGGAGAGTCTAGTGCAATCGGCATGCTCTATGGAGAAGAAAAAAGATTTCAAGAGTGGGTCCAAGCTGTCAAAAGAGGTATGCAATACATGGTTGAAATGTATGCTTGTAAGTGCATCAACGAGGTATGTTATTTGCCAAATACAGAGTTCCATTGAGAGGAACTCCGCTTTACATTGTTGGGAGGGAGGGTCAGAATTGTTGGTCGGTGCAGATGGTGTGATTGTAGGGCCAGATGCATTGGTTGGTTCAGGTAATATGATTGCATGTCTAGGTGTGTTGATGAGGCAAGCAAATGTGCAAAGAGATGCTAAACTGATTTGAGCATATTGTATGCATGGATGGTTGCGAACATGGCTGAAGCACTATTGGAGGGTACTGCAAATATATGGAGGAAATTATTGCATGGTTTTTGATCGAGGCAAAGACTATGTGATGCAAGGGGTGGGTCAACCCACTTGAGGTTTGGCAACAATGTACATATGGTAGGGTTTTTGTGGTTTGCTCACAGTTTTGGCTAGTGTTTGCCAGTTTTTGCAGATGGTAAAAGAATGAGGATGCTTTCTAGCTGAACATGAATGTTCACCAAGAGGATTGGGCAATAAAGGTGCAGCCAAAGTGTGTCGACCCTAGCAGAGGACACAAGCAGTGAGATGTATGCCTACAGATGCATAGTAGAGGGCTAGAGCAGATGGGAAGAGCTTGGGCAGACAAGTGACAGAGGAAATGTATGCTTTATGTGGTTTTATAGGCCAAAAAAGGGTTCCAGATTAGTCTAGACAAGGTGGCATGTGAAGGAAATTCTTGATGCTGGTTTTTTTCTTGGGGATGTAGAGCTTGAAGCGTTGAAGTAGCAAGTTTAGACGGCTCATCAAACACGGCCATGGTGTGCAAGCTATGGTGCTTTGAAGTTGAAGGTGTTTGAAAATCTTAGACGGACAGGCCAGGTGATGCCAAGTGGTTGGATCCAAATTCATGGATGGGTGTGTAGTGCTTGATTTATGGAGCCTATTGGTCTTTTCAGATCGGCAATTTGAGGCTTGGATGTGAAGATATTAGCAGTCAAAGTTTTGTCAGGGGCCAGGTTTGTGTCGGTGGGTTGGTCACCTCGGTAGATGTGTCATCTGATGTTTTTGGAGCTTCACCAGGGATTGTATGCATTCTATACGGCAATTAAAGTCCATGGGGGTTTACGGCTTGTCAATCAGGCATCGGGTCGATGGGATATTAAAGTTTGACAGTGATGGCAGTTGCCGGTTAGGAGGTAGAAGATAGTTTTTTCAATTTTTCAGACGCATCGTTTGAGGGCACGACAAAACCAAGGTGTGGTAGAATGCATAAAATTCAAAGCCAGCAAGCAGCTCTTTTGGTTGGAGTTTGCGATTTGATCATCAGATCACTGGACACGCTGTGGCAAAGGATCAAAGCAAGAGGGAAAAAGGAGCATTTTTGAAAATTATGTGAGTTTGGGGAGGACCTTGGGGGCCAAGTTTGTGAGCATGTTCCACATGGTGAGGGATATATTTTGTAGGTGTAGCACGGGGCCAAAAATGTCATGCCAAGGGTAGGACCAGGCACAGCCAAGGGTCAGGACGAACATGAAGTCAAGGGTGTCCCTATATTTAGCAGGCCAAGGGTCTATATAGGGCATAGCTGGGTGGTAATGAGCATGTTCCAGTTCCCTATGCCTTTCACTAGTATCAGAGCTCAGGGGGAGGGAAGGACAGGGAGGGTGGAGGGCATGGAAGCAAGGTCTCATGCATGGCGTTATGCATATCTCGCTCTCTCTCGCATGTATCTCTCTCTCTCTCTCTCTCTCTCTCTCTCTCTCTCTCTCTCTCTCTCTCTCTCTCTCTCTCTCTCTCTCTCTCTCTCTCTCTCTCTCTCTCTCTCTCTCTCTCTCTCTCTCTCTCTCTCTCTCTCTCTCTCTCTCTCTCTCTCTCTCTCTCTCTCTCTCTCTCTCTCTCTCTCTCTCTCTCTCTCTCTCTCTCTCGGAGTTCCACGGACACAGGTCGCAGGAGCGGTCCCTTGGAGGACAGAGGAGTCGGGGTCGATGATGATCGTGTGCAGAGCCGCTAAGGGTGGGACGGGAGGTGGGCTTGACCTGCATGAAACTGGGCTGCGGTTGGCTTGTTGGGTTAGCCCTGCGCTAAGGATGACAGCTCGTCACATGGCCATGGCGTGAAAAACCCTGCAGCGCCCATCAACACTCCAAATCGGCTCTGCGTAGTCTTTCCGCCATGGCTGCAGAAGTGTTTTCACATTATTTTTGTGATTTTTGAGTTGGGCACCCTATTTTGGGCCCCCCTACTCTATTGTAAGCCTTTTTTTCCCATGGTGGAGGCAGTTGCAACAATTGGAGCCGCATACAAGGCCTCTGCAAGGCATGTTCATGGCGTTATGATCACAGCCATAGTACAGTTTGTAAAGATTGCAAAAAAAGCTACGCCATGAATATTTACGATAGCCATGCATGGCGTCGATTTGTTTGGCAATCTCGGCAAGTACAAGGCCAATATCAACAAAGCAAAGATGAAGCTCGATCCAAAACCTATATTTTCCACATTGGATATGCATATGCCATGGATGATGACGCCCACAACTAGGGTCCGTCAAGCGGTGAAATTCTTCGTCCAAGTCTAGCATGGTTAATGGCAAGGACCATGAGGAGTATCTACAGCTATGAGAGACATGAACGGCACGGCATGCAAGGCTAACAACAAGATCAAGGACATCCGAAACGTGCCAATGCTAAAGCCATATCTTTTGATATGTAGCACTTTCGGTATGAAGGTATTGGCAAGGCAATGATATGATCTTTAGTATTCAAGCAAGGCTTTGACTCAAGATTGGACATGATTCGAGGTTCAAGGATGCTCAAAAACGCAGGCACTGTGGCCGATATGACAAATTGCTCGAGGGCATTTAGCAGGTAAACAATAGGAGGTAAATAAAAGATTTCAATACCGCTTTGTTTTCCTCAAGAACATGTTGCATCAAGACACGAGAAAGGCTTGTGCAAACCGAATGTTACCAAATTTGCTTGCACACATGGCTTATCCAAGGCATGAAAACCCCGCATGGTTGGATCATGCCGAGGGTTATGTTTAGCTCTGGATGAGAGAGTCATAGCAAAAAACTGTGGCACGCTTATATGATAAGTTGCACGCTACGCATAAGATGCACACGAGCATGGGCACAACATATACAAAGTCGTCACATACGGAAAGTTCCTCAGCCGAGCCTTCTCTCTCTCTCTTTCTTATTTCTCTCAAAGAATAAAGAAAACTTTTTAAGAATCTTTTGATACATGTTTTGCTTGCGAGTCATCACGAGCCAAGGTGCTAAAAATTTGAGCTAGAAATTGGGCAAGACGCCTCTACATTAGTATTCATCGTTTCATCGATTGAACACTAATTGCCATAAGGGCTATGAGCCACACACGCTGGCTAAGAGCCATTGTCAGATCTCGGGTACGACCCAACTGTTGGCATTCCTTGGGTGATCGTTCTTAAGATTGAACAAATCTACCCAGTGGAGTACACAACAATATTAATGGATAAGCAAGAGTCTTGTCATTACGGATGTTTAGGGTGTCATTTTTGCACGACATGTTTTCAGTGCGACACTCGAGTTGAGATTTTGATAATCATAAACTCAACTCAGCTGATCTCTACTACAAATTTTAGATTCAACAAACCATTGCAATAGCATGGCTGTCCATAAGAGCTACGCTTTACACTTGTGTGGATCTCCTGCACTCTCTATAGCACTCCGAGTGGCTATGGACACATTATTTTGGGGTAAGACCCCGTGGGTGCTCACTAAATCACCCCATAGGCATTCAGGATCACAATTTGATCTATTCCCATTATACTTTCAAGGAAAGAATTCTGCAATCTACCACGCGGTAGCGAAAAAATTCAACTTTTCAAGTTGATTCTCATCATTCTATACACGGTTAACTATGTTGGTTACCGTTACCTGTTAGTTGAGCAGTTTCTACAAAGGGTCTTACCAAAGGGTTTGACTAAGTAGATTCTACCCAACGGGTTTGGATTGCGAAGGCAACACCCAGGGTTTCCAGTGCAATGTTGATTGGTTTTTTCATAGGTGGGAGACGTGCTCCTGTGCATTTGAATACGAGTAATTGAATGTCAATCCCCAGGGCCATGCCAAGGGCATGTTGTAACAATTATTTTGGGCCGTAGTGTCCAATGTGCTTGTCGAATTCGATTTGGCACATGTTGTCACATGGGATACAACATGGTCTAGGGACTCAAGGAGTTCGGTTTAGCCAATGTGGAGCAATGAATGAGGGTCCCTCTCACTCTTGTCACGGAGTGTTTAGAGTTACCTCCACACACAAGCCAATATTGTATTTGAAGGACGTTCTTTTTTAAACATCCTTACATGAGACATATTCCACATGTGGAGAATATGAGTCTCTGGACTAACATTGGGGTCATTATTTCAATATGTGTCACGACAAAGTCCCTAGGTGCTGGTCAAATCTGTTTTCTAAACCATTTTCAACACGACGTATTAGGAGCAATTCCGGTGGCCAAAAATTGTCGGATACTTAGAATGACTTGTTCAGGTACAAGTACTACTAAACAACATTACAGATGGTTGTTTATACATATAGCAAGGCTCTAAGTTGCTAATGAAAAAGTTTCATTGTTTGTCCCTAGAAGTGATTAATGTTTCACCTTCTACTATGGTTCAAACGTTTTAGCAAGGCTTGCAAATGATTGCAGCACACAGTATTTAGTTTCTTTTTTGAACTATTTATATTCCTCTTTAATGTGTGCTACGAGCATCATATTCACCATAAGTATTGGCAAAGCTAATCATGGATATACAGGTTCAAATATGTTTTTTGCTAAATGCATGCACACTAGGTGTTATGGGCCCTAGTGTTTAGCAAAGTCTAATTTGGAGAAGTAGGCATATTCATCACATATGTTGCTTATGAAGGATTTTGCACTCTATGTGCAGTATCTCTCAGAGCTTACTTTTGGATCTACCAATCACTAATATAGGTCATGGCTCGGTTTGGGTGCTTGTGGATTTTCCATGTTGTTAGGAGTTTTTTGGAGCAAGGGATTGCATATATGTATATACACATGCATGGTGCATCGAATAAAGAATTGCCCATTTTCCAGAACCAGGTGGTTACGTAGGGCCCACATGTGTACAGGTAGGACAACATGTACATAGTGCATCGATTTTCATCGTCACCAGTACTAGTGATTTTTTTCTATAATAATGAGGATTTGGTAGCACGTAAAACTTCTTGAGGAAGCTATCCACGGGTCGATGACATGAGGTAAGCAGGTGCGTGAGATGGCATCTAGTGGCATCAGGAGGTCGAATGGGGTCAATATTTGCACGTGGATAAGTACGGACACAACTGGGTGTTTTCTTGTGATAATTATGTAGAAAGGTAATCATGAGGACCATATTCTGGTGCCACTTCACGTGGTGACGGGATGCATTATTGGAAAAAGTTGAGTGCCAGGTGTGCGGATGGATGCAGTAGGGTGACAATTATGCACTGCGAGGCCACTTTTTGGCCTGTGCGGGGTCCGTTTGAGGTCAACTAAAAGGCCAAGGGTGCCCAAGTAATAAAGCTAAGTGTGGGAACTGAAAAACCTGAGATAAGACCAGAAAAAATGTGGAGAGAAGAGGAGGAATAGTGGAAACTGTGTTTTTTGCTGTTTTTGGAGCCTGTTTTGGCCATAAACTGCTCATCCGAGGTCGGATTTGAGCACTTTGACATTGTAGACTGAGGTTTTGGGCCGTTCTGGATGCAATGGAGATGTCCATTTTGCCAAATTCCTCACTTTTTTTCTGATGTTTTGGCTCTGTAAGTTTCTCCTATGAGCGAAGCTTCTGCTCCAATTTGTGATTGTATCTGGCATATTTTACCCATATTTGTGTGAGCTTTTTGCCCCATTGGTGTTGGCCCAAGCTCAATTGTATCTAAATATTATAAATTATCCTCTTTTGAGATGTTGTTTTTGGGTGTGTGTGTGTGTGCGTCTCTGTGTGTGGAGTGGGTAAACGGATAGTCTCTCTCCTCTCACTCCATCTGTGTGTTCCTTGTCTCGACCGGGTGGGTTGTATAAGCCGAGTGGTGCCCCATAGTGTGTGTGTGTGTGTAGATCTTCCCAAGAGTGTGTTTTGGGTCATTATAGAGGCGTTCTGTGTGTTTCCATCCTGCTCACATTCTTTTGGTGTCCCCATTGAGAATCTTCTTCGAGTACCTTCTGCTTCGAGCTTCAAGCTTCGAGATTCGGGATTACAAATTATAGATTACAGATTACAGATTATAGGTTACAGAGACAGGTACAAGTACAGGTGATTTACACAGGTACAGGTAGCTGGAGTAGAGTGATACATTGACAGTGGAGGTCACTTGCAATTGTCGTGGATATGCATCATTTGGTGCCTGTTTGAGCGCATTGTCTGTTGATATTGTACGTTACTTGTGGAAACTGCCATTGTACGCCTTTGTGGATCCATACTTGGTTTTATTTGGCAGTCCCATCCATTTCTAAGACTTGGTCTGGAAGATAGTCATTTCTGAGACTTGACTATACGAGATTTTCATAAGCCTTCGCGAGAGGGTCGATAGCGTGAGTTTTTATTGAGCTGGGGGATTCTCAAATGTGAGATCCTTTTGGTGATACAAGTGGCTGGAGTACCCTTTTCGTGACCTCGCCATAGGCTATGTACTAGTGATTCCTACTTGATGCTCGTGTTCTATTGTTGGCAGTTTATGCATACATATACAGTCTATATTTTGGGTTCTTACGACTCTACTTCTGGGGAAACTCTATCAAAATTTTTCCAAGTTGTGATGGTTGGTTTTTTGGTTTTTTGAGCCATTTATGTTGGTATGTTGCTGAAATTTTGGCAAAATCAAAGGATAAGACAGGTGTACTTCTTGGGAGCTGCATGGTTGACTTTAATGGATGATCAAAATGGCCCTTGATTCACTCCTTTTCATTTAACTCAAAGAATCCAGATAAATGTTCATGTGTCCAGGAAGATTTGTTTCCAGTAGCACATAGTCTTTATGTTCGAGCCAAGAAGATTACGAGAGATACTGGAATGTCCTTTGCCTGTTGTAATTCCGATGATTAACTATGAAAAATCATTTGATGTGCACGTGTTTATCCTTATTTAAAGACAGTCTCCATTGAAGTTTCTGGGGATTGAGTCCGTCAAAAGTTTTGGGTTCTTGCACGTGTGGTATAAGGGGTTCTCAACGCATTGTATCTTGGGTAGCCCTGGCTTTCTCTTATCCGGAATTTCATGGAAGAAGTGATGAAGATGTGGAAGAATTTTTGAAAAAGATGAAGGTTGCCTGCATTAGCAACCAGATTCATGACTCGGCACAGATGTTACGTCTTCTCCAGATTTGTTTGAAGAGTGATCCATGAGTTTGGTCCAAAGCATTTGAAGAGGAGTTGCGTGTGGCTGATCCACCTGTAAGATTGAGTTGGGACAATCTAAGGCATGGGCTGGAATTGGAGTTTGTGAAGACAGAAGATCCTGACAAAGTGTGGCAAGAAGTGCAAGGTGCAAAAGGAAGGTGAGCCAGTAGATGCGTACATACGTAAGTTTTCATTGGCATGGGAGGGGATGTGCAAGGTCTTAGCACCACAAGTACCCCCACCTGACATGATGAAGAAGGACAGGTTCTTGGCTGGTCTTTAGGAGAGAGTGGAGCTAAAGAAGCCTAGGACATATGCATATGCATTGGAAGTGGCAATGAACAAAGAGTGGAAGCTGAGGAAAATGAGCCAGCTAGGGGTGGAGTCTTTGCCTAGGAGGTCTGAGTTTCAGCCTATGGATTCTTTATAAGGTCGCATGCCAGCGGTTCATCATGAACCAATGGTTTCTGTTACTCCTCATGTTATGGTAGCAATGGTCACTACAGCAGTGCAAGATGATGGCCTAAGCCAAGACATGAGGCAAGTGGTAGATTTAATGAAGAATCTCAGCCTAAACATGCTAGGTCAAGTGGGAAATAATCGAGGTCGGGGGAGGTTTGCAAATCAGCCAGGAGGTGAAGAAAGGCCTAGGAATGGTGTTGGACAAAGCAATGGTAGGTTCTGCAGGCAGACACCTACATGTTATAATTGCGGAGAGTTGGGCCACATCAGCCCGCAATGTGATAAGCCACCAAGGATGGGGGGATACATGTATCCATTGCCAAGACAGGTGCTAACTAGGTCAAATGATTATGGCATCAAAATTAAGGGAGAGGAAGTAACCAGTGGATTAACCCAAGAGGAAAAGGGAAAGACAAAAGTGATAAGTGTGGTCACCTTGGAGAAGGCATCAAAGCTAGAGGATACATTAGTGATGCCTATTGGGAAGAGGACCACAGAGGAAAAGGAAGGAAGAAGTGCCCCAGGTCCTAGTAAGAAGAAGGGAAAGAGCCATGAAGGCGAGGATGTCAAGGCCAAGAGGAAAAGGAGGGCTCGTCGCAAGTTTCATGTTTCAGATTTTCCACTAGGGGGTGGGCAATTAAGCTATGACTTGAAGGAGGATTTGACAAGCAGAAAAGCCGATGTTACTTTTGAGCAACTTATAGAGATGGTGCCTAAGCTAAAGCGACAGTGGAAGAGGATGGTTAACCCAATGGAGAAAGAACCAGAGAGAGGTTCAGTGAAGGTGTTGGCAATGGATGAGCTACCAGACATTTGCCCAATAGGTGAGAAAAGCATAATCAGATAAACAATATTTCTAATGGACACTCTCGTCACCAAGTAACTTGAGTCCAAGCCATTGAAAAGGGGTCCTAGCCCTCTCTCGCTCGCAGGGAAAGCATGAACTCACACAATATTCTAACATTCCTACCTTCCAAAAGAGAGGAACCCCAAATGCTTTTTTTCCCATAATTTTCAGAGGCACGTACAATTGGGACTTCGCAACTCTTGGCACAATGAGTCTCTAGTTTCGCTTCTTCTACTATCCATGAGGAGTAGAGAGTTTCTCGACTAATCAAGACCACCCATCTTTGAGTGGCAACCTGAGCCAGTCCCCACTTTCTACCCCACACTCACACTTTGTTTTTGCTTGTTTTCTAATTACTACCACATGATTGTTCATACACAAAGTTCCTTTTTATGATTTCCATCAAAAGTTTGTTAAGATAGCTCTTCAACCATGATCAAATTGGCACCAAGACAATCTCTTCTACAAGAAAAACAACCTACGATCCTTCTTCATTATAATATCCCAACCCCAAGAGTTCACTCCTCTGGGCGAGAGCTTATATCTCTTGGTGTCTTTAGTTGCCCATACACCTAAATTGTCCTGCATTCTGGGCACAAACCCACAATGACTAACTTGCAACCTAGACACAAACTCGCAAGTAATATCTTGCATTCTAGGCACAAATGTGCACCCATATGCATTGCTTTAGCATTCACTCCGCTAAGCTCTCCTCCTTGGATATCAAAGGGAGTTTTGATTATATTGGTATAGGACTTTGAATGAAGAAGGTGCGTGAGTTTTCCTTCTAGGCAAACATTTCTTTCCTACTTCAGACAGTATATCCTCAAACAGTCCTTCCATTTAATACAACTTAAAGAAAATTAACAAGTTCAATTGATGTGGTTTCAAATTGGGACTGATCCAATGTTTAGGTAGTTTTCTCCTTCCTAATTATCATGCTGCATTGAACAAAAAGAAGTTTCCTATCTGGTCATGAGAAGTAACATCACTTTGTGGGATAAGCGACACATCGTCATTCATTGGAGCCTTTCCTTTTCCTTTACCATCACTGGTTCCGGCTTTCTGATCGTGTGATCCACCATAGCGAGTTCTCTTGGGTTCCCTTCCCACTACTAGATACTAAACTTAACTTGAGAAGTTGTAAGCTAAAGTATAAGAATACCATGGAATACGGTAAACGATTATAAATATTTTAATTCCAAAACATATATGGTTACTCTACATATCAACTCAAAATGTATGCTTGCTTGATCCTGCTATAATATTATGATACCATGCGTCATAACCCATACACTAATCACATGATTAATCACTTATATATATACTTGCAAGAATAATCCATCATTTTAGTTGGACCATTTCTTGAATATGACTAGCTAATATATGCAAACATCTAGGTTACATGAAGAAGAATTGGGCATGCAATCAACACAATATGTAATCGAACAATGAGACCTTCATTTCTTTGTAAAGTAGAGAGATTACCATAAAATGGATATAATGGTTGTTGATTTCCAATTGAGGATAGGTAAATAAGAGTATAGCATTTGATTATAGAGTAGCAATTGGAAAGGATTCCATTTGTAATATGGCAGCAACTGGAAAGGATTCCAATTGAGAGACGAGATTGATAATAACCTAGATTAATTAAGAGATTTACATTACCCAAATGTGCTTTGGAGTTATTTATCTCTCAAAGCCTATTGAAGCTTCACCAACAAGTAGCCATAGCATCAGAGTCTCCCTATCTCCAATGTGTGTTCAAGTGTGTGTAAAATTGGGTGGGAATGCCCCTTATATAAACTTCTTGGGTTGCTTGATGTCCAAGGCTTGCCCAAATCAGCCCCATGCCTCCCTAGCTCGCCCCTTCTTGCTAAAATAATGAGTAGAGGTGTCACAAGCTCCTACTTAGCCATTAGAGGTGTCCCTCTTTACCCTTTTGGGTGATACGCCTCATGTAGTGCCCCCATGCTCATAGTAGTCAATTATTCTATAAGAGATGGGTCCATGGATATGGGTCATTTATGGGCATACATGGACATACATACACATGCACATACTGACCCATACACATGCATACATATGCATACCTTAGACTTAGGATTTATTATGTTAATATTAGGATGAGATTACTTGTCTAAAGTGAGCTTGGCTTACCAGAATTTAATTCTGAAACTTGCTATTAAAAAAAAATCTTGAGGATGACAATCTAAGATGTTGGATGCACACCCTTGCTATATTTAGCAATTTTCAAGACAGACAGCGTTTTTATGGAAATTCAAGACGGGGTAGATTTTGACGAGACGGTCGCGTCTAGGTGGGTGTAAGCACCTCAAAGTTTCTATTTTTGGATGAAAATGACAAAAAGGTAAAAATTTTAATTTTGAAAATCTTACAACAATATATTTATCATTAGCTCATCAGAGGTGGAAAAACTGTCAAAAATAGTAACTTTTTGTATATGGCTAGAATGGCCTGATATGTATTCCTTTACATGGGAATCCCCTCTCCAAGGGTGATAGAGACCTTACAGGGATTTAGAACCACCTTGTACTCTATGAGCCTATAGGACTTCTGTTAAATCAAGTACTAGTTTCTCTCCCTTAAACCTGGTTTTTGGAAAAGAGGCTTTGCTTCCTATTGAATTGGGAATACTAGCTTTGCGGATGATGTTAAAGCTTCAAGATAAAGCCTTGTGATGCACTCAAAGAGAGGATATTGTACTTTCAATGTGAAAAATTGGATAGGCTGCTTGCTTTTGAGCATTATGAACAGGTATTGAAGGACAATCAAGCAAAGACAAATGAGAAGGTGAAAGACAAAGACATCAAAAGGGTGACATGATTCTTAGTTATAATAGCAATATTGATAGTAGTTTTCAAAATAAATTTCAAATCAAGTGAAAAGATCCATTCCTGGTTTTCCAAATAGCACATAGCAGCTTGTTGACTTGGATGGTACCCCACATAAAGCGTGTGTGAATGGCTACATGTTACATAAGTATATTGCAAGTTTGATGACTATGGTTGAGGGTGAGTATTCCTTTGAAATATTTTTTGATTGTATGGCTAATTGTGAAGATGAAATGAAGACTCCATAAACTAGTTCATAGGTTCTCTTTTCTACTACTGATCATGAATGATATAGCAGGTTGGGGTGTGGGAAACTATGTTGCATGCATTTTGGACACCGCATTTTTTGTAAATTTTTACATATGGACATGATTCCATGTGTAAAAATCAACAAAAGAGTATGTGTTCTTTCTTTTTGTGAGCTTTCTGGATTTCTTTAGCAAACACATATACATGCATTGCAAGTCGCTAGTGTAGCACTAGCTGGTCGGGCTAGTTTGAGAGCCCATTAGTGAGTTTTTGAAGTATGACTTGTACATGACTTAAGCTCATGTAAAAACAAAAAAATGTTAAAAAAAAATTTCACAAATTTTCAGGTCTTGGATCGTTGTGCCTTCTCCATGATTTTTGCTACAGTTTTTTGTCCTTGACTAGCCCTTCCTACGTGTAGTCCTATCATGCCTGCTTACTATTCGCACCAAATTTACACATAGAAGTGCATAGATTTGAAATTTATAGTCTTCAAAAATTTTGTTGCAAAAAATGCAAAGTGTTTTGAAGGCTTGAAAGCATCCCTTTTGGAGTTGTGTTATTTAGGAGATACAATTTGCTTCCCACCAAATGTGAGGTATAGAAGCTCTAGGAAATTTGGTGTAGGGTAAGATGTGAAGGCTTACATGTCTAGTGGATTATGAACATTTTGAAATTGTGGCCTTGAAAGATTAATTGGTGAATGGATCTTCTTCTCAGGTTCACTGGTTGTGTGTGTTGTGAATCCATGCTAGGATAGGTGTGTTACCATATACATGTGGTAGTGATGTGTATGAACACAGTTAAAACCGTCGAGGCATTTTTTTCCTCACTAGGAGGTTTTTTTCCCATGCATTGTATATACACCCATCACTCTAGGGATAAATTATCTTCCCCATTGCACACCAAGTAATACTACTCTTTGTTGTGTTCCTTGAGCTTCCTTCGTCTGCTCCAAGCTATGTGTGTTTCCCTGCAACCCTATTTCCAACAATTGGTATCAGAGCAGGTTGCATCCCCTCGGGCTTAGTCGTCAGAATTGCTAGCACACACCTACTCACTTTCTTAGATTTAAGTGAGCTTTAGTGAGTGTTTGCTAAGATTTTCCATTTGGGGTCATTTTGGCCTCTGTTTCCACTATAGGCAATACTACAGAGGCAATTTTGTCATTTTTTGCAGAAATTCTATCGGTGCCATTTTCTACATAACAAACTGAGTATGCAGTAACTAGACATCCATGTCAAATCAACTTTTCTAGATCCCTGAAACCTGATGAAGCTACATTTTTTCATGCATTAGACGAGATGTTCCTCATAGTCACCAAAGATTGTACATGTGTATGCCCACAAGAAACTAAAGTGAGACCAATGCTCTCTTGCTACAAAAGACATTCAATAAACAAGGCACTCTTTCATGTTCCTTTTATCAACAATGGTGATATTTCCATGGAGATGCAACCAAAAGTTATAAAAATTAAAAACTAGGAACCATCTATATTGAGGGCATGAAATTGGCACACATCCAACCACAAAAAGCCTTACAAAATGAAAAACAAGATGAGAAATTTGCAGCAAACAAGTAATTGTCATCGATATCAAAATATTTTGTAAAAATTGCTAGTTGATACAAATTGCCAACATCACTGGCAATACTGTAGGGCTCTAACTAGGGAGTATGCTTTAGCTTGGAAGTAAATGGACAATCCCTTCTAGCACTTCTAGACATCAAAAAGGGAATTAAATCCTTTTCAAGTCATGCATGACATATTATAAAAAAAGAGAAATTATATTATGCCTCATAGAAGCAAAGAATGGTAGAAAGAAAGAAATCATTATCTACACACCTTTTTATCTATCTCAAAAGCAAAATTTTCATGCAAATCTATTCTTGGGTGGAAATTTCTTGAGTCAATTATTTTCAAGTCCTACATGACATACTATAGAAAAAGGAAATTAAGACTATGCCTCATAGAAGCAAAGAATGGAAGAAAGACTTTCCATCTAGCTCAAAAGCAAAAGCTACAAGAAAACTTGTATGTTATTGTGTAGATCCTACCTCATTTGGTGCAATGTGCACATGGATCCTTCGCTTCAAGGTGGCTAGATGTTCACTTATCATCCACATATCAATGTTTTGGAACATGGAAATGATCATAAAAATACCCCCTTCACTGCTAGTGGCCCATGAGTTCTCCCTTTGTAAAGATCCTCCCCAATGGAGCCATGCTAGTAGACATCTCAAATGTCAATGGAATACTCCACCGGCTACCAAGGATAGAGATGTGTATAAAGCGTAATATCATAGAATAAGCACAAAAAATATAGCAATCATGAAATCAAAGTACCACAAAAAAAACAACACAAAGTGACATTAAGAATCAACATATAAATCACTTACAATTAGCTCTGTGTGGAGGAAGATTGGAGCTCCCAAGATGGAGGTGAAGCTCTTTGTGCACGTAAACATGATGCATTAAAACTTCCTTCACTATCTTCTTGGCTCCAAAAAGCCTGCAATCTTTCACTCTTCCTTTCCAACATGACAAGAATTGATTTTTTGAGGAGTGTTTTATTCTCTTGCTCTACTATATTATAATCTAGCTACCCTTGGCTATGGATATTGGAACCATCGGTTGTGCTCGTTTAATGTGGCATAGGTGATAATGGTTTTAATGGATGTGCTAGGGCATCTAGAACATGTTGACTCCATTGCTTGAGGATGAAGATGAAGAGAGGACAACAAGCAAAGGAGGGAGAAGAAGGTGGTGGGATGAGGAGAGAGGTTGGAATAGGATGGAAAAGAAGGTTGTGAGAAGATTCAAAAACACTTTTTGGTTAGTGAAAGAGACCTTCTTCAGGTAAAAGGACCACATAATGGAAAGTTACCTCAAACTTTCTTATTAAAAAATTTTATTTTAAAAATGCACTCTCTCTCTCTCTCTCTAAATGTTGAAAGGCAAAAAATTGACCTCCAACTTTTCCTAATGGAATATTAGATTCTCAATTGTTCATGAACCCCTTTGCTTAACACAATTTTTGAGTCTAAATGAGAAGATAAGGCAAGAGAAAATTAGGAAAAAATGAGCTTTGCATGGGCCTTGTAAGAATCCCTAATTTTAAGAGATTAAGGCTATTTTTGTATAGACTTTGGAGGACAAGTGCATTCAAATGGCTACTTTTGAGTAGGATTGACTAGCCTTTTTTTAGGGCCATGTAAGCTATGGTCCTCCCAGAGGTCCCTTTCTCTCTCTAGCTCTTTAAGTGAAGGAAAGAAGATGTTGTGGTAAATTAACCACCCACTTCCATCCTTTTCTCATGCTCATCGTAAAAAACATGCATAAACCCAAGCTTTTTTTTTTTCAAAATCCCTTTTTACATATTTTATTAACTTAAAAGTTCCTCTCGACCTATATACATGACAAAAAAAAAGCATTTTTTGACCTTTTTTTGAGTTACACTCACTACAAGGGCAATTTTGGGATTTTTATTTTTCCTCCAAAAAAATAAGTTTCTACCTCTCCCTCTCCTCTCCTTCCCCTAACTCTCTCCTATCTCCCTCTTCTCCCTTGTAGTTCCTTCCTCCTTTGCATCCTTAAGTTTAGCAGCCAAAGTTCTTAACAATATCACAAATCATGTAGCCTACACACCACAAGTGTGTATATCTACTTGCCCCCAAAGTTTGCTTCAAAAGTCACACACATGGGTGAATAGAGATCATCACAACAATGACGTGCTAGAGGTTGACACCAATGTCCACCGTTGAGTGGATATTTGTACCCATGTGACTGCCATTCCCATCCTACTTTAAGAAGTCTCTCAACCGTTCTTCAATATGTTGGGAGAGGGAAGGCATGCCTATTGGAATAATGTAAGCAATATTCTATACACTCTAATTTATTTCTATTGTCTTTCTTTATTTTAAAATGTTCGAATCATTTTTCACCAAAATCTCCTATGTGTGTGTATGTGTACACCCAACACACACACACACATGCACTCACTCATCTCCTTGTCTTTCATTATAGAGCTTGCATAACCCTTCTAATCTTTGACATAATAGAGTTTAAACACCACTTTTTCTCTAAAACAACCTTCCTTGTTATATCTTGCACGTAGGTTCTTCAAATCCATGCTTACTGGAGGTGGGTAATCTCATCATAATGTATATTTCAACATTGTTAGTCCAAGTTAGATGAAAATACTTGCAAATTTGTACATAATATACTTAGCAAGTGTGTTTATTATACAACTTACAAATGTTGAGCTCATGTTTTTTTTTTTGAGAAGGTCTCTGAAGTATCATTTTACAAGGTGACCTCTTACTATGTTATTTGAGTGGTGGTCTTTGTGATAATGGCTCAAGCTGTTGGCATAACATGACTCGCTTTTGGTAGCACAAAGCTCTCCTCAAGCAATTTCATTGTATAATCTAATGTAGCTCCCACCACAACAACCATTATGCTAACATGGAGGGATCCTTAGTATAGGGAAATAAAAAAGGTTTCCATGAGCAAGACTTCCTTCCTAACATGGAACATCCCCACCAGAGATAGTTTTATGTAATAGGTTACCCATATCTTTCATCAACACTGAGGGGCCATAAGGGAGAACCATTTGGCTAGACACGGTGTGAGCGAGATGGAAACACACACAATGTCTCTATAATCACCCGACACACACTCTTGGGATGATAGACACACACACACACACACACACACACACTATGGCACCACTCGGCTTACACAACCCACCTGACCGAGACATGGAACACACCAATGGAGTGAGAGGAGAGAGACTATCCATTTACCCACTCAACATAGACACACACACACACACCCAAAACACTCAGCTCAAAAGAGGAAGATTTTTGGTTTTAGATACAATTGAGCCTGGGCCAACACCAATGGGGCAAATAGCGCACACAATATGGATGAAATATGCCAGATACAGTCACAAATTTGAGCAGAGGCTTCGCTCACAGGAGAAACTTACACAATCAAAACAGCAAAAAAACGGTGAGGAATTTGACAAAATGGACAGCACCATTGCATCCAAAATGGCCAAAAATCCCAGTTTACAATGTCGAAGTGCTCAAATCCGACCTCGGATGAGCAATTTATGGCCAAAAGAAGCTCCAAAAATATCAAAGACTCAGTTGTGGTTGTTATTCCTCCTCTTCTCTCCACACTTTGCTGGTTTTTTTCTCATATTTTTTTGTGTCCACACTTCACTTTATCCCTTGGGCACCTTTGGCCTTTATATTGACCTCAAACGGATGCCGAACAGGCCAAAAAATGGCCACGCATTGCGTTTTTGTTACCCTTCTACATTTATCCGCACGCCTTGCACTCCACTTTTTCCAATAATGCATCCCGCAATCACGTGAAGTGGCCCCCAAATATAGTTCTCATGATGACCTTTTTGCATAACTCATCACAAGAAAACACTCTCGTTGTGTCCTCGCTTACCACGTGCAAGTATTGACCCCATTCGACCTCTTGACGCCACTGGATGCCATCTGACGCACCTGCTTACCTCATGGCGTCGACCCGTTGATAGCTTCCTTGAGAAGTTTTACGCTCTATCAACTCCTCATTATTGTAGAAAAAACACACTCATATTGGTGACAATGAAAATCGGTGTACTATGTACACGCTGTCCTACCTGTACACATGTGGGCCCCAGGTAATCCCGCACAAAATTGTTTCTTTTGCTCGGTGAAGTCTATCTTTTGAAAGACAATAGCCTTGAGATGTAAATCCCAAAACTTATCCACATATTTGTGGATAGACTCATGGGAGAGAAGCTTCAAACTCCACCATTCAATAAGCACTTTGTCCTTTGCATCGCTTGCAAGGAATTGCTTCATGATGGAAACTCGTAGAGTTTTCCATGTCTTTGAGGCTTCGTCGTTGCCACGAAGGCTATCCCACCATTGACGAGCCGATTTCAAGCCCCAAGATGCTCCATTATTAAGACTGTAGTTCCCAACGGTATAAGTCCTTCTCAACCAAGATAATAGCTCCCTGTCCCACCTACCCTATTGCAATAAACAGACCCAACCTTTCATGGACAACTTAAGGACCTCTTTTCTTAAGCAAGAAAAGGGAAACCAATAGCTTTGATAGCAATGTAATGGAAATGGCATATGACCTTTGAGAATAATGGAATTAGGAAAATAAGAGTGAGCATTTTTGTGAGACTACTTTGAGAAAATAGAAGGTGAACTTATTTAGCGGTAGCAACTTAACCATAATACTTAATTAACTTGGCATGAATAATACTTTTGCAAGAGAGAGAGTTTAGAGAACTTGACAACACTTGAGGATCGGATTTATGTGGAGCCGGTCCCCCTCCAATAGGCTTTTGTATTATAGATTTTCCCATCAAGAGAGACTTGGTACAATACAATTTTTGTGTTCCTTGTGACATAGGTGATGCAATGAAGATGGAAAACTTCATGCATCAGGAGCATAACATAGACTTTGTTTTTTTTTTTAAAATAACCATCCTCGGCCTCAGTCCCAAGGCCTCAAACACCTTCAAAGGTGGAGAGAGCTAGCGGGGAATGATGGTAGGGAAGAAGAAGAAGAAGAAACATTTATAGGAGAAAGAAATAGTTCCTCACTTATCATCACTCTTCTTGCTAGCATACATAATAGCATAGTAATTAAGATGGAGAAGATGGCAAGCTTAAGCATTGAAGCATGGCTCTTGGTTGGATTTGCATTCCATAACCAAGAGTGTTGGTGTAGGCTCTCAACTTCTCTACTAGCTTGGAGAAGGAGATGGAGTTCGTTCACTTGCAACTCACACAATGAGAGAGTTTGTGTGTGTGGGGGGGGGAGAGTATACCCCCCCAAGCTAGCTGCCTTCTTGCTTTGGTCGACCCCCTCTTCTAGGACTAGCTTGCACCCGATTGGACCTCCTCAAGCCTGGCCAATCACATGCTTAGTGCATATCAAGCAAAAAGGGTAGCCTTGGGACAATTGTCCCCCTTTCCCCTTTGAGAGAGAAGACTTGATAAATTCAAAAGCAATTAATTAATTTAACTAAATTATCATCAGACCCCTTGGGAGGCCAACCAAAAGGGTTTAGGCACACTATGAGGGCAACATGGAGAGGAGGTTGACAAGTGTCCTAGATGCTTTCTTTGTACCAAGCTTACCTTGTGTGAGGGTGCGTTCCTACAATGTCTATGTTCTCTCTCTAGCTCCTACAATGAGGGCTCGCCCCTCCTTGTGTAGGTATATGCATCGGCTTTTGAACACCTTACCCCCTCAAGCACCTTAGTCATGGAGCACCTTAGCACCTTATTCATTAAGCACCTCAAGCGCCTTAGTAAGCAAGCACAACAAGCACCTCAAGCTTGGGCCGGGTTCGCACCTCAAGCACACCCCTAGCTTACGTAAGGTCAAAGGACTTTTAACACTAACCATTGGAGGTCTTTAATGAAGCTAACCCTAAGGGCTTTAAGCTCCATTAACTAGCCTTGCTCTTTGATAGATCATCTCTCATTTGGACCCCTTTACTATTGGCCCCTTGTTGAGATAGACCTATAAACACATATCTATATTCTAACCCTTGTTCCCGTTTATAAGCCACATTAAATGATCAGTTTAATATGAAAAAATCATTTGGGTTGGTTAGATATTAGATTTTATGAAATAAAAAATTCTTCTTGCTGTCCTTTTTTGAGTAGGGATCAAAGGGGCTATGGGAGGCCTGGACCACGAGATAGATTCCCCTTTCCTAATTGATTGGTCTTTCTTAAAGTCTTGGTTGTATTGAATGAGAGGTCTCCATTTGTTCCAAGCTTGCCAGATAGATTTAAGCAGAGGAGACCCAATAGGGGTGATGTCCTCTGGTCCAAATAAGATGGTTATTTAAGGTAACCCCTTCTAGTGCCTATTTCATTGAATGTGAAAGAGTTTTAGACATGCAAAGAGTATAATGGCAAACATCCTTTTCTCGGAGCTGACACTACATTGGTGAGCATGTACAATTGCATGTGGCCATGAAGCTTTTCAAATTGACATGTGCAAAATTGGAGGGGCTCGAGGTAGTGAGCACGCCGCACGGTGACCCCGATTCGTTTAGTAAATTAAACCCTTAGCCTTGGAGAAGGGTAGGCCCAAGATGGGTGGACACTTGTCACCCATAGGAAAATGTATGCCTTATTACCTCCTTGTCTACGGCCTTTTTAGCAGGCCAAAATTTTTCTTACTATTAGTAATCATGATGCACTAGTTAACTATGAATTTTACCATACATCAAACGTCCTTTTTGTCTAGAATGATACCTTTTAGTGCATCCTGAATTTCACCCCATTATTTATTCAATTTTTACTCCGTTGTATAAAATTTTCACTTGTTTCAAAAGTATCTTACTACTTACACGAGAAACTTTGGTCATAGCCATTCATTCATACCTTCTCTAGTACGTCCTCAAAGGCTTCCCACATGATAACGAATTGATGGTTGAGATGCTTGCTCCGACTTCCTACATGAATGCTTTCACGCTTCTCTTGTACACATAGCTGCTGCACAGTGTTTGGGAAAAATGTGTCTCAGCTTAATATCGTGCCATTTTCAACTTCAAAAATGTTGGTTGAGGGTGAAGGAAAAAGGAGATAGTCCGCCCCAAAAGAGAGAAAAATAGTGAAAGTCCAAAAAAATAACCTAATTTTCTAAAATTTCCTCTTGGCAAATTCAAGTAAAAGAATTTTGTATGGTTTGAAAAATGATTTTTCCCGAACACTGACATAGCATAAATTTCACTCACATCTGGCAGGAGTTTGTAGGGGAATTTGGAGCTGCAGCCACCAATTGTGTACTCGACTTACGACTTTGATGTTATGGTACAAAATTCACTTCCACCTCAGCATCTTTCAGCCACAACAATGTTCGGGAAAAATGTGTCTCAGCTTAATATCGTGTCGTTTCCAATTTCAAAAATGCCGGTTAAGGGCAAGGGGAAAATGAAAAATTCTGCCCAAAAATAGAGAAAAATAGTGTAAAAACCCAAAAAATATCCCTAATTTTCTAAATTTCCTCTTGGCAAACTCAAGGAATGGAATTTAATATGTTTGGAAAAATGATTTTTTCCGAAGATTGAGCCACAACAACAATTTCCTTCGTCATGTGTGGACTCTTTCAAGCTACGAGCCCTATCTCACTCCGTGCTTGTAGCACTTGCAGAGCCTCATCATGCTCCATAGCCGCTTCAAAAAGTAGCCATTTTCTAAATTTTTGCAGCGTGTCTTTTTTTTCCAACTAAACTTTGAGAGTTTAATTAGAGAGAAACAAACCATGTAGTAGGCGTGCCCAATTTCTGAAAGTGGGCTTATTAATTGGAATCTTAGGAGATTCTGCTTTGGTTCTAGGGGAAAAGGGAGGGTGTGACAGACGTGGAGGGAAGAGAGAAAGAGAGAGAGAGAGAGCGAGAGAGAGTTTTTTTTTCTGTTGACGACCCGATTGCAACATTTCCCCGTCACCTTTTGTGGAGAACAGAGGGGATGGCATGTGGACTGAAAGAGAGCCAGAGAATGAGAGAGAGCATACATTTGTCAATTGGGAGAGAGAGGGTTGGGATGCTGCAGCAGTTGATTATGGCAGGGAGGACGAGGGGGAGCAGCTGCAATCGCGTGCAAGATGAGAGAGAGAGAGAGAGAGAGAGAGAGAGAGAGAGAGAGAGAGAGAGAGAGATCAGCTACAGGCGGGCAACAGAGCTGGGCAAATGATAGCGACAGAGAGAAGAACAAGAAGAGGATAATTTCAATTCCATGTAGCAGGGCCTTCGTCGCCCTCTGTGAATTTTTTTCTCCGATGGTCGTGCTCTCTCTCTCTATCTCCTCGATGCTAGGCTATGTTTGCTTGCAGAGCAGGGGGCACCTCAACAGCAGGAGCTCTCTCTCTCTCTCTCTCTCTCTCTCTCTCTCTCTCTCTCTCTCTCTCTCTCTCTCTCTCTCTCTCTCTCTCTCTCTCTCTCTCTCTCTCTCTCTCTCTCTCTCTCTCTCTCTCGCGTGCGGTGTTGCAAGCATGCAGGCAACAACACCACAGCTGTGATAGTCTGTTGAGGGCTGACAGGGGTGGTTTCAGCAGGAATGGGAGATGTAGGACATGCAAGGACAAAGTGGTGCAGACTGAGGAGAAGCAAGCGGGCAAGAGATGGCTACTGCAATCGCACATGGAGGAGAGAGAGAGAGAGAGAGAGAGAGAGAGAGAGAGAGAGAGAGAGAGAGAGAGAGAGATGCCATGTGTTCAGGTGAACGTTGTGCATGCATATTTTTTTCCTCTGCATTGTTTTATCGTCATTGAAGTTCAAAAAATTAAAGCATAGCATCACGAGCTTTGCGAGGGTCTGTTTGAGGCGGCGGGTGGATCATGGCAAGATAGTACAAGTGCACGGCATATCTTATGCGTAGCGAAGGGTCATGGAGGATGTGATCATGGGAAGGACTTTGAGATAAAGGAGTTCAATGTTCGACTAGGGGCAGATCCTGGCTGCAGAGGGCGCTAAGCATGGGTGCCAGTGGAGGGAAAGGCCATGTGATCAAGCGAGCAGGAGATGATGCGCGTGAAGTAGAGGTGAAGAGTCGCGAGAGGGGGAGACAAACTGGGTGGAGATTGGGGAGCCAAAATGGGATTTGTGTGTGATGCACTACCATCAAACAATGGAGGTTAGGGTAGGGGCGATGGCGGCACAAGGACGATGGCGTGAGCACAGGGAGTTGGGGGTGGAGCTGAGCTGGCAAATGCTTTTGCTTTGAATTAAAAAGGTTCCTTTATAATCTTAGATACAAATTAATTAGTTTCTTGAAGGTGGACCGAGTGTGGTAGGGTGGTACGCATGTCTTTTTGAAGGGAATCTCACTAGATTCCTCTATTTTGCTCTTTCCACCTGGACGAGAGAGGGGATAAAGAGAGAAAATGAAGGTAATAAAGGTCGGCACGTCGGCAATTTGCTGGCTCTTCGATGTCCAGGTCTGCACCAAGGAATGCGAAGGGGCTCATAAGGGTCTGGTCCTCTCTCTCTCTCCCCCCCTCTCTCTTCCTTCTGCATCTCTGTTTCTGACCTGGTGAGATCCGTGTCTCTCCGTGTTGACCTGCATCGTGAGGCATCTCCCCTCTTGGACTTGGTTGGAGCATGCGCGGAACGCATTGAGCAATAGGGGGATTGGAAAGGCGCATTTGAATCTAGCTGTGACGTTGCAGGCAAAGGGAGAGAGGCAGAAGGTGAAGGGAGCCATGGAGGAGAGCATGAGGTCTCGCATCCTCAGAGACGCAAGTACAACACGATGAGGGACTACAGAGGGTTGTGCGACTTGCATGGCGGGCTTAGTAGCAGTTTCAAAAGCTGTGTGTGTGTGTGTGTTCTTTGTCTCGGCAGTTCAAGCAACCTCTCTCTCTCTCTCTCTCTCTCTCTCTCTCTCTCTTCTTTGTCTTGACGTGATGACAGGAAAGGCCGGGGGAGGAGGGAGTAGGCGAAGGAAGCACGCTGCGAGGATGATGGAAGCACTGTTCGAGCACCAGATGCAATGAGGAAGGGACGGATCTCCGAAGATTCGCATTATTATAAGTCGACCGAGTAGTAGTAGGGAACGATTACAAAGAGGCAGTGTGTTTACAATGTCTCAATCTGTTGGGTTTTACCTTTTGTAATCACTCTACCCTAGCGCGTCTGCTGATCGGCTGGAGGTTCTTTGCATTAAAAAGGCAGTGTATAAAGCGCTTAGTGGATTAAGAGCATGTGTTGCAAGTCATGCAAGTAGAACACGCAACTCTCTTAGGATGGGTTTAGACGAGACCAACAGTAGAGCACCTTTGCTTGCGACCGCCAACGCGTCATCTGAACAGCCTTGAAGGCAGAAGAATGCAAGAAGCATGGTTACTGAAAGAGAGAGGCGTGTGCCGCAAGTCATGAAGATAGAATGTGCAATTCTCTCTCAGGATGGGTTTATATGAGCTCGACGGTAGAGCACCTTACTTGTGGTTTTCAACGCCTCATCTGAACAGCCCTAAAGGCGAAAGAATGCAAGAAACAGCAGTGTTGTGCCTCGTGACTATTTGACACCCCCTTTGTCAGGTGGGATCAACGGTCCACGATCGTCGGACGATGTGAACCGTCCGTTTATTCTCAAGAATAAAAAAATTCCGACCGGTTGATCCCTTGAGACTTGAACCCACCACCTACACCACCGGAGGTCGTGACTCTTCCATTAAGCTAATGCGCACCACTTGAAATGGAAGTGTGAACATAGAATCATGTAGCAAAAATGACAGGTGGGGATCACATGGTGTTCACTTGGAGATCACTTTGGGATGGTCGGGGTCACACAGTAATCACTTTGTAATGGGTGGGTTCACAAGGTGATCACATGTTGATTGGGATTCATACGGGGATCACTTGATGTTCACATCAAATTTACTTAGGGTTCACTCTAATTGTAATCACATCGTGATCACTTGGGATTAAACCATCATCGGACGGTGCAAAACCAATCTCGTCGCCCCCAATTTTGTAGGGACCATTGATCCCACCTGACAGAGAGGGTGTCAAATAATAACTAGGGGTGCTAAGAGAAACCGACACTTCTTTTGCGAGGGAGGGGGGGGGGGGGGGGGGGGTTCGAAAGATATATGACGAGCCCGAGGAAAGGTTGATTATGCTGCAGGCATTCAGCTCTCTCCATGTAGACTAAACACCCCTGTGGTAATCTTTTTTGCTGCATCGTCCAACCCTCATGAGATTTTGGGCTCCTTGTTTTTCCCATAAAGGCCACGAGGATTGTATTAAGTAGAGAACAAAATTACAAAGCACAGCGTTTCACGCTGTTGATTCCTCCGATTTACATTGTATCTATAGACCGATTTACATTATGAGATTGTTACCAAAAAGACTAGGGGAGTTTCATACACCCCGTTGTCTGCATACATAGCTTCACGGGCTACCACCCAAGCTACTCCCCCCGGGAAAGGTGTTGACTACCTCCTGCAGATGGTTAATTAGCATGATCCCATTGTCGAGCTGCCTCTTCATTTTCTCTCCCTCAGCTTTGCATTCATCAATCATTTTTTGCAGGTGGGAGTAAGATCCATCCAGTAGTACCTCCTGCTGTTTGATGATACTTGCACTATTGTAATAACCCATGCAATCCATGAGGACCTTGTAATTTGCTTGGTATATTCTGCACTGCTCCAGTTTCAAGTGATTTACCTGCACAAAAAATTGGGAGAACAATACTCTCAGACTTCTAGTCTGGTAAGCCTCGTCAAAAAAACAGCTGTTCTCGTTCTTTCCAAATGATCCGAAAAAATTCTCCTTTGATCCTATTCCATACTACTGAGAAGAGCGCGACAGAGTCTCCTAGCAGGAGTTGTTTCCAAGAGGGGGTGAACCCTAATCCACTAACGATAGGGGACAGAATCTCTCTGTTAGCTGGACAGTTAATGAAAAGGTAAGAAATGTATTCTTTGTTACAATTGTATCTCTTGCAGTTCCCATCTCCCATGCTTGCATACCTCATTATGTAGCCCATCCACACTGCTTTGTGTATGATAAGCCATAGAAATACCGACTGTTTGGCCGGGGTATCCTAATGCCACAAGGTTTTAAACTTGAAATTCCACTATCGTCTATCTAGGGCCATGCGTCACTTTCTCTTGAGAGTGACATAAATAGGTTCTTTCAGCGATGGGGGGCGGCTGGGAGGGTTGGAGAGAGCACCCCCTCCTGGCCAGTAGAAAGCCTTAGGTAACGGGTTAGACTGCTTCGAAAGCGTCCACTCCTTCTCTTCTGGAAACATGGTCGTTCTTGAATGGATTGCTACAGTCAGAATACGTTGTTGCCCTGCAAAATACCCAAGATAACACAATATCTAGCATAAACTGACAAATCTGCATACCTAGCAATTTTCATAGCACATAAACCCGACGTATGCGAACAGAGAGAGACTGAGAGCGAGACAGAGCAAAAGAGCACGTGTAGGCGCACCTTCTAGAGTGGAGTGCTACGCTAGCACGACGAGAGAGAAGAGATGAGAGGAGAGAACAATACACAGACACTGGGTGCAATCTCTCCCCGTGCAAGAGTGAGCATTTCCCTCTTGCACGTATTTATTTATAGATTTCTTGAATGCCCAAAAATGAGTACAAACTGGCTGGTCGGCCATAAATGGCCAGAGCTCATAAAGAGTACTTGAATAATCAAATATGAAGAATGTAATATCCTTCTGCATAATTTATATGTGCTGATGCTTTTGTCATTTGTCAGCTGTAATAAATGGGTAAATATCAATTCCATAACATACCTCTCCGTTGGAAAGCAATTGTCCTCAGTTGCAAAGATAAGAAATCTGCAAACGATACTTGTCAAAAACGGTGATTAGAAATCTGTGTCAAGAAAAATATCATATAATAAAAATAGTGAAACTAAATGACATTGCATATGCTTGCCGTCATCCACATACTACCTATTCTAGTGTCTCATACCACTAGAATAAGCATTATGTGTCATATCCCGAGGAATCAAGATATCATTGGTCACAATCATTATTTCTCATCAATCTCAAGTACAATTCCACAAATACTGTCGCGAGAAAAAATCATGATATATCCATTCCAACTCCAAGTCCAAATATCTGTCAACATAAATCCAAATCCAAATCCAAATATCCTTCATTTTGTATACCTGGGTAACAAAATCATACCAGTTACAGTGGTGGCCAGCCACTGCAGCATGATTTCGTGATTGGTGTTGCCTAAATAGGCGAATCTACACCAATAAGATGTGCTGCCTAAATCGGTGAAAATCTGCACTAATGCTGCCGAAATTGGAAAATCTGCATTTGATATTGTTTAAAAATCATGAATCTGCAATTTATCAATGTGCTGCCTAAATCGACGGATCTGCACAAAGATGAGTATCTACACACTGCCTAAATCGGCAAATCTATGTGCCCGTGACCAATGGACTAGGCTAGGCATAAAAAATAAAAAATAGAACATTTATCAAATGTGTGAGACTAGTTTGGAGCATGTTTGAGTAGGAGGGTACTTACAGACTATTGTTTACTCTCCCAGAGCACCTTAGCTCACATGAGTAGGTGTATAGATTAATGACAAATGATCGTAATGAAAAATGCTTTACATCAATGAGAAACCAAAGCCGAAGCAGTGTGTGCGTGCATCGAGAGCTATAATTGAAAGAATGACCATTCGAATTAGGGGGTCGCACAAAAATAGAATGCTCGTACAAGTTGGAGAAGAGGTTGTAACTGTGTTGTTCTCAAGTAGTAGACACATCCAGAGTTGTAGACAAGAGAGTTAGCATACTTAACAAATGAAATACTGAGTAAGAGGTTAGGTTAGACATTTAATTGGTACACAAAGAATGCTAGTTGAGAATCTTTTAGAATAGTGTTAGTGGAATATGACCTGAATGTGATAAGTAATATTGTAAAAAAATAAAAGAAGAGGTGATTATAGTGTGATTAGTGAGCTTCATAACAACACAAAATTATGTACTTGGAGGCGGTTTAAAGAAGTGACTAGTATCCAATCGTCAAATGCTAAAATAAAGGGCAACAACAAACTTCATCATTTGAGTAATGTCATGCAAGATAGAACAAACCAAAGTACAGATGCCGTAAAGTTCAAGTCGTACAAATGGGTGTCATATATCGGTAAGGTGGGTTGTATATGTGAGTAAGTTTTTTAAACCATTGATCGTTGTCGCAAGAAAATTAGAAGCTAGTAAAATTTCACCAGTGTTATTGAAACTAGCTAAAGTAACAAAACATCGGCTAGATTCCATGCTTTCCTTCAAGTAAATTGGCAAGTTTTACAAGTTTTAGTGTGAATACCTGAAAATCTTCCAAAAGAGCTTTAGGTGTGCCCTTATTTTCTTCGGTTAGGGAAATTGTTTTTTGTAAGCCCTAACTTAATCAACAAACATTGCTATGCTTACTCGGATCCAAAGTTTGATTTCCACCATTGTTCTCTTAAGAAAAATTTTGCATGAAAAATTTCGTAGGAACTACTTTCGATGGTATCGTTGAATGGATACAGCAAACACTGAAATACCAAGAGACATAGCAACGCTTATCTCCACCTTAAATATAGATACACAAATCTCACACCACGTAACCACGAACACTAACTCTAAGCTATGAGAGACCATATAGAACACTTACAGTATGTGTGTGTTTGTGTGAATGTGTATGCGTATAACATCGGAATTGACGAGTGATGTGTGCGTCGGTGCCAAAAAATCATCGATGTGCGAAGTTGTGGACAAGTGAATACAAAGCTAGGACCCGCAGTTTGGTGAAGGGGGAAAAAAGAGAGAGAGAGTGAAATGAAATGTTATAGTAACAGTCTTCAAAAGCCAATGAGATCAAAATGATACAATCTAAAATGAGGTAAAAGTTAATCACCATCCTCATCGTCGAGGCGTCGTTTGAGAAGATATTGTAGAGGTCGCTTCAAAGCGTCGTCCATGTATGCCTCCTAGTAATGTGGCATCTTAAGAATCTTTGCCTGTCATGATGTTGCATCTACGCCTGGCTTCTACTGTGGGATAGGTAATGATTCGCAAGTCATGTTTGTTATGACTCTGTACGTTGTAGATTTGCAAAAGGTCGGTAAGCTGAGGTGGCAGCAGTGGTGGGGCTTTCCAAGCTCCACATCATGCATGTGTGTGTCATCGACTGCTTCATTGCTTGCTATCCAAGTATTGGTTGTTCAGTATATCCACAATCCGACGTGATTGGCCCAACATAAAGATGCTTATGTAGGAGTTGAGTACACTATGACGGTGATATGCTGAGTCGACACTAACTGTGGACGCTCCCTCTCTTGTTTTTTTGCAATCTCCAAAACAGCCTGTGTTGAGGGTAGTTGAAGGACCTTCAGTGTCCGGCCAAACTTGAAGCTCCCCAAGTAAGGTAGGCGGTTCTTTCAATGCAAGTGTGGACTCTACTGCTCCATTGGACGGTGATGGACATGGCACCCATGATATTGCATCCATTGCAGCTGGAAATCGCAGCATCCAAATGAAGCCAGCATCCAAAGGGTAGGAGGGAACCGGGGGTGGGCACTGTATTGGAGGGTGACGAAGCTGCATGTGGTCAATGAAGAGGGTTCGTGGGCAGCTGGGAGGTGGGCAAAAGGGTTGATGAGAATAGAAGATTCTTCATGATAGCTTGTTGTGTTGGAGGCAGGCGAAGCCAGTACCTATCAGTCGGCTCCTCCATTTCAATAGGTGAACCTAGTGAAGGTAGAGAAATGGACACATCGACGTTAATCAACAGCCGATAAGACTCAGTAGCATCCTCCTCCTTTTCTTCTAGTAGCTCATAATACACATGCTCTACAGGTGGCGCACTGTCAACGTTTCCTGCTTTCGCCCTTCGGAACAAACATTGCATGGTGGCTGAGAGAGAGTCTGCATGGCGGCATGAGAGAGAGAGAGAGAGAGAGAGAGAGAGAGAGAGAGGGTTGGTTGGTGGTAGTTACAGAGCGTGAGGGAGGCTGGGGGGTTGCATGGCCAGATACAGGGCTACGGGATGGTTGTGATCCTAAAGAGAGAGAGAGAGTTATCGGAATCTACGGGCTACGGGCTGCCATGCACTAATGAAGAAAAGCTCTCGTTGAGCATAGGAGGTTACACATGCAGCAGTTGCACGTCACAGCCTTCAAGTAGAATTGTGTGTGTATGGTGGGGAGATTTTGACAGCAAGAGCCACACGTTGAGCAACCTCGGCATATGGTTTGCATGTTGTAGGGGCGTGTGTCTGTGTGTGTACCTAAAAAGAGAAAGCGATGTATTGCATGCGCAGTCTGTGATTGGCTGAGAGAGAGAGAGAGAGAGAGAGAGAGAGAGAGAGAGCCGCAAGGTTGGTGAGGGCTACAGGGGCGGCCGAAGAGGCGGCACCGAGAGAGACCAAGGGGAGAGAGGAGAATGAACCCTGGTAGTTGAGAAGGTGGTAGGTAGCAAATGCATGCGAGAGGCAGTTGACTGAGGACTATGTGTGGCGCAACCACTTGACTAGAGAGAGGAAAACCGGCGCAGGTGTCTGGTTACAAATTAATTCGCATGTGTTACCATATACATGTGGTAGTGATGTGTGTGAACACACTAGGATCGCCGAGGCATTTTTTCTCTCTTTAGGAGGTTTTTTCCCCCGAGCATTGTAAATACGCCCATCACTCTAGGGCTATCTATCTTTCCATTGCACACTAAGTAACATACTCTCTATTGTGTGCCTTGAGCTTCCTTCGTCTTCTCCAAGCTGTGTGCGTTTCTCTGCAAGCCTAATTCCAACGAGTGGTATCAGAGCAGGTTACGTCTTTTCGGGCTTAGTCACCAACTGCTCCAGCACACGCCTGCTCACTTTCTCCGATTACAGTGAGGTTAGGCGAGCGTTCGCAGGTCGACAAATATTTCAGGAGCGCTCGTAGAGCTTAGTATCCTCAGATTTTTGATTCGGGTTCATTTCGGCCTCCGTTTCCAGTATGGACAGTACTGCATATGCTATTTCGTCATTTTGTACAGAATTTTTGTCAATGTTATTTTCTGCATAACAGGTATCTTACAATCTTCTACGGTTTGTGCTATATATCACGTGTTATTCCCCCTTCATTTCTGCTCTTTTCGGGCAGTTTTCACATCAAGTGCAGCATTTACCATGGCCGACAACAACAGAGATGTGTTCAAGATGTTTACTGCTGACGAAGGTTGGATGGGGGCAATTACCCTATGTGGGCTTATATGATGCAACACATTCTTGTGTACCTTCTGGTTTTGAGGATGCAGGCAATGTTGAGGATGTTACAGGTCTTGCTGCTATTAGAGTTATTTTGCCTACGGTAGAACAATCTCCTTGGGATGTAAAGGATGCACATGCTCATGCATTGATTTCATTGTATGTGAAGTGCACAATTGTTCCTCACATCCGTTCAGCAAAATCTGCAAAACAGGCTTGTGATATTTTGGCTGGTCTTTATGCAAGTCGCAATGAGGCTAAAATTGCTTTGCTGCGTAAAGAGTTGGAGTCGAAGATTATGCATGAGGAAGATGATGTGGACACTTTCCTTGCTAGTGTCAAGGATATCAATGAGCAACTTATTTCTGTAGGTGAAGTCATTTCAGACAGTTCCTTTGTGCAGACTGTTCTTGATGCCTTACCAGATTCTTACCAGACTTTTGCTAGTACTTGGAGACTTATGACCCAAGAAAATCCACAAGTTCTCAAGTTTGATGCATTATGCACATTGCTATTGCAAGAGTAACTTTCCAGCAAAAACAGGACCAGACAGCGTGCAGTTGAACATGCTTTTATTGCTTCTCAAAAAAAGGGTGGTAATAGAAATGCAGCCACCTCTTATGGTTCTGCTGTGAGTGGAAAAAATTCTGTTCCTAATGCTTTTGCTGGCAGCACTTCGTCTGGTAATTCTGGTGATAAGGGCAAAAAGAAGATGCGTTGCCATCATTGTAAAGCTAATGATCACTTGATCAAGTCGTGTCCTAAGTTGAAGGCCAAAGAGGCTAAGAAGAAAGAGGGTGGTTCCACTTCAAATGCTGGTTCCACTACAAATGCAGCCATTGTTGAGTCTTCTGTGAAAGGAGACTGTAATGCTGATGTTGATGCAGAATGGGCTTTTAGCGTAGAGTGCACTTACAATCCTGCCTGAGGCTGCCGTCCATGATGCATGCTTGTCAGTTGCTGTAGATTCACATGTGTGGTATTTTGACAGTGGTGCTACAAAGCACATTACCTCACATCGTGAATTGTTTACCTCTCTCGAGTCTATCCTTCATGGGAATTCAGTCACTTGTGCCAACAATGCCTCTTATCCAGTTTAGGTGTTGGAAAGATTGTGCTTACTACTGCTAATGGCAGTTCTTTCACACTTGTTGATGCACTTTATGTACCTTGGATCAAGAAGAATCTCTTGTCTGTATCCGCACTTACTAGACTTGGACTTGTAGTCAAATTTGTGGATGACAAATGTACAGTTCATGATCTCAGTTTTGGTGATGAAATTGTTGCATCTGGCCTTTTGTGTCGTGAGCTATATAAGCTCACTTTGTATGACAAGTGTGGACAAAGTTTTGCAAATGTTGTTGCAGAATCAAGGGCTATTTCAAATGCAAAACTTTGGCATGCACGTTTTGGTCATTTGAATTTTGCCAGTTTGCTGCGTTTGCAGAAATCTAATATGGTTGCTTCTTTGCCGCCTCTTGAAGCACCTATCATACATGTTTATGAAGGCTGTATTTTGGGTAAGATGCAGTATTCTAAGTTTCCAAAGGATGGTTGAGTTCGAGCCACATGCAGGTTGCAACTTGTGCATAGTGATGTTTGTGGGCCCATGCAAACTCCGTCCTTGGGAAATTACCTTTATTTTGTGACTTTCATTGATGATTACTCCAGGCATGCATGGGTATTTCCGCTTAAAGCGAAGTCCGAAGTTTTTATGTGCTTCAAACAATTTCTTGCTATGGTTGAAAATGTCTCGCAATGTACCATGGGCACCCTCCGTTCCGATTGAGGGGGGAGTATATGTCTCATGAATTCAATGCATTTCTGGCTAGTCGTTGGATAAAACACCAATGTACAGTGCCTTATACACATCAACAAAATGGTGTTGCTGAGAGGAAAAACAAGTCACGTACGAAAATGGCACGATGTATGGTCAAAAGTCAAGCTTTGCCGCATTCTTTTTGGCTTGAGGCCATCATGTGTGCCACTTATGTACTAAACAAGTGTCCTACGAAAGCTTTGCAGTCTATTACTCGATATGAAGCATGGCATGATAGAAAGCCTTCTATTGAGAACATGGGTGTTTTTGGTTGTTTGGTATATGATTTGGTGCCACAAACACAGCGCAAAAAATTAGATGATAAGGCTGTCAAATGTATTTTGTTGGTTATAGTGCTGAAGGCAAAGGTTACAGGTTTTATCATCCGCAAACAAAACGTATTCTGGTTTCACGGGATATAGTGTTTGTGGAAGATTCTGTTCAGCCCTTGCTGTCATGTACTAGAGATAGTAATGTAAGCTCACATGACATTTATGACACTTTGTTGCCTCTTTTCAGTGGTGGAAATATGAATGTAAGTTCCAATGAGGCAAATGTACAGCCTATGGGGGTTTCTAAAAATGTTACAGATCAGCCTATTACTCATGCAGATGTACATGATGTACTTGATGAGGAAAGGGATGAAAATGAGCAGGCTAGAGGTATGCCAAAATGGCTAGTGCACACTTTGCGTGACAGTAATTGGATGCATCTTTGTCTAGTCGAAATCGTTCAGGCTCTCGCCATGCATCTTATGCATCAGATTGTTATGCTTTGGCTATGTCTAGCTTACATGATGTTGAGGAGCCTCTGTCTTTTGATGAAGCACAGAATTCAAATATTGGATGGCTGCCATGCAATCAGAATATGATGCACTTTTAGAAAATGACACATGACTTTATGTGATTTGCCTCCTGGTAAAAAGTGGGTTTACAAGTTGAAACACAAGCCGGATGGTGAGATCGATCGCCATAAGGCTCAACTTGTTGCAAAGGGTTATGCGCAGCAAAAAGTCATAGATTATGAAGAGACTTTTGCTCCCACTTGTCGTATGACTAATGTGCGTTTTCTATGTGCATTGGCAGCTCATTTTGGTTGGGATGTATATCAATCAGACATTGTTACTGCTTTCTTGAATGGTGACATATTTGAGGAAGTTTATGTAACGCAGCCTCGCAGTTTTGTCATAAAAGGACAAGAGGACAAAGTGTGCAGATGTAAAAAGGCTTTGTATGGGTTGAAGCAATCTCCTCGTGCTTGGTATGAGGAAGATGACACTCATCTGGTCAAATGAGGCTTTCGTAACAGTCCAACAAAAAGCACATTGTATGTAAAGCATGAGGGTGATGTACTTCTCATTGTGGTTCTTTATGTCGATGATTTGGTGATCACTGGACCAAATGAGAGACCTATTTATGAATTTAAGGCTGATTTGAATGCTACTTTCAAGATGAAAGATTTGGGACTGTTGCATCATTACTTGGGTATACAGTTTAAGCAGTGTGATGGTGGTATTGCCTACAGAAAAGTTACATAGAGACATTACTATGTAAGTTTGGACTTGAGGATTGCAAACCTATTGCCACTCCCATGGAAACAGGTTTGAAGTTGAGTCTACATGATGCTCGCGATCCTACTGATGTCACTCTTTATCAAACTGATGTTCGCTGCCTCATTTATGTATGCAACACAAGGCCGGATATTCAGTTTGCAGTCTCACAGGTTAGCAGATTTATGCATAGACCAAGGTCTAAGCATTGATAGGGTGTCAAGAGGATTTTTCACTACCTTAGTGGCACTTCACATCTTGGCTTGCTTTATCCCAAGGGGGGATCATTGCCGCAGATTTACATGCTTTTTCGGACTCAGATTGGGCTGGTTGTTTTAACACTCGAGTGTCCACAAGTGGTTTTTGTTTCATGCTTGGCAGTTCATGTATATCATGGTTGAGCAAGAAGCAACATACTGTGGCCACTTCCAATTGTGAGGCTGAGTACAGGGAAGTCTTCACAGCTACGGTTGAGTGTGTATGGCTCAGACGCCTTATGGCTGATTTGAGTGTTGGACAAGACACTGCCAACAATATCTACACTGACAGTCAGAGCGCATTGGCAGTTGTGAGGAACCCAGTTTTTCATGCTCGCACAAAGCACATTGAGGTACATTACCACTTTGTCAGGGAGAGGCTCTCAGAAGGAGAGATCGGCTTGGCTTATGTGCCAACACAAGACAACCTTGCAGATCTTTTCACAAAGGCATTGTCTCGTGAGAAGCTTGAAGCTTTCCGCAAAGCTTTGGGCTTCCTCCCCTTTGTGGGTTGATTATGTCCTCAGGGCATTGCACTTCCCTTTACTCATGTGCCAGCTCTCATTCACCGCATCACTCCAGGGGGGATTTGTTACCATATACATATGGTAGTGATGTGTGTGAACACACTAGGACCATCGGGGTATTTTTTCCCTCTTTAGGAGGTTTTTCCCCCCGAGCATTGTATATACGACCATCACTCTAGGGCTATCTATCTTTTCATTGCATACTAAGTAACATACTCTCTATTGTGTGCCTTGAGCTTCCTTCGTCTTCTCCAAGCTGTGTGCGTTTGTCTGCAACCCTAATTCCAACAGCATGGCGGTTGGTGACCTGTGGGGATGAGAGCGAGCTGAGTGTATACAGTTGCCAGTTTACAAAGAGAGAGAGAGAGAGAGAGAGAGAGAGAGAGAGAGAGAGAGAGAGAGAGAGAGAGAGAACATTGTGGCAGCTAAAGCTAGAGTCGAGAGAGAGAGAACTGGTTGGCACTTTGAGTCCATCATTATGCAACCTGCAGATGGGGAAACAAGCGAATCGATTAGGATTCCCTGCGTGTGGATGTGGCCTACTACTGGTTGCCTCCGCCACCACGAAATCACCGAGCCGGCTTAGACAATGTTTGCCATCAAAATATGATGCTCCAAATTGGTGGTATTCGACTATATAGCATGCAGGTGCTATTGAGAAATCGTCAACCGCGGGGATAACCATCGTTCAAGGATCACCATGTTTTTATATATATATATATTGTGAGTGGGTTGTTTTTCAAACTAATTAACGCCTATTTGTCAGAGATGAACCTCATCCCAACGTGTCAAAAAGAAATAAATTGAAAATACAATCCTTTTTTTTCTTAATATCTCTTATGTTATGTACTCTATCACTGTGCATATTATGCAAGAATCCAATTATGCAATTACGTCGTATATTACACACTCCCTCAATATACGCATGATGCAAGATCAAGGATCTTGAGATAATCGCCCTGCCTTGCTTGCTAATCAAAAAGTTTCATCTTTATATATTCATTCAACTTGTAATTTAGGCCGGTTTCCATTTCAAGCATCATTATTTTATTTTATTTTATTTTTCACACAAAATACGCATGCGTGCATTCCTATATCATGAAACAAAGAATCAAAATAACTTAGCTTTATTCATCCGAGCTCTTCTCCTCTTAATATCCATGCTTGTTAGCAATAGTTGCAATTCCAAGATAGTTTCCAGTGCTCTGATACCACTGCTACAGTCGGAATACGTGGTTGCCCTGCAAAATACCCAACATAACACAATATCTAGCATAAACTGACAAATTTGCATACCTCGCGATTCCCATAGCACATGAACCACGACGTATGTGAACAAAGAGAGACTGAGAGCGAAAAAGAGCAAAAGAGCACGTGTAGATGCACCTCCTAAAGTGGAGTGCTACGCCAGCACGACGAGAGAGAAGAGAGGAGAGAAGAATACACAGACACTGGGTGCAATCTCCCCTTGTGCAAGAGTGAGCATTTTCTTCTTGCTCGCATTTATTTATAGATTTCTTGAATGCCCAAAAATGAGTACAAACTGGCCGACCAGCCATAAATGGCCAAAGCTCATAAAGAGCACTTGAACAATCAAATATACATAAAATGTAACATCCTTCTACATAATTTATTATATGCTGATGCTTTTGCCACCTGTCAGCACTACAGTAAATGGATAAATATCAATTCCATAACATGGACAAGGATTAGCTCCCATGGTTGCAGTTGGTACATTCCGAAAAGCTCTGTCTCATTCTTCCACCTCTGCTCTGTTGTGTTCCATATGTCTCTCCAAGTGATAATTCCCTTATTGTGGAGTCTTTTGGCTGTCCTTAGTTCCTTTTCTCTCTCTTTATGTTTGAATTACGGCGTTAATTTACGGGCCACGGCCATTCATACAGGCCACGGCATTAGGTGCTCTCTTTCTCTGGGAAAATGCCAACATGGCTCAATGAAATTTGATGCAGACTTGCTCTGCGAGCGTATGTGTCGCGACTCGACGCGAGAGAGAGATAGAGAGACAGACAGAGAGACTCCTAGAGAGCTCCTTCTCCAATGCAGTTCTCTGCAGATCTTGAAGATGGGCAAGCTACTACAGCAACCTCTTTACTACCGCACCCAGCTCACCCTGCTCCTCCTCCTTGCTCTAGCGCTCCCTGCAGCCGTTCTGGTACTGCTCCTCTCCCCCAACGCCCATCAGCTCGTGCTCTCCCCCTTTCCCTTCATCTCATCTTCTTGCACAAGCGACCCATTATCCCAGATGCTAAGCACCTACACGACTAGCAATCGAAAGGGCCCATCCTCCTCCACAGGTCGCCATAACAACAATATATCCTCGTTAGAGGGCCTTCTCCCCCCTCCTCACATCCCGTTGCAAGAACTCTTCTCCACTCGGCGCACTCCCACTGCCTTCCCTCGCCAGTTCGCCTACCTCTCCGCCTCCGACCATCCTAACTTCACCTCCTACTTCCTCCCCTTCCCGTCACAACACAAACAACATGCCATTCGCAATGCTTGCATTGAACCCGGTGGCCGTCTCCTGCTTGTCAATGTCACCCCTGATGACCTTGGTGAGCCAATGCGTGGCGGCGGTCGAAGACGCCCCTACCATTGGTACATCAAGTATGCCAACTGCGGCAACGTGACAGAAGATGAATGTGTGGGCGTGCGATATGTGTCCGAGATACCTACCTTTGCAAGATATGTCCCTGGCAACACTATGCACCTCATAGCCTACTACAGACGCAACACCATGCACAACTTTGCAGAGCGAGTTTGGCCTCGCCTTGCACTGGCGGTGTCTCCCTTCAATGAGACCACTGAGGGCCTCCCTGTCGACCACTTCATCTTCCACAAGGTTGAGGAGCTCTTAAAACAAGCTGCCTATCTCGACGACAAAGATCAGGTTAGGGGTACAATTCTCATTTGCTTAATTAGAGTACACCTAACTCGATGGCAATAAACACAAATGCAAGTACATTTGCGTTGCATTAAGCAAATGAAGTCAGCTTATTAGAATTGAGAACGATTAAGAGATTGTGAAGATGCTCTTCAAGTATGAGCTCAAAATGGAAGGTCTCTGTGACCTAGAGGGTTTGCTTGCATGGAGCTGACAAGCAGGAAGCAGATAACCAAGAAAATATCATGAAGGATTTGCATGATTCTGAAAGTGGGTACACTTGATCTTGCACATGCCCGTGCACACATGTACTAGGAAGTACATAATTTTCTTTAACCGAGAAAATATCATCATGAAAATTTACCTGATTCTGAAGTCCCTCTTTCCATGAGAACAAAATGCACAAATAACAGCACATGCATTGAGCATGTTTTCACAGGGTACGGAGATGCACTCAAGTTTTCTACCATGCATTTATGGGAGCAATGTAGTACTTTGACTGTGACAGAACAATAAAAACACACAAATAGGAAGTGAAACAAATTGAACAGTTGGGTGCAACCGAATTGAAAGGGTCATTATGTAGTTCTACACTTTCACAAATCCTTTTCTTTCTTTCCTTGCATTAGTGAATCCTTTTAGCTTGAATGATGATTCCTTTTACTTTTCTTGAGAGAGAGAGAGAGAGAGAGAGAGAGAGAGAGAGAGAGAGAGAGAGAGAGAGAGACCCGATGCGGTCCCAACAATCAACCCTCTCAAGGCCCCCCTACACCGTTGACAATATGGTATTTGCTTTAGATTGCGTAAATGGAATGTACACACATGGAATACCTCAATGCAGACTCTATTGACTTGAACGACAATGTCACCACTGTAACTCCTCAAGATGAGGCACCTACGGGGCTGATTTGATGCACCTTTGGATCCTTCTTGATGTGGGATTGCAGATGGCCACTCAAGGGGATGATCTGGGGTTGAATGTACTCTATTAATGTACAATATGGTATTTGCTTTAGATTGCGTAAATGGAATGTACACACATGCAATACCTCAAATGCAGACTCTATTGACTTGAACGACAACGTCGCCACTGTAACTCCTCAAGATGAGGCACCTGCGGGGCTGATTTGATGCACCTTTGGATCCTTCTTGATGTGGGACTGCAGATGGCCACTCAAGGGGATGATCTGGGGTTGAATTGCTCTCTCAATGTGAGAGGATTGAAGGACTGAAAACGTAAATCTTGATGTCGGCGATGATGGACGGTAATGGAGCACTCGATGCTGGCGAGGGAATGGTCAAGGGGAGACTGGATAGGCTATCGAAGTACATGATCACAACAAGAAGCTTGCGAGGGTAGATCCGAGCCGCATTCTGACGATAGGAAGGACTGAAATCTGAAAAATTTGAGATTAATCTAGGTCACTACTATGATACACCGTTGTTAAGCAAAAACGCTAAGGTTTATGCAAACGCTGGTTGTTCCTATGAAAAACACTAGGGTTGATCTGGGCGATAGATGCAATTTGAGAAAACTGTGAGAGTGCACATGTGCGGAAGCGTGAGCGTGAGAGAGGAGAGGAGAGGGAGAGACAAACAGAAACAAAACGCTAGATGTGAGAGGAGGGGGCTAATCAGGCACCCATGACCACCATCAACCACAAGACCTATAATACAACATATTAGATTACTGACTGTG